>NC_138187.1:136881085-136925842 GCF_964194105.1 Spermophilus citellus | reverse complement strand
TGCTAACACCCAGGTTTTCCTACAAAATAATCTCTAGCTGAATAGGGTTAAAGTTTCAAGTAACAAAACACTAAATTCTACTAGTGGATTTTATTCCAGCCCCTCCCCCCTCTTTCTCTCCCACTCTCCCTCTCTCTATTCTATTTCTACAACTAAGCTTACCATCCTTGAAAAAGCAATGTTTCAGTGAATACAAAGGCATAAGGTAGTAGTTAAGTGTGTATTTCCTTTAAGCTAAAATGTAATTCTAATACGTTACATAATGGACTCTTGTGATATCCTAGGGGGCATTTTTTTTCTTTTTTTTCAATTTAGGAACCAAGAATTTTTTTCTTTAAAAATCCAGTTTTTATTTAAAAACTTACATCATTAAACACATTTTTACTTTTTGAAAATGTAGATATTATTTAGAGTAAACACATGAGATTCCATTGGCTTTGTTAATGCATTATTATACTTGGCATCAAAATTTTGAATTAAAAATGTTTCTCTGTCGTTATTTTAAGGTCTATAATTTTGTGCCATTTAAACAGAAGCCATGTTTTAAGAAAATTTGAAATAAATCTACTGTGCTCTTTAATATCTGTGCCCTGAGTAGTGAAAGGACAACTGAACTAACCACTTAAATGCTTTTACATGGATTACTTTATTTTACATAAACTTTTCAGTTTTTGCTCAGATGTCTTGGGTCCAAGGAGATGAAATTTAAAGTAAACATGGAAGATTGTATTTTAAAAATTCACCATATTATATGCAGCATTTTAAAGTTTCAAATAATATAATTAAAAAATATCTTCAAAGATTATAGAAACATCAAATTTCTTGAAATCTTAGAAAATGTTTAACTGACTAACTTGTTGGTATTTAGTAACAACTGTACCAGCCTTGATATTATACCAAGTACCATGAGGACTATTAAACAAACAAAACAAACAACAGACAAACACACAAAAAAGCTTTCTAAAGCTCCTGAAATTCTGAGGCTCATAATAGTAAGAGTAAATATTATTTGTGAACAGGAAATCATTTCAGAGCTATAATAAGCATGTACAGTTAAGTGTTAGCCCTATATGGTCTTCTGGAGTATCTGTGAAGCACTTCCTGCCCTTTGGGTTTATTTCTTTGCACAATTCCTATTTTAAGAATTTCCTAGTTGCACTGATTCTGGAGTTGTACACTAGCTTCCTAATATAAATATGCCTGCAAACCTGGCTTATGTACAAGCACTATACTGGATGCTCAAATGTTAAAATCAAATAAACCCCTTATTTATAGAATTTAAAGACAAGAATCTAGGCTAGAATGATATTTTGGATACATGTGTATTATATCACATAATTCAACAGTCTCTAACAGAAGTATATCAAATTCTGGTATTTGTTTAATTTGAATACATGCATACAATAAACATTTTTAAGAATCTCTTATGCACTAGGCTCTATACAATGCACTGTAGGGAATACAAAGGTAATTAAGCTAGCAAGGTAAATAGGAAGGGAAGAACTGATTAGGACAGTTAGTATCACACATGTAATAATGTGTGAACTGTAATGAAAGGCTTAGGAATTGATGGAAAGGAGTAGCCAATTCCAACTACAGGAAAGTTCCAAGGGCATTTGGTTGCAAACTAGATATGATGGCAAAAATGTTTTTGAAAGCAATCAGATAAGGATTTGCCAAGATGGAAGAATAAGAACATAGGTATAGAGGGAGGAAATATAAACTTTGGGAGTGGGGAGGGGTAAAATCAGCATGTCTTTTAATCAAGGAACCCAGGAACAAAGAATTTGGGTCTTCACTTGCTAACTCCTAATTCCCACAAGGTTACCTGAAGAAAGAGATGCGCAGAAGCCATGACCAACAAAAAGGAGACTTATCTGAAGCTGTGACTTTAAGCATTAATGTACTGGCTTAGGAAGCTAGTTTGGCCTTCATAGAGAATACCTTCTCAGCTGCAAGAGGCTTCTCCCAGAAAAGATCAGCAGCTTAAAACAGGTCTTTCAAGTCCTTGCCTAGAAACTAAAAGCAAATTTTCTTACCTTAACCAATTCATTTATTCAACAAATACTCCAGACAGTCCTATAAGCCCTTGGGATTCAAAAGTGAACAAAACAAAGACCTCTAAAACATAGTGTGGTGAGTTTGTATTCCTATAGGTGGATACAAGTTTATTTCTCTCTAACTGAAATCATCCCTGAGTTCTCATTCCTTAACCTTTCTGATTTAAGGTATATAGTGGAATCCCCACCTTCAGTCAGATTACTTGGAGAGATGATTCTGCAGTTAGAGGGAAATGATAGGATTCAATGTGTAGTCTAGGAAAATAAAACAACATGGGCTCTTCCAGAAAGAGAGCTGACCTAGAACAATTTTAGTTTCTGCGTATTGCACTGAATGGAGTGGGAAAAGACACTGAAAAGGAAAATCTGTTTGATTGAATCATTGAAAATTAAATTAAATCAAAGGTCTAGAAAGAACATCCGCTATTCCAAGTCAAGTTCCTTCACTGTTCTAAGTCAAGGAAAGGTCATTTAAAAAAAATTGTAAAAATACCCAAGAGAAAAAGGTCAGCTTTAAACACTGACCAGGTTCAGAGACAGTGACGTCATCCTGTATGAGTACTGACCCTGTAAGAACTTCTGGCTCCTGGGGGCGGTGGCCTCTAAGTTGGGAGGCTAAGATAGGAGTATCTTGAGTTTAAAGTCAGCCTCAGTAACTGCACGATAACTAAGCAACTTAGTGAGACTCTGTCTCTAAATATAATACAAAAAAAAAAAAAATAGGCCTGGGAATGTTGCTCAGGGGTTGAGTGCCCCTGAATTCAATCCTTGGTACCAAAAACAAAAGCAAAACAAACAAACAAAAACCCTGCCTGCCTCCCCACCTGACTCCCTGATCTTCTGTGATTCCAGTGAATGTCTGAATGACTGGCTGTAGGAAATAACCAAGTGATAAAGACAGAAATGCCCAGAGAAGGTTAAATGCACTCTTCTGTTTCTCCAAACCTCCCTTGAAGTTAGCTGGTCCTTTATCTAGTTATAGCTAAAGAACTGTAAGTAAAATGGATGTGCATCAATTTAGGATGGCTTTTCTCCACGTTGCTATGGTTGCATCACAAGATGAAAAGTAAGCACGTCCTCAAGCTACCAAATATATTATCTCCCTACTTCTGCTTAACAAATTATCCAAAATGACCATTTATCGTCCCATAGTTTCTGTGGCTTAAAAGCCCAGGCATAACATAGTTCAATTCCACTGTCTCAAGTTTTTGCATAGACTGCTGTCCTGCTGTTTTGGGGCTGGATGGAGTCTCCTCTGAAGGCTCAGCTCAGGTGGCGGAGGATCCAAGCCCTAGCTCATTTGGGTGTGTCTGCATGCCTGAGTCCCTTGCCAGCAGGGCCTCTCCACAGACCTCCTTTATATTCTGACAGTTGGCTTCCTTCAGGGCAAGTGATACAAGAGTTTCTAAGATGAAACCCTGGGTCTTCTTAGAGCCTAATCTTGGAAGTGATGATCTATTATTTCTGCAGTATTTTATTCATAAGAGCTAAGTTAATAAGCTCAGTACATACTCAAAAATAGGGGCCAATCCAAGGAGATACAGAAAGTATAAATACAAGGAGGCAGGATCATGGGACCCCCCAAATGTCTACCCCAACAGATGAAACACAATACACAATTAGCACACAACTTCACAGGAGTAGGAGGAAAAATTAAAAAAAATTGTTTTATGCTATTGAGGTTTTTGAGGTTGTTATTTCAGGATAGCCTATCCATCATGACTAATAAAAGATCTAGTAGGAGACAGAATTGAATTGAATCATTCAAAAGCAAATCATGAGGGTAGATGGAGATGATAGGGCATGATCCTACATCAATGTTGTTTTCAAATATTATGCTTATAGGAAGCTCTACAAAATAATTTGGATGCTACACATACTTTTTTATTTTTTAGGTTATTCTTCTATGGTATTAAATATCATTAGTCCTCCTAAATGATGTCAGTGTGATAAAATCTTTTTCCGTGGTGATTATCTAAGGCTGCCTATATGTAGGACTGTTAAAACATGTCTAGAGACTTTACTAACAGATGGTTCTTTGGATCCTCCTACAGACTGTCAGCATGAAAGTGCAACTAACAGCTTTCTGTGATCTTCTATACCTCTACTTCCTCCATTTAGTTACCAAAATTGATTTTAATTTTTTTTCTCACACCTCAAATTTTGATAATCTAAAGTAGGTCACTCTGTGGCATCCAAAACACTCACAGTAGCTCTGTTCACAGAGTGTGAAGTCAGACACTTTTAGAGCATTCAAAGTGAAAGCCAGCACCAGGAACAGAAACATAAAATGTGTTCAAGTAGCTCGGGAACAAAACAAGACGCAACTAGTTCTCTTAATATAATCTAATTCAATGATGATGTTCACGATTCTTTCCATACAGCTGAGGATATACGTTGAGTTTGGTCATTGTTAAGAAGTCTTAGCATCATCCTCTTTTTGGCTAGCTGATTTCCTGCATCTGGCTTATTTAAGGTGTTAGAAACTGAGCATACAACTCTTAAAAGATACCTCAGAGAGGTATGTTGGTTCAAACTGTGTCCCCCATAAATCACGTCCAACCAGAACATGTGAATTTGGCCTTCTTTGGAAATGGGCTCTCTGCAGATATAATCAAGCTAAGATGAAGCCACACTGGCCCTGCATCCAGCATACATAAATGATGTCCTTAGACAAAGAGGAAAATTGAGAGACAGAGCTGAGGGAGGGGGCCACGTGAAGATAAAGACAGATACTGGAGTAATGATAGAAGCCAAGAAGCGCCAAGGAATGACAGCAACTGCCAAGAACCAGGAGAGAACACAGAACAGATTCTCCCTCACAGGTTCCAGAAGGAACCAGCCCTGACAACATCTTGATTTTAGACATTTCCACTTCAGAGCTGTGAGAGAATACATTCCTTTTAAGCCACTCCGTTTATGGCTCTTTGTCATGGAAGCCCTGGGACACTAAGCAAGAAGGGTAGAAGAAAATTATGCTTGACAAAGTTCGGCCACCTTGCCTTAAGCAGCTCGGCCTCTAATGCCACCTCCACCTCAGCCTTAGTCCCTAGGCCCAGCAGGATAGATCATATCCTCCTGATTCAGATAGTTGAAAGAAAGAGCACTGAGAAAGAAATCTCCAAGTGTAGCGACTCTTCTTTAATGTTCCAGGAGGCTTTAAAAGCAAGTTAAATGAAGCCCACTATTACATATAACTATAACATACTATTGGGCTCAATGGTGCATGCCTGTAAATCCTAGCGGCTTGGAAGGCTGAGACAGGAAGATTTTGAGTTCAAAGGTAGCCTCAGCAATTTAGTGAGACCCTAAGCAATTTAGAGCCTCTAAAAATATATATATATATTTTTTTTCAATCGGGGTAGGGTATGGGTCAGTGCTTAAGCGCCCCTGGATTCAATCTCTATTATCAAAAATAAACAAATAAGTAAATAAGTAAGAAAGTAAATAGATAGTGAGAAAGAAATCCATAAAATGGGAAAAAAATATTTGCAGGTCATTTATTTGATAAGGAACTTGTATCTAGCACATATAAAGAATGCTTAACAACTCAGTGATAAAGACAAACAACTGATGTGAAAATGGGAAACACATATGAATATTGGCTTATGTTAATTTTCTTTTAGAATTAATAATGAAAAACATTCTAATAAATAGACTTAATATCATAAAAATGATAAGCATTTTTCAAACTTTTCTTGGCACTTATTTCTTGGGCATAACCTAACTTCCAGTTTGTCAACCAGCTGGTGTCTGGCCATTAACCTTCTCAGATTCTTTGACTCCTACACATGAGAGTTTATATCCCAGATTTATTTTTCTGCCATTTTTTTTTTTTACTTTTGCCTTGAGATAGTGAATGTCAAACAGAGGAAAGGCTATTTGCTTCTCCTTCCTCAGCAATGTTTAGAAAGTAGAAATCCTGTGGTGTGTAGTCAAAAAAAACATTTCCCTCAGAGCCATGCCATATTTTTTGCAGGAACTTTTGTGGTTTCACGCTTGAAACAGGAACCCCAAAGCCAGAGTGCCCCCTCCTCAATTTCTACAGTTTTAAAATAAATTGTGATGCAATGTAACTTTGTTTCAGTGTACTATCTAGTTTCAATTGCTTAAATTAAAGCATTTTTTGTATTCTTAAAGTTTTGTAGCAAGTTCTTTTGACTAGAAAATTGCTTTTGTCTAATGATTTGTGAATTTTCCTGGTAAGAGTAATATGAACTGAGAAGAATCATTTCAAAAAAAAAACTCAGCAATCCCATTGGCTTGTGTGATTTTTCAGTGTGAACACAATTTAATGATTCTCACAGAGGGTAGCACTGGTCATGCCCTGTGGCTGGATGCCATCTCTACCACAGGTAGAGACACAGCCCCATGGTGAAGGGTACTGAGAACATTCTCATGCACTAACAAGGGAAAAGGGAAAACCCAGGAAGTCTTTAATGGAGACAAAGAAAGAGGCTAACTGAGTATTACCAACTCTCGGATTGCATAAAAAGATAGAAACGAACTGCTTTCCTTCCCCCCTCCCCCCAAAAAAAAAAATATGTGAAACACTTCTTCCTCATTCTCCCAAAGCACTGTTGTGGAATTTTCCTTTTGAGGATTAAATGCCTAAAATTTCCAGCAAGAAAATCCCTTTGAAGTGTCAAAACATATGGGAAACAACCAAAACCAGGTAACACTCTCTTTAAAAAGTCTAGAAAACGCCTTTCTAAAATAATGGGTTGAAAGGCAGCAGGATTCCCACGTGGCAAATATTGGTATTGTTTGGTTGTTTTGTTTTGATTCTGGGGGGAGAGGGAGGAAATGCTTCTGTCCCTAACTACGACCAAAGTACTGGTTTTATTCAGCTCTACTTTAGACATAGGCATTTTCAGATTTATGCTCTATGTGTTCCTTATTATAGCTTTTTCATTCTGAGAACAATTTAAGAATGCAAAGTTTTGTCTACCTATATAGATTCTGTATTTTATTTTACATGTTATTTTCTGCACCACAACTCCATGTACTCTAGAAAATTAAAAGAGAACAGAAAAGATTAACAGCTATTAAAATTAATTAGAGCCTACAAGGGGTCTACTAACATGTGAATGGTAGTCCGTGTTCATTGTAAAGAAGCATCTGGGAATTTTTAAAGCCTGTAAACTCTGCTTTTGTCAAGGCACTTTGAAAAAAAAAATCACATTCTTACTTATTCCTATAAAATCTCCTATTAATTAATTACTTGAGAGAGAATCATTCTATGAATCCTAATGTCAAATTGAAGATCATTGAAAGCAAAAAAAAATGCAGATTATTGACAAACTGTATAGCATGTTGTTATTACAGAGATTTACAAGTCTTGTTGAGTATTTCCATTTCTATATCCTACCAGCATCTGAAATTCAAAAAATCATCAAGCTTTCTTGTATATTTATAGCTTCTTACTCCTTATGTCAAATCTTTCCATTCTAGTCTTTATATCAACTAAAGAAACCACTTTCTCTGAAAGGGCAAGTCTAGAAAATTTGCAATTATCATTAATCCTTTCTCTTCCACTCTATCTTCCCAATCATTCGTCAAGTTGTAAGTATTCTACTTCTATATATCACATACACATCTATCTATATATTCCCACTGTCTTTTTAAGATTATTCTCAATCTCTCTTCAGCTATCTCATCATTCACTGTAATTTTTTTTTCCAAATGTAAACCACGGGATTGCTGCTTTATAAAATTCAAAGTATTTAATTTGAAAAACAATGCCTTTCACCATCTAGATTCACTGTATGGTTTTAGCCTCATAGGCCTTTTAGTTGCATCACATTCTTTGTTTTCCAATTCATACTAGAAAATTCAGGCAACCTTGAACTGACCTTGCATTTCTATGTCCCTGTGCATTTGCACATGGTGGTTTCTGAGCTTGGAAACCCTTGGCTGTCAAAGATTACCAAACTCTGACACCTTTACTGGATGAGCTGTTTTCAGTTCTAAATAACAGTACATCAATTGAATCTGGCTCTAGAAACAAGAACATATAATATCTCACATATCAAGAAGCCGGGAATAGAAGCAAATCTAAAGCTGGCTAATTTGGCAGCTCCAGGTGTCATAATGTTAAATTAGCTTCTCTGAATTCCTCCAGGTTTTCCTTCATGATGGCAAAGTGGCTGACACTCTTATCATCATACCTTTACATGACCATGTCTTAAGGCAGCAAGTGTCACATTTGCAGCTCTACCCCCTTTTCAGGATTCCCCCTGACTATCCATGTACCCTGCCTTGAGAAAAGTAATTATCATGATTGACTTTAACAGGAGCTATATCATCCCCAAGAAGGTCATGTCTGATAATGGGGGCTGAGGATAAAAAAAAAAATTCTACTCTAATTTTATGCATATACAGTACACATAAATAGATATATACTATATCTGCAGTATTAAAATTTCATAGGGGAAGGTAATTGGAGGAAAAATCCTGAGGGACAAGATAATGAAAGGAACGTTGATACAACACTAGTTTAAATTACTCAGCATCTAGCCCCCAGTGACAGGTAGAGCTGTGAAGCACACAAAGACCTAACACTGAAAACAATCAGAATCTTATTAATAAATGGAGCACAATGACCCTTGGTAGTTTCTGCCCTGACACCTCATTGAAATGGCACATGCTTTTGGGAAGGCACCACTTATCTCCTCTAGCTGGAATTAATTATATCCACGCTGCTCTGACACTGCACCTATTTTGGATCCGTATTGTTACCTTATTCCGTCTGCTGTGTATTGTAGCTAGTTATCCACAGACACACCTCACCCCCATGGAAACTGGATAATAAGCTACTTCTGGGAAGTTAGTGTGTCCTAATCAATTCTTGCCTCTCCTAAAAATCCTTGAACTAACAGACACTCAAATGTTTTTGGTATTTAGTACACACACACACACACACACACACACACACACGTTCCTTCTGAATTCAAATATTGAAGCTCTAACTTCCAGAGTGATAGTATTTGGAGACAGAACCTTTGGGGATTATTTACGGCTAGATTAGGTCGCGAGGGTGGGGGCCTCATGGTGGTTGTCTTCAAGAGATCACACTTTTCTCTCTCTCCCTGCCCCTTGCCCACTCTCTCATACTGTTTATGGAGAGGCCATATGAGGACACACATCTACAAACCAGGAAAGAGCTTAATCCACCAGAAAATTAATCCTGGATTTCCCAGCCTCCAAAACTTGGAGAAATAAATTATTTTCTTCAAAGCATTCATTCTATGTTATTTGGCTGCAGTAGCCCAAACCCACTGAGATACACGTATACACATTCATACATTATGTATAGTTACTCTCATGTATAATCATATTTAGTAATTTTATTTTACTGTGAAGGTGTGAGGGACAGGCTGGTACTTTCCAGGTAGTTTGGAGGCTCTCTGAGCATGGAAGTGACTGAAAGCCCACAGAGGGGAACTGCCACAGTCCTGGGGATCTCTCTCCCATCTTCCTCCTTCACATGGGGAAGGACCGCTGCTCCTCTGGTTGTCTCTAATCAAGTTCATCAGTACACCCATGACACCTTTTGTCCCCCACTGAGTAGAAATAATGTAGAAGGACTTCAAGTAGCATTCTCTGTATTTAAGGAGCTGGGGGAGGACGACGGAAACCTTATCAGAATACTAAAAAATCAACTGGAGGCTTGGTTTCCCCTGCTGACTGACTCATTGGAAACAGAAAAACATCACAGTAACTTAGATTGACAATGCTGAGAAAAGGCTGTCTGAATGTACTAGTTCACATTAAGACAAAACTCTTAAAGGTTTTGAGTGTGTTTCCTTGTTAACAAAAATTTCCATAACCTTATGTCTTTGAAGATCGGCACCCCAATTCTTTAGCATAGTTAAGAGATTTCACTGTGGAAGGTCTGCTCTGAAAGAGCTCACCAGAAGTGGGAAGGCTAAAGGGCATGGTGAATTGCTGACATAGTACCCCTGAACCTTGGTTTTCATTACACCTTAGCAGTGGATGACTGCAGGAAACAACAAAATTATAGTATCATTCTGAAGTGATCCTTGAGAAGTGAGAGTGGCTTTGTCAAAATAGCAGTGAGAAGCTAAAAGTATTTACAAGCTTCTTGTTGAGAGAATTGAATGTATTTCTCCTAGAAATGGAGTTGGACAAAGCAATAGAATTTTCAAAAATATAACCTAACTGTTCATAAGGACTGAGTTTGAGAGTGGAGGGAAGGAGCAGGATGAAGCAGAGCAGAAAAGCCAGCACTCTCCCTGAGGCCTGTGGCAGGCACACAGGGACCAGGCCACTGGAACCTAACACCTTCTGCCTCTTTTGAATAAAACTAGTCTATAAAGTTGATTCTGAAGCTCAGTCCAAATTTGTCCTACTTCCCTATCCTCTGCAACATGTAAAATTAGAACTAAAAAGACATATGTTTGTATTGACAAAAAGTCAATGTAAAAGAGAAAGAAATGACATGTGATAAAAGTGAAGAAAAGAAATCTCTTTAGTTCTAACGCAGAGTATTCATTTCTTCTCTCTGCAACTCACACAGGTATGTGGGGCCCTCCCCAGTCTGAGCATCCATGCTAGTTACTGGTTGGTTTGTTTTAGTCCGTTGCACACTGCACTGCTCTTCTTCTGGTCTATCTTCCTCACTAGACCCAACCAACGTGCAGCAGCACACAGATGTGTCAACATAGTAAATTTACCAATGCTTTGTAATGGCAAAAGAAATGACTTCTAAAAATCAACCACAAATGCATGCAATTTAAATAAAACTACTCATTTAAAAAGGGCTTTAAGCCTTTACATTTTCAGTGAGAGATAGTCAAAATTCATAATTGCTATGAATTAAATCTAGTTTGAGATTGTCCCCCAGTATGGTTCCCAGTGTGGCAATGCTAAGAAGCTATAGGACCTTCAAGAGGTAGGGACTAAGGTCATTGGAGAGTTGTCCTTGAATTAAGCTAACTCTCATGGTACCCCTGAGTTCTTGAAAGGGTAAATTGTTTTAAGAGCAAACTTGAACCCTGAATTGCTCTCTGTCTTCCTGTTGTGTTGTGATCTCCTGATCTCCTGCCCATAAACTCTCCTCCCAATACCAATAGCCACAAGGTGACATACTAAGGAGGCCCTCACAAGAGCCCGACCCTTTGTGCTTGGACTTTCAGACTGTAAAATTGTGAGCTAAATAAGAAATCTCTTTTCTTTATAAAGTTACCCTACTTCAGATATTTCTTTACCTTAGTGAAAAATCTTATAAAGATTTTAGAATTTCATTAATTGTTTGATAAACAGTAATTAAATATTCTAATATTATTTTGCTTATCTCATGCTTAACGTTTCAACTTTTATGTGATATTTATAATATCTTTAAGAAAGTCAATTTTCAAATCTATTTTCTGTGATGAATATAGCCTATGTCTTTCCAGAATACTTTATATTTAAAGATGTTTAGTTTTAAAAACTAAAGTCAAATGTTTTGAGTAGAGATGGAAAGTAATAATACAGACATTGTAAATTAAATTTTCAAAAAATCCAACTCATTAAATAAACAGCATAATGAACAGTTAGGTTAAATTTGGATTGATATACCTGATAAACATTCTCTTCCTCAGACTAACTGACTTTTCTAACTTGCATGGGAAAGTTATCAAACAAATCTACAAGCCCAGCAAAGCGATATACATGTTACACTGAAAATAATGATAGAATTTTTTAAGTTGGAAAGTGCAAAATAAGAAACAAAATTACTTTTTGGGCTTAGTTAGTTATAATAGAGTTGGAATGAGCTCAAGAAATTAAATGCAAGGTCTTTTTCTCAATTGGTATCTGAAACCAAAATGTCTTAATTGCAGAATTGTTTATATTGTGAGCCTGCATGGAAATTGTTGACACTGTATTTTTGGACTACTAAAATACAGGAAATAAAATGGACACAGTTAATAGCATACAAGTTCAAGTTTTTCATTTACTGATATCATTTTGATTTGTTACACCAATTCAATATGCAATGTGTTCCCTAATGTTTTAAATTTCAGTTTCTTTTTAGAAATTGTTGTTTAAAGAAAATATTTTTTTTATAAGCCTCAGGTACATGCCCCTAATCCACTCCAATTTACCCGCAATG
Organism: Spermophilus citellus; assembly: GCF_964194105.1. Taxonomy (NCBI): domain Eukaryota; kingdom Metazoa; phylum Chordata; class Mammalia; order Rodentia; family Sciuridae; genus Spermophilus; species Spermophilus citellus. The sequence goes on along the minus strand of NC_138187.1, from coordinate 136,913,662 downwards.
TGCTATAGAAATATTACCATTTTCCTTTTGCATGGTATGATAAAAAGTTTGTGAATCATTGGGCATATGATTTTCCCTGGTAGGATTATAGCTTATTAATTATTCTATACCTGTATCACTTAAAACATAATAGTCTATAAGTCTTTGATAAATATATGTACAGAACAACAGATAAATAAAACAATACATCCTTTCATAACTTTAAAAAAAGCTCTCTCCAATGATCATTGGCTTTGAATAAGGTGCTTTATTTTTTTAAACTTTTTTATTACAAACATTTTCAAATATACAGAAAACAAAAAGAAAAGTAAATAAAAAACACCCATATGTTCACTATCCACATTCAACATTTGATAACAATTTTCCAGGTATTTTTATTATGCATGTGTATATTTAATTAACTCCTAAAGCAAATTACACATCATTTTGACACAAAATATGCCTGGGTGAGTTACAGACAAGCAAAATTAATGCTTAGAGCCAGAACCAGAGAGCTTTATTTTTTTTTTTTTCACTTTTGCCATATGTCATCAATTTCTGTATCACCCTTTTTAAGTACATGACTTTTTCCAATAAAATAATTGTACACCTGTCATTTGTTTCATCCTAATTTTACATATTTCAAGTGACTTGGGAAATGTGATAAACGTAGACAAAGATTAAAATTTTTTTAAAAAATGAGGACATTATCTTTCATAAGGGCAATATCATTTTCAAATTTAACCAAGCTAATAGCAAGACAGTATTGTTTAGTAAGCAATTCACATTGGAATATACTAGTTATCTCCAAACATGAACTTGATGGATGGTTATTCAGATCAGTGTCTAATTAATGACCACAAAATTGCATTATGTTTTCCAAGTCTTTAATAGGGTAAACTTTTATGGATATCCTCCCTCTGTTTAAAATTATGAGATATTTGTGACATATTTCACTCCAAATATCTTGCTGGTTTTCTAGAGTCTGTTGTTAATGTTTCTATTTATGCTGTATCATTACTAAAGAGTGTAGTTACTGCAACACATCACATTAAAAATTTGTTTCCTAATGTTCTACCACACAAGAAATAAATTTAAAAACTTACTAATATTTTTGCAAAAATAATTCAAAGGACCGAGGAATTCATATTTTGCATGTAAGTGATACTACTGCTGATCTACTGTTTCATCAAGTTCGAAAAGTATTTTTCTAGTACAAATGGCATCATATAAATGAACTGTATTTGCACATGCCATCATATAAGAAAGCATAATATACAGCACCTCCAAGTTCATGAACTAAACTTGCTTGTAATAAAGAAAAATAAGTTTGCAAGATGCAAATAAGTAAGACATTTAATGTTGATGATCAAAAATGGTTTCAAACACTAAACCTTGCATGTGAGTTTACATGGTACTTTTAGCACAAGAAAGTTTTGTCTAATTTACTAATAATTTAGATTCAAATTATAGGGCCTTATTTTCTACCTACAAAAAAAATGAATTTTGGGAAGTTAGTAAAAAAGAAAAAAGCAATTCATTTCAATGACAATAAGGAGAATACCTACAATGACAAAGAAGGAACACTAAGTTTGAAAAGTTGAAATCCAAAAAGGTTCACGAGCCCCATGTTTAATGGAATCACTCAACAGATGTGTTTTTCTGTGAACTTTGCAAGTTAGGTTTACCAGGTGATGGCTGAGAGAAAGTGGACCACAAGGGAAACTTCCTTGGTCTCTTATTCATTACTGGTTAAAAAAATTATTTGAAAAAAGCCAAGATGAAATATGAAGGATTTTGTTGTCTTTCCCCCACCCCTTTAATGCTACAGAAAAGTCAGAAAAGCTTTGTGAAAGAATTTACTAAGCTAATTCCTGATCAAGAGCTTTTATGGAATGAAATTTTGCTGAGAGACACAAATTGTCAGCCACTTAGCAGCTTTCAAGAGGCAGCTTTCTTAGTGATCTGACAAAACTAAGCAAACACAGGAAACTTGAACCTGCAAGGAAAACAAGAAAAGGCCATTGTTGACCTGTATAAAAAGTGCACGTATTCATATTCAAATGACATGGTAGATTAAACAGATGTCACTGAATCACGGATTTTGTAGAATGTAGATCTATTTTGGTGGAAATGAGGTCAGCGTTTCAGAATAGATTCAGCGTTTCATGAGTATAATCATGTGTCAGGTTTCTGTGCCTGCATTTTGGGATAAACCTTCAGGATAGTTCTGCATATTATCATTATAAGCCTCATCAATGTGATTTAGCTTCAAATTAAGTACATAAATTACAACCAAAATGTCCTTTAAAACAAAACAACAAAACAGAAACACAGCTTCACTGGAGTTTGAGAAATGACATTATGATTTGCAATGTGGCCTTGACTGAACATGCCTGCTCTCATATTAAGATGAATTCTGTCACCTTTGTATTATTTTGAGAATGAGTGTTTGTTCACCATTACCACAGCACCTGGCATTGCTCCTGGCACCAATATGTCCTCATAAATTCATGCTTTGAGAATAAATGAGTGAATAAGTAAATTAATATTAAGTATGGATTTTTCTAGAAGTGGATCAAAGTTGTTTAATGATTAATTCTATCTCCTTAACTGTGCATGAAAGCATACACAAAGTTCATGTAACAGTTTTATCCATATTTTGAATTTTCAAAGTCCGCATTTCACCACTACTAGAAGCAAACTGTGCAACTGGAAGATATAATATAAATTTATGGTTACATGACCAAGTGAAAAACTTGGAAATTCTTATACTAGAAAGTACACAATGAAACAAATTGTTTGGCTATATGTAGTAAAATATATATCTTTTTTTATTTAAAGCTTTTCTCTGTTACTATCAGAGGGAATCTAGAGAAAAGATCACAACACAAAAGCCAAATTCAGATTTGTGAAATAATTACAACCATAAATGCAATAATTTCATTTTTTTCTATTCTGACTCATGTTTTATCTCTTATCCTTATTCTGGGTTTCTAAAAGAAAGTATCTTGCATTTTTAAAGTTTTATTTAGTCTTTAGTAAATATATACATACTTACAGTTATTGTTATATATATGTATATACGAATGTGTGTAGACACACATACACATGTATCTCACCTAGTACCAAAGTATGTTACAAAAGAAATCAATTTCTATCTCAGACCTCTGAGTGGTTACTTTGGTACCAGGATGAAAATAAACTGGTGGAAAGAGAACTTTCTCTTTAAATGCTTTTGGAATTAGAAAAAAATTCAGAAGTTCCACAGACATAATATAAATCTGATCAGTATATTGGCTTAGGCTGGATATAAGGTTGTGTATGTCAGGGAATCATACTATTCCAAAAATTTTAAATGATTCTAACTTATCCACCACTGCAGCTGTTCCACCTGAATCTTATAATAGGATTAGAATCTGAATTGGAAATTTTTTTTTTGGTAGGGTTCCAACTGTGAATAAAATCATAGCAACCCCTGAGTGCTAAGATATATTTTTAATGGGAATAGGTATAAGACATTTAATTTAAGGAGAGAGCATGACACAGTTATGGGTAGGCCAGAACCAAAGAATTCTCAGCAGGAGTGGTGTCTCAGCCATGTCCAAAGATAAACTCACCAGCAATAGGCTTCCACCTCAATACAGGACTTACTCCTTTTGTAAGATTTCTTTTTTTAATACAACTTTCCAGAAAATAGCAAGAACAACCTAGTTCTTTCCTAATTTTTACCTTTATAAACCAGAAACATTTTATATGCTGAAAGAATCAAATGAGATGATATGAAAATTAATTTATAACATTCCAAACAATTTGTAAATGCCAGTTATTTTGTAGTCAATATCCACTGCATGGCAATTTTGGTCACCTAGGATTAAACTGAGGGAAGAGAAACTGACAAAATGGAGAATAGCTCTTTATGGGGGAAACTGGGAGAAGATTGCAGATAAATTCTGAGTTAAGAGTTTTTACTTTTCTCAAAAGTTTTCTTTTTAATTACATTTAAATGACGACTAAATGGTTGGAATTGAATTTGAGTGCACAGACTTATTGATCATACATTCTGGATTATGCCTTTTGGGGGATGCTGGGAATATCTAGGATTCTACATAGCAGGTGGGCGGTGTTCTCCTTCTCTAATCAATTTATACTGTTTTCCTGTATTCTAAGGAGAAGAGCATAAATTATTTCATATTTACAGGTAACATTAAGTTGCTGGATTATATTCAATCTCCTCACCAAGCTCTTTATCAGATTTTTACATAAGTAAAAAATGAGCTTAAATTTTGGTGTGTTCCATTTCATTTTTTTTATGTGAGGATGCTAAGAGGCCAGGTTAGAATTAAGAAAATGATTAAAATATTAATGCTAGCCAGGTGTGGTGATGCATACCTGGAATCCCACCAGCTCCAGAGGCTGAGGCAGGAGGATCGTGAGTTCAAAGCCAGTCTCAGCAAAAGTAAGGCAGGAGGATCATGAGTTCAAAGCCAGTTTCAGCAAAAGCGAGGCACTAAGTAACTCAGTGAGACCCTGTCTCTAAATAAAATACAAAATAGGTCTGGGGATGTGGCTCAGTGGTTGAATGTCCCTGAGTTCAATCCCCTCCCCCCAAAAAACTGTTAATGCTAAAATATCTTTGAAACTGAGCAATTAGTTCTTAAATACCTTGAAATGTATCATCTTTATTGTTTTATTCCTGCTTATTTATATTTGGTTTGCATTACAAAAGTTTTATAAATTACAAAGACCTTGACTCAGTAAACATAATATGATGTATTTAGATAATATTTAAATGCCCCAAAATAAAAGCTGTTGATGATTGGATTAGCCATATTTAAATGTGACAGAGATTTACATGGAAATATCAGAGCTTGGTGCTATGTTCCTTATTTTTTAAAAAAGAATTAAAACTTCAAGAGAAGTTTGAGCTGGAAGCTTGTAATACGAACTTCTTGAGACAAAAAGTTTTCATTGTGTGCTCACTTTTGATTTTAAATAAAAATACATATTTTCTCAACATGCCACTTCAGTTCCACAAAGAGAAGCAGTCACGAAACTTTATGGTGAAATATTTAAAGAGAACCTTGAACATTTGCCAAAAAAATACTTTTAAGCTTTCTTAAAACAACTGAGATCCAGGACTTTATTTGCTCATTAGGCTCATAAGGGGCACAGGCTGACTTTTATAAAGAAAGAAAAATTCCTTCCTAGGTTATGACTCTGATGGCTTTGTGAGCCTACTTTAAAACAAAAGTCAGAGCAAGAGGAGCTCATAGTTTTGAAAGTGACTCTAGAAAACCAGCAGGGACTCAAACATGACATTAATCGAAGATACTGAATAAAATAAAATCTTTAAGATAGTGAGTTAGAAATAAATCTTCCAGAGACTCTTTGTATGACCAGACCTGTCCATATATAAGACAGAATCATGACAAGGACGGTCAAGTTCTTGGCCTTGGCAATCATGAAGACTGATCATTCCTTGAGATGCATGCGCTGTTCTTTGAAGTGAATATAAAGGGATTTGTAGTTGCTCTGGGATGAAGAGGATCCCATGAGCCAACAGCAGCACCAGGCCTTCCCTACTCTTGTGGCTCAGTGTCTCAACTCTAACCACCCTAAATTCTTCCTACCTCAAGGATATTCAGATGTTATTTCTGAAATCAAAGCTTCATCCTTCACCCTACTAGCCTCTGGCTTCAAGGTCAGCCTCTAATTTGCATGTATCCTTGTGGGGTGCATGTGTTTCATTAAATTTTCAGGATCTTTAGGGCCTATATCTGCCTATCTTCATCATCTCCCTCCCACAGAAATCCCAACACACTGATGTGCATAGAGTAGACACAACATTAAATAAATTCAACCCAAACTTAGATGGAATAGTATATCATATAATAAAATATTTGAATATAAGTTTATAAGGACAGGGACCTTCTATGCCTTATTTGATTCTTTTCTCCAGTTCTTAAAGCTATGGCTGACCTACAGGAGGTGTCCTGTAAGTATTCATTAGATCAATGTCCTGATATAGGTGAACAATATTTACCTAACCCCTCTTACATGCAGTAAGAATTTCATCCTGTACTGAAACTATTTCATCCTAAACTGAAACTATTCTGTAACAATAGACTATGGTGCCTGTTCTCAAGAATTAGTAGAGATGAAAAACAGAGGGAACATGGTAAGGTAGGTAACGAAGAATGAAAATTAAGTGCTGAGGAAATTGCCATGAAAAGAAAGAGCAGAGACAATGTGGTTTTCTGAAGGGAGTCCCAATATCCCCTAAGAACCCACAACAGAGCTAAAGTTAAGTGAAAAATAGAAATAAATTTTTAAAATATCAAACCCTAGAAAGGAAGAGAATATGTTTAAACCTGCAGAAGGAGAAACTAAATTGCAGTGATTATGTAAATGGCTTCAGTGAAGGAGGACACAGAAGGAAGGTGCACTGGAGTAAGTTTTTGTTTACAATCTGGTACAAAGAAGGATAGAATTTTCCTGGTGCCTAATTTAAAGTCTGGAGAGAAGTTTCAAACAATAACTAAAAATGATTATGTCAGAGATTTGACTTAAATTGATTCTAAAACAATTAAAATGACACATTTGGAGAATTAATGGTCAGTGGTAAAAGTTAATGGAAGAAAAAGGAAAAGCCATGTTAAGTAAGAGCATTAGGGTTCAATTATTTGAAAAATATAACAAGGGCCTGGGTTTTCTCTTCAAATAAAGAAGAGGAATTTACCAAAGACAAATGGATCATGAAACAATTGGTGGAGAAAGAAAGAATAACTATCAACAATACCCTTCTTATCCAATTACAGGAGGACTGTGATATCTACCCAATAGCCTTTGGGTGAATTCATTCTTCTAATTAATACCAATAATAATAAACTGTAGTCAAATGAGCACATCAAATCAGCATAGTGTTAAAGAACCAAAATATTAGATGGAAAACATTTTCTAGGTGCTATGTTGAATTTTATCATGGAATTTTAATATATAAATGTAAAATAGAAGGTGCAAAATCTACCCAGAAGGGGCTGTGGCTGTAGCTCAGTGGTAAGGCCCTGGGTTCAATCCTCAGCACCACATAAAAATAAATAAATAAAATAAAGGTATTGTATCCAACTACAACTAAAAAAATAAATATTTTTTAAAAAATCTACCCAGAAGAAGAAGAGAAAAGTCAATTTCAATGGGACAACTAGGTTGGCGCCATTTTCTAATCAGCACGATAAGAATTGCTAGTAGAGGAAGTAGCAGCAGCAGCAGCAGCAGCAACAACAAAGTTACTTAGGGTGAGTGATACTGAGTGTAGAATTTCATGCTTGGGTGAAATATGTGGGTTGGGAGATCCACACAAAGATGTTCTAAATCAATCAGGGTCTCTGAAAATTTACCTCTCACGCTTTCATAGGAAATGACTGAGGGAGAAGTTCAGAAAAATGAAGGAAAAATTAGCAAAATTAAAAGATTTGGGATATAAGAATAGGAGAAGACAATTGGGCAAAAAGTTAGTAAACCATAGCCTTTTAGGAAAGAAGAATGGATTTTAGAATAAAAAAGTAGCCAAGGTTCCAGATAATTTTAGCAGCATGGCAAGAAGAACCTAATGTCTCATATCAGCCAACAAGAAGGAAACAATTAAAAGAAGAACATATAAAATCTATAAAAGAAATTAAAATGCAGAATTGACTAAAAGAAGAAAAGAGATGTCTTTGTGTTAGATACTAGGAAAATGATCTTTTAACTGGCAGAGGAGTGGTGACATTAGAGGGGGCAACTTCCTAGTATAGTACCTAGCACTGCAGTGAACAAGTTAATTTAGATATAATCCTATGTCCAGACAACATATCTAGATAAAATAGTATTAATACTATTTCTATTTTCACCATTTACCTTCTAGAATCAGCATATAAGCAAAAGATAGAAAGCTTAAGTGTGTTTTTAGAACAGAATGAATATTTTAATTTTCTTAAAAATGTGGGAAATTTTGTAGCTTCCTGGAACTGGGGAATAGAATGTAGGCTGAACGATGGCTTCCCAAATCACATATCTATGTCCTAATCCCCCAAATCTGTGACTGTTACTGGATATGGCAAAAGTTCTGACTGAAGTAAGGATCTGGAGAGCAGGGTTTATGCTGGATTGCCTGATTGGTCCTACCGGCCATCACATGTGCCCTTTTAATGGGGAGTCAGAGGAATTTGGAATAAAAGAGGAGACAATGTGACTGCCAGGTAGGGTTTCATCTGATGCAGTCCCAGCCAAGCAACAATAGGAGCCCCCAAAAGACAATAGAATTGTCAGGTGGAGACTTTGGAGAGTAAATGCCTGCTGATACCTTGATTTTGGACGTTAGGAAATACAGTTCTAGTGTCTTAAGCCACCAAGTTTATGTTAACTTGTTAAAACACCTATAGAAAAGAAAAACGAGTAGAAACTCATAATTTGAAGTAAATCAGTCAAAAATGTTGCAAGTTGAATCAAGAAAATAAGAAGATATGTATACATTACTATGGAAGTGAGAAAGGTCCATAACTATAAGTATAGAGGATATTTTAAAATAAGAGAGCACTAAGTATAAAGTTTATATAAATAAGTTTGATAATTTGAAAAAAATGAGGTCTAAGAAACAAAATATATAGTCCTAAAATTTTCTTAGGAAAAATGTTTGGAGAGACTAATATACATAAAGGAAACTGAGAAGATAGTTAAAGACTTGATTCTAAATAAACATCAGTCCTAGATGCCTTTCAAGAGATTTCTTATAAAATATAAGTAATACCAGTATAATGCTGAGTAAGAAGACATAATGTCTTTGAATGACCTAGCAAAAGACACATTTAATACATCCATTCTGATTATTTAGCATCCTAATCTTGGCTATTGTGAATTGTGCTGCTATAAACATTGAAGTATCCCTATAGTATGCTGATTTTAGATCTTTTATATGTATACTGAGAAGTGGGATAGGTAGATCTTATGGTAGTTCCATTCCTAGTTTTTTGAGAAATCTTCATACTGTTTTCCAGAGTGGTTGTACTAATTTACAGCCCCACTAACAATTTATGAGTGTATCTTTTTTCTCCCTGCATCCTTGCCAACACTTATTATTATCTGTATTCTTGATAATTGCAATTTTGACTGGAGATGAAGTCTCAATATAGTTTTGATTTACATTTCCCAGATTGCTAGAGATCAACACTAAAATCTTAAACAAAACATAGTTAAAGGGAAATTGGAATCATATCATGAGACTAATACTTCTCATCTAGATAAGGCTTAGTTGCAGAAATGATATAGTTCAACAGCAGATAGGAAGCTTTGTGCAGTGGTGATGTGGCATCAGAGAAGGATCCATTATTGATCATTGAAAACAATAGTAGACAACAATCATTAGGATACCATGTGTGAGAAAATATCAAAGAAGTTTGAGAAATTTAACAGCTATTCCTGGTTCCAAATTGAAAATAAGGTAAACAAGAAAATTTCCTTAAATTGATACAAAGAATCTGAAGAGAAAAAAAAACTTAGAACAAACAGCATAATAATGGTAAAATACCATGGTTAAATAAAGGAGAAGGTACACCTCCACTGTGTAAAATTGCACAGAGCTTCAGCATGAAAAGGAAAAGAAAGACCAAGAGTGAGTCTTTAAAAGGATGAGCCAAAGCTCACAATTTCAGAAGATATAATTATCTTGAAAAAATAAAAGAGAATAAACTCAAACACTTGAGTTATTAATAAAACTCAGTAATTTAACCAGATGAAAGCAATAAAGCTATATAAGATATTGAAAAAATAAAACTGGCAAACATATGTAGGAGGTTGGTATAGGAAATATCAATCTTGATAAAGTGGATTAGTGAACATCTGAATAAATGTATGTTCCTAAATTGGATGATGCAATATTGTTAAGAGGTTAATTTTCCCTAAATTAAGATGTGAATTTAAGTGAGATCCCAATCTAAATTTCAAATATTTATGGAACTTCACAACTTGACTCTTTTCATCTGTAAAATATAAAATAATTAAATCAGAATAAATAAGAAAAATCAAAAATAGTAAATAACTTGCTTTAACAGATAGCTTTCAAAATATACCCCAAATTTTATTAATTATAACATCATGGTATTGGCATAATATAAAGTAACTTTATGCAAAAGATAATAGTTTAAAACAGAGAAAAAATGAAATATTTGTTTTAAAATGTTGACACAGTGATAAAAACAATAAAATTGGGTTTCTCCCTCATGTCACACATGAAAATAATTCATTTATCAAAAATAGATGAAAATATTAAAATTAAAAATAGATGAAATCTGAGGGAATGTTTGTTTTGTCTTATGGGGAAATAAAAGCTCCTTTTTTCTTCCTTTTTTTTTTGAAAAGACAAAACTCAAAAGTGAATTCATGAACACTCAAAGGAATGTAAATTGTTAAAATCTTTTTTGAGGACCTGTTACTTGACACCATTCTATCAAGAAAAAAAATACGTACATATCACTTTTTTCCCAGCAATTCTACCCTTTCAAACTACAAAGCCATTCTTCAGAAACACACACACACACACACACACACACACACACGCGCACACACACATACACACACAAAGATGTCATGCACCCAGAGTGCTCATTTCAGCCTTGTTTTAATTGGGAAATTGATGAAATATGGGAGTAGTAGAATAAATAGTGGTTCATTCATATTATGTAATTCTTACAGACGTTTAAAAATATCTCTCCTTGAAAAGGAGGAGCACAATTCCCACCCCTGAAATATGGCTGACACTGCAACTTTTTCCAACAGTACAGTATGAAAAGAGATGAAAAAAGAGTAACTGAAGAGAAACCTGACACACCAGGCCATCAAGGTTAATGAACTTCACCAGTGACAGGCCATGTAAATGGGATGTACCCTTGATAGGATTTAGCAAGACTGGCACTTCATTTCTATGATATTCTTCCAAGAAACATCTGTCTAACTATGAGCAGAACATCAGGAGAAAATACGTGCTCATACCACACACACACACACACACACACACACACACACACAGAAGAAAACTGCACAAAACACATAAGCAATGTTCCTCACACTGTCAAGGTCATCAACAGAAAAGCTGAAAAGGCATCACAATCTGGAGGAGACTAAGGAGACATGACAACTAAATGTCCTATTATATTCTGGTTGGGATCCTGGAACAGAAAAAAGGACATTATTTAAAAATTAAGGAAAACCAATTAAAGTATGATCTTGAGTTTAATAATAATGTCAATATTGCTTTATTGATTGTAATAAAGATACCATAGGCATGTAAGACATGAACAATGGAAGAAAATTAACAAGAAATATATAGAAATTTTCCTTGCTATATTTTTGTTAATCTAAGATTGTTCTATAATTAAAAAGTTTATTATTAAAAGTAACATACTTAGTATTTAGGACTATATAGCCTTACATAAAGTCTTTACAATTCTAAAGAAAAATCAAGTCACAAAAATCCAAATAGTATGATTTTATTTATGATCAAGTATGGAATTAGATGTGCATTAAAAAACTGGTGAAAATATGCATTAAACTAATAAGTTTGTAGAGTACAGTGAAGCAGAATGGCAGAGTCAGGATGAAATAATGGATAATTTTTCAGAGTTTTGACATATTAAATACTCTTCAAATGCTTTATGAAAAAGCATTTATTGGTTAGCTGTAAAATTATAATGAAAAGACAAAAACTACAAATGAATCAAGCGATAGAAAATAAGGAGGAGAAAATTATAATTCACTGTAGTAAAAACTTTGTAACAAATTTAATCTGAGCTCAGAAGAGGTGAGATGAGTCCTTGCAAGTTCATGATGATGATGCAGTAAATTATGCAGAATCACACAACCTGTAAGTGAAAGAGCAAATACTAACACACAGATAAACTATCTGCAAAATTCCTGTCCTTTTTCCACCAAGCTATGTTTTTACAGAGCATAATTATGGGGTGGTGATGTACGGGAGCAGTCTTCACTCAGAAAACTCTGTTCCTGTTATTATCTTTTAAAATGTAATATTATAAGCCACAATAAATCTCAATTACTTTTTCTTTTACTTTATACCTATCAGTCAATCAGCCTATCCTTCACAAAATTCAATCAATGAATAATCAATCTTTTTTTTTAATTCTTTTTTTTTAAAGAGAGAGAGAGGAGAGAGAGAGAGAGAGAGAGAATTTTTAATATTTATTTTTTAGTTCTCGGCGGACACAACATCTTTGTTGGTATGTGGTGCTGAGGATCGAACCCGGGCCGAGCGCATGCCAGGCGAGCGCGCTACCGCTTGAGCCACATCCCCAGCCCAATAATCAATCTTTTAATCTCTTATAAGTTAGGCTATCTCTTTGGTTTTCTTTCATATCTATGTGAATTTCAGTGATAACCCATTTTCTTTTTGCTCACATTTCTTATATCTCAAATCCTGAACTCACAAGAGGAAAATAAGTTTGTAAGTCTCTGGACAGACATACCACACACACACACACACACACACACACACACACACACACACACTCATGCACACAAAACACACACGTTGCAATGCTTGATTATTCCTGGACTTATAAAAACCTATTAGTTCAGAATTTCCATTTTGAATTTTTAGGATGCTGCTCATTAGTACCAGAATTATACCTACCATGAGAACACTAGTAAACATAGAATAAAAATTAGGTTTAACTCTCCTTGAACATTTATGAAAGTGCAGAATGTTTATCTTAGCTCCAGTCCCTTCTATAACTCAGGATGTGTGCACTAGGTCCATTACTTCTATCTGATTCATTTGAACATGCTTCACTGAGTGGTCAGGAGATAAAGGGGATATCAAAATTCTTAAAAATAAAAAAATAGCAAATAAATAACTATGTTTCAAAATATTACTATAGAATTGGGTGCAATGATGTAGTAGTGTTTAAAAGTTAACATTTCTAATCACTAGATACAACTGAATTTCATTTTAGTGCAGAACTTAGACTAAAGTGGAAAAGAGTTATATTCTAGATTTGATTTACATTACCAATGGGAGCTAACCCTCCTTCAAGTACACAGGACACTCCAAAAATGTTTATTTTAAAATGTCAACATGGGGCTGGAGATGTGGCTCAAGCGGTAGCGCGCTCGCCTGGCATGCGTGCGGCCCGGGTTCGATCCTCAGCACCACATACAAACAAAGATGTTGTGTCTGCAGATACTAAAAAATAAATATTAAAAAACTTCTCTCTCTCTCTCTCTCTCTCTCTCTCTCTCTCTCTCTCAAAAAAAAAAGTTAAAAAAAATAAATAAATAAAAATAAATAAAATAAAATGTCATCATAATTAGATTCTTTTGGATCTCTTTGAAATTACCTACACAAGAAGCACTTAATTTGCTGTGTGAATGGGTGCCAGAAACTAACATGCATTAGTGATTTGAGTTAGCTGACAGAAAGAATAGGTGGCTTAGTATTTTCAACCAAGCCAGGAAAGAAAACCCTCTGATTTAATCTCAAATGGAAGTTTTAATTTTTAATTATGAAAATTATATTTTCCTAAATTAGCTTGAGCTGTATTACACATATATGCTCCCAGGATCTATGGACACTAATGGCTAGTGTCTTCCCTGAGACTTGAGATGCCTTTCTTCCTGTCCTACTAAAAGGGGACTCTTCCATAGTACAGCAAGAGCCTGAGCAGATTGCTCAGTTGAGTGCATATTTCTAGGAAATAGTAAAACATGGGCACAAGTTCCTGGAGTACATACATATGTATATACTAAAGGAGTGTCAGAAATGCCAAATTTTAGGCAGCAAAAGACATCTACTTCATATTTAGAGAAGGGGGAGGACATTTAAAATAAAATCAGTAACTAATGTACTGCAAAACTTGAACATGTACAGACTTTGTAATAGACCAGGTCTCCAATTCATAGTATATTTAATTAAAGTCAAGGAAACCTTAAAGATTGAGTTCCCTGTTAAAATAGAAATTTTTTTTTTCTGCTTCTCTGAACACCATGCACAATTCATTGAAGAACTTAACATTTTGGGAGAACCTGCTCATTTCTAGAAAGCCATCTAGATTCAAAGTTAATACCATCCCATCCAATTATTTGTAGCAAAGAGTTTTGCCACGAGACTATGGTTAAGCCTAGCAAGATAGCATATCCAAGATCTAGTCCATGTTGGTAAAGCTGTGTTAGTAATCAACTGCCCTAACCAAGCAGGTGCTTCCTCTTCCAGCTCTTGCAGAGCTTCTCAAAGGAGGAGGGATACTGGTGTTAAAAAAAAAAAAAAAAATGTTTGGCAAGGTGAAAGGAAGTCAAGTGTGAATGAAATTACAAAACAAATATGTTAACTCCTTGAGTCTTATCAGCTTCCAGGAAACAGTCAAGGATCTGCCAAGGCCCCCTATTATCTAAATTAGAAAGTCCAAACTCCTTAGTGGTATTCAAGACAGCAAGACACTTGGGAGTTACTGCTTCAGGATAACTGTGAAGTCTCATACCTCCTCACCTCCTTCCAGACCCACCCACTACTCACCTTGTAGGAGTTGCAGACATAGTGTTCCCATTCATACACCTGTGATATTTTTTTCCACTCTGTGGCCTCTTTCTGAAATGTTCCCCCAATCCTGGCATTCCTGACATGCCAGATAAAATTTCACCAACTGAAAACTTTTCCTGTACTTAGGCAAAATTAATCACTTAGTTCCTTGTATATTACTTAATATAACATTAGTTATATTTTGCTATAATAATTTATATTTTTATCTGACCTCATCAGAGAGTACCGAGAACAAAAATATTATATTATTCATTCTTTAATCCTTCAATTTTAGCATAGTATTTTTCAGTGTTCTAGACACAATCTCTAATCTCCAGATAAAATACATTAAAAAAATTAAAATACAATGAAAGATATTTTGCTAGATGAAATTAAATAGGCTATTTACAACAGAAATTATTAGAATCCCCAATATACTAATTTACATTCATTTACCCTAATATAGTAGGTTGCATATGTTAGATTTCATAGTTATTTAGCAATGGAATCTTATTCAGGGCTCTCTGCTACTAAAAATACTTTGATAGTTATCTTTGTAGCACATGGCAGATACTCAAAAAGGTATTTTAGATAAATAATTTTGTTTTATGCTATAAGATACTTACTTTATCACAGAGTTTGAGGTTCTCTTACACTGCCCAGTGGTTAAACTGGAAAATGTTTCTGCTTGTTTTAGGCAAGGATATATATGATGAATCACACAACTTGTCTGCATCCCTATTTCTCTATGGTTGAAGCAGGTAATAATCACCTTAATGGTACCTGGGGATAGTTTTTGAAGTATTCAATTTTGTTGAAGTGCAACTTGAAGTGAAGATATATGATTATTGACTGAAACCATTATAAAAAAAACAACAGTTTGCTTTGGTATAGAGAAAAAGACCAGGTCTGTGTCATTTTGTCTGAGATGTAATCAGTATTTTCAGCTTTAATGAATAAGCCTTTCATTTTGGTTTAGTGGTAGTTCTTATATGCAGCAAATCGTGTCTTTGGGGGAAAAAAAAGAAGTCTTTACCATAAACTGTCTACCATAACTAATTCCTTCAAAGTCATTGGAAAAAAATAGACATATTTTCTGAATTTGCTTTCTGGCTCAAGATTGCTCTAAGTTCCCTGAATATATTTAATTAAAACCTTTATACAAGAATCACATGAAGCAGATTTCTGAAGCCCTGTAATCTGGGCTATTCGTAGGAGCCGTCACCTTGCTATAGACAGACTTCTCTTGGTGGAAAAATCCTCTTACCCAGTCATCATCTAAAGGTTCCTTAGGCATGTGCTGTACTTAGTATTTCTCCAGGCTCAGTTTTGCAAGACTTCTTGTTTCACTGTGGGTCTTCAAATATTTTTCAGTCAGTCATTAAGCCTATAATTAAATGTCTTTCAAATAAGGAACATCCAATGTTTTTTACTCTACTGAAAATTAAATGCATATCTCTAACTAAAACATCAGATCAAGTATGGCTGCGGCAGACAAAGGTGGCTCCTTGGCAAGAACATCTGACCCGGGGATATTTCAATACCCCACCTGGAGATCAAGCTTCCAAATTGTTTATCTGCTCTCCTGGTCTTTGTTCTTTGTATTTCCTGGCAAATTAGTATCCATGGAGAATCATTGTTACAACAAAATAATGTAATTCCATTGTATTGGGTGAACTTTGGTGGTGAGGAATGTAAAACAGCAAATTTCAACCACATTTATTAAATAAAAACAATTCAGTCTGAATTAATTGGTGCATTTGGTAAACATTTACTGTGGTCTTAATATGTGCTGGGCACTGTTCAGGCACATTGATACATCAGTGAATCAGGCATAATTTTTGCCCTAATGAAAATTACATGTTGCTGTTTTAGCTCAGCAAAATGAGCTTTTTCTTCTGTAACTCCTCTAGACCTAAATATTACTTTTCAACTTTTCAGTTATTTCATCCCTGTGAAGTTCAGTTTTCTGTGTGCTTTGGACAACCTTAATTTGGAATGAGAAAAATGGTAATGCTAAATTCCATGCAACTGAGCAGAATCAGGTGATAATAGGAGAAATGAAATTATTTCACCTTATTTATAAGAAGAGCATGACACTAATTATTATATATAGCAAGCTGATATGCCTGATCATCATCACTAAGGTAAGCATAATTTATACCCAGTCTACTAGGCACTCAAATATTTCTTCAACAAAAGATGACCCTTTGTGACATATTGTCTCAGAATTATCTTTTATACTTGCTTTAGCTGATTTCTTGTGTGTGAAAATATGCATAGGATTGGTAGTTCAGAGATTATAATGTTCCCTCAAATATATTCTTCTAGGATTGGCTCTGAACCTAACTTCCCAAAACACAAATTGTGGTAAAGGAGATCTTCAAACCTTACCCAATTAGATTCAGAAATTTTAAAGTTGGAAAAGACAGTAGAGAGCTTTTGTCTCCCATCTCAGTTCTCTTTTCACACATAACCCAGCTATATACCCTGTATTTCCAAATCCTCCTTATCAACACGAAGAACAATGTCAATAAAAACTCAATACTGACTCCCTGTATGAATCTCCGCAGCAACAATGCTTTTAGAAAGAACAACTGAATCTCATGCATTTGTACATCTAGTAGTTTGAAAATAAACTAGAAAAATATGAAGTTAATTTCTCCCTCAGTTTCTTTAATCCATCAATCAAATAAACTGTACAAGTATTCAGAATTATATCTTAGGACCCATCTGAAGTTTTTACTTTTCTTCTTCTTAGGAATCTCTCCCTATTTTTCCCAACTCCTCTGCTTCTCTCTGATAGAATTATAGGGTCTAATTTGCTTTCTCCAAAGTCTCTTTCCCATTTACCCTTTGCCAATCCCAAAAGTATTTGCCTAACCAATTACCCAACTTCTCAACTACTTAATAATGATAAATAAAGGTTTTGATTTATCTTCCTCTATGTTGGCAAGTAAAGGCCTCATACTTCCATTAGACAGTCAAATTAGAGACTTGTTCCAGTTAAAATAAAATATTCTATCCCAGTTAGTAAGGGATATAGGAAACTTCCATAGGTGGCTGCCCAGTAAGGCAAGTGTTGGTCTTGTGTATGTGTGAACTCATACAACCCTGAAAGTCACTTAAACATTCTACTATGCATGGCTAAAAAAGTATATGGCTTTGAAGATTATAAATGGGCACTTAATTCCACCGACAAAACCACAGCATTGAAAATTTTTCTAAGACCTAGCTCTAAGTAAACAAAGACAGCTGTGAAAAAAGTTCCTAAATCTGGGATTGAAGATGTGCCAGAGGAAGGACGGATGGGAGGTGCCGAATGTTGATTATTTGTACACTTTCATTCCTTACTGAGTACAGCTGTCACAGGTTGGGTTCTCTGAAAGTAGATGCTGAGACATAGTTTGGGGTACACATGCTGTAAACATCAGTGAAGGGACCATGAAAACTCTGCTTCTGGCAGGAAGAGAAATCAATCTGTGTTAACCATAATGCCGACTTAACCAACCCTCTTTCAAACACCTTGAGTGCTCTAGTGTGAGTATGGTGCTTTAGAGTGTCCATGTTGGGCTGATGGACCGTGCCTTTATATTCTTCCTTTGCCTAGTCAACAGATTCAGGCAGCTGTGGAAGAATATGATCTGAAGGGGAAGAGGATATGCAGCATGGTTATCTGGAGCCAAGACAGGCTCCAAAAGAGCTAACAAATAGAGGCTGTTTGACAACCAGAGTGGGCACAAGTCCTTCCCTGAGAGGGAATCTGAGTTCCCATCTCCATGTCTTCAACACGAGCTAAGAGAAATTATGCATAAATCTAGAGTGTGTATGTGAAATATTTCCAATTAAGAATGTGTCTCCAAGCTTTCCAACACAATAGGACCCAGTGATGACTCTCTTATGGGAGACTTCTCTCCTGCAGCTGATTCTATTGTATAATCCCAAGGACCACAAGATCTCCTCTGACATCCCTGAAGCTTGTAGCCCCTAGATGTAGGCAACAACTTCTGTGGGAGCATCATGGGCTGACCACCTTACTCTAACAGTGCTTTGACTATTGTCTATAAGTGAGGGAAGCAGTCTTTCTAGAAGGCACTTATCCATTTATGCAACCATCATTCATTCATTTATTCATTAAATCATGTGTTCTTCCTTTTGGCGACTTTAAGAGTTACATGTGAAGAATCTGAAACTGGAAATTTTCCGAGAGGTCAACCTTATTTTATAGATGGCCTCAACCAAAAATCATGAACATTTACCCAATATTTTACCTTTTAACCATCTTGACTATCACTGCAAATTACTGTAGCTAAATTACTTGACAACGATCTGGATGAACATAATAGTCACACAATAGTTGTGTTGGCTATTTACCATTTTTTCTCTCCATATATGCTAGGAAGGAAGACTACTTTGATGGCAATATGGAGGATATAAAAGAAAGAGAATTTAAAGTAGAATGGAAATACCAAATTGGGTTTTAAAAAAGAGTGGCTAGAGGCGGGGCTGTAGCTCAGTGGTAGAGTGTGAGCTACACTTGCATGCGGCTCTGAGTTCAATCCCTACCTCCAAAAAAAGACAGGAGGGAGGTAGGAAGGGAGAGAGAAAGGGATAAGCATGAACCATAGGGTGGGTTCTCAGAAGTGAATTAGGGACAAAGGTACAGGTTTCTGGCTCTCAGATAACATATTGACCTTTGAGATGGGTGTTTACCATGTACTTTTCCTTGAGAAGTTCATACTTTAAGGTAAAAATTATTTTCCTAAAATGGTGAATAGATATTTCATAATAAATTCTAATAGAATTAGAATATTCTTTTAAACCTATTTATAAGGAATTTCTGGAGCAATGCAGGAAAAAAAATGATTTTTCTGGCCATCCTTTGTATAATAAATAGGCACATACCAAAATATATTGATGACATTGCAAAGGGGGTTTTCTAACACTGAGATACCTCTCTCTCTCTCTCTCTCTCTCTCTCTCTCTCTCTCTCTCTCTCTCTCTCTCTCTTTTATTTTCTATTTTGTGCCAAAGTTTTTCTAAATTGCCCAAGCTGGGCTCAAACTTGTGATCCTCCTGTCTCAGCTTCTCAAGGATCTGGGGTTATAGGTGTACATCAATGTATTGACCACAGATCTCTCTTTTGCTCTCATAAGTGCTCTTCTCAAAGTCCAACAGAGGTTTCTCAGGTAAAGTGTACAGAAGAAATTGAGAAGGATCTGGGGTAATTGAGGCTGTATCTCATAGGTCAAGAAAGGCATTGGCTACTGATCTTTTGAAACATCTGCTATATAAATCACCAAAGTGTCAATGCAGAAAAAAACAAATAATTTTGAGTTTTAATTTAACAATTTAGAAGATTACCACTTTGGGGTAAATGATAGCATATTGTTCACAGGGAATACAAGAGTTATAAAGCTTCTAATTAATAGCTTATTTAAGACAATATAATTGGATGATGGGACAATGGGACCCATGTTCTAAGTTGTACAATGGACAATTTCTTCTTTCAAACCTTACAGTGGTTTGAAATGCACTGGAATGCACCTATAAATTTGGTGATAATATCAAAATTCCCACATTTGAGAATCTGTTAAATAATGGTGAGATAATCCCTCCCATTGCACCCTAATGAGCTTGTAAGAAAGAATAAAAGGAGAAAAACTGAAAAAAAGACAAACGGGAACAAAGAAGTAATGGGTGGCTCTACTCCAGACCTGTAGCAGGTGGGGAAAGCTGAGGAAAGGCAAATGGCAGTCTTCACTGGGGTGGATGGGGATGGATTGACTGTATGAAGGGGAAATCCTACAATGGGAAAGGAATGTATCGATTTCATGTTAATCCAACTCTTTAATTCACCTAAACTGATTTAACTGTCTGTCAACTTCCTGCCTTGGGCACCCAGTCTCTAAAAAAATCTTACCCTTGCTATCACTTATCATAAACTGGAGGATTCTATGACATGGTATTCTTTTGAAACCTGGCTCTCTATATCCTCAGAGGCCATCAACACTGATTTTCAGACTATATTACTCTTTGCCCATCAAGAGCTTCTGTCAAAAACTTCAGAGCTACCTCAAAAAACCAAGGGTTCAATGATTGATTGCTTGACTTGTTCATTCATTCGTCACTCACATGCACGAAACAAGTGTTCACTGAGCACCTACTACATGAATCAGACAATAAATTAATGCAGGATACAAACCTAATCGAGTTGTAATTCATGATAGTAAAACACTGCCCTTCTTATAAATGTTGGCTTAAGTAGACATTAGCAATATCTGTGGTCTCAATTCCTCATTTTTGGATATGGGTTATTTGTCACACACACTTTCAATGGATGAAAGTGGAAAATAATGAGGTTTTATAAGATTGCATTAGTCCATTCTTCATTCCTATGACAAAATATCTGAGGCTGGGTCAGTTGCAAGGAAAAGAGGTTAATTTTGCTCACAGTTCTGGAAGTCCTAGAGCATGGTGCTGACTTCTCTTCAGCTCTGGTGAGGGCCTCCTGGCAGATGGTATTACAATGGCAAGATTTTATGTCTGGAAGATGCTTCATGATAGGAAGCCAGAGAGATTCAAAGGACAGGCTCTTTTCTAACAAACTGTTCCCACAGAAACTAACTCTCTACTGGAGAAGCAAGCCTATCCTTCATAAAAACACACTCCCGACGACCTAATCACCTCCAACCACGTTTTACCTCCTGAGAAGTCTGCCACCTCTAGCATGGTCACACTGGGGACCAATCGTCCAGCATATGAATCCTTGAGCAAGAGACCATGTTCAAACTACAGCAAAGGCTGAACATTAAATCGGAAAGATGATTCTATGTTCTGAGATTATTTACATTATTTCTTTTTCTGTGCATTAAATTTATTCCCTTCTTACTAAATAATGGTAACAAGATATTTTAATTTGGAAGTCTATTTACTTTTAGTATTTAAAATGGTACTTGTCAAAATAAAATTTGCACATTCTGTGGAATCTTCTTCTTCTTCTTTTTTTTTTTTTTTTGGCAATTTTTTGAACCGTGAAATCTCAAAGTCTGAGCCCCACTGATTTACATCTTGAGGTCAGGCCTGAGTCTTATATCAACTCTGGGAAATTACTCCTTGTATCCAGTTGACAAAATAGGTATTCAATATTCCTGGGCCTTGGCACACTATGCCCAGCCACAAGCATGACTAGAACTTTCGATTCTCTTAGGTTTTTACAAAGCACGCACTTCTTTCTAATTTACTTCTTATTGCTTTATGTGCAATTCTTTTAGCCAGTGACTATGATTATATTCATCAACACCTTAATTAGAAAAAATGGCCCATGTGATTTATCACAAGGAAAAATGTAATGCATTTAGAATTAGCAAGTTAAAACTAAAATATAAGATCATATTAAACTCTCTCATTTTACAGTCTCCGGAATAAGGATGCCAGTTGCTATACATTCTACTGAGACAAAGAGTTTTAAATAATTTGTCTGGGCTTTAGGATCTAGTTGCTAGAAAATTAAAAAACCTGGTTATTATAGCTATTTCTCTTCTCCCATCCAATTAGGCACAAAGCCCTGGTAACTGATTTTCCCAAGTGATTTCTACTGCATCGATGACTCACTCTTTGTATTATCACTACCTATGTGGGCACTTCACTCACATGTGTGCAGCGTCCTTCCCCTAACTTTCTGAGAGCAGCTGTAAACATGTCACTCCTGTTCAGAGGTTTTAAGGCCTTCCATTGCTTCCTGGGTGTCCTTCAATCTCTGTGGCCCATCATTTAAAGCCATCCTTAACCTAACCCTATATACATTTCTGGATAATAGCTTAAAATTTCAAAACACAGGGGCAAAATAAAATTATTGTCATTAAAAAGGAGAAGAAAAGAAATAAGTAATTACTAAAATTCTCCCAGATTCTTAGTCAGTGAGCTCTATGAAAACAAATAACCAAAGACCAGGTGGCTTGAGTGATGGAAAGTTACTTCTCACTGTTCAGGAAGCTGGGTAGTCTAAGGTCAAAGAGTGGACAGACTGGATTCCGGTGAGGGCTGACTCCCTGGTTTGCTGATGGTTGACTTCTTGTTGCATCCTCATGTGGTCAAGAGAGAAATCATGTCATATCTCTTCTAAAGGCACTAACCTCACTGATAAGAACTCCACCTTCATGACTTAATTGTCTGCCAAAGGCCTCCTTTCCTAGTACTGACCTCACTGGGATGACACCATACGAATTTTGAGGGGACATGAATATGCAGTCTATAACAGTGCTAATTGGCTTATGCACAATGTCTCATGTATTTCTCACCAGAAATCTGAGATAACTATTATTATTTCCATTTCACATATGAGGAATCTAATGCTCAGAGACTCCAAGAAGCACATGAAAGTATATTAAAATAATAAGTCATGGAACTGAGGTCTGGATCTATCTTCCCCCCGACCTGTGTTCTTTCCACTATGCAGCACTGTTGTCTTTTAATTTGGGAAGCAAAACTTGTGTTCCAGCCTAAAGTCATTGCCAGCATCAGTGGACAAACAGGGACCGTTTAGAAAGGCATTGAAAGCTTTGCTGCAGCCTCTGAAATCATGCCAAACACTTACCCGTGACCTGCCATTGTGGGGACAATAGCTTAGACATTCCAACACTTGACTAGAGAACTTTCCCTAGGAGGCTGAGAAGATCCACTTCACTCAGGTTGTTTCTCAGTTATGTCAATCTGACCTTTCAGTACCTGAGGAGAGGAGCCTCATGAAAATATAGTCAATTGCTAGAAATGCTCAGATCACAAGGTGAAAAGACCAAAGGGAGATGCTTATTTATACCTTCCCTTCACCAGTGCAATCCAGAGAGAAATGGCTTCTTAAAGTCGCCCAGCTAAGAAGCAAACCGCAAACCAAGATCAACAACAATCACACATGTGGAAATTCTCTGATTATTTGTTAATGTGAGGTGTACCTGAAGTGGGAAATAAAACAAAGGGTCATTGCATTGTCTTATATCATTTACATTAATTTAACATCTTTCATCATTTTATATTATCTAAAATCTAAAGCAGTAAAAATGTTGTGTTCACAAAGATCAAAGGGATTGAAGTAAAATTTTTTTTAAAATTAGTATGTTTGAAAAACTTGAGGGTATCATCTGAACAGGACCTTGAAAAAGTGTAGGTCCTGTTTTGCTGCTGTGGTCTCATGTGGCCTCCGAATCCTCCTGACACAGCACTCCATGCATCCTGCGATATGTGAAGTGTCAGGCTGTGCAAGATGAAATCCGTTTTTGGCACTGAGCTATCCAGGAGATAACAGAGGCCAACAAGACATCAGTATGAACATATATGGACCATTCAAGGGAGATTAAGTTACCAGGATGCTCAAGTATTATTTGCAAACATCAGAGTATGAAATGAAAACAGGACAGGCTTTGACACAAAGCTCATTTTGACTTTGTTTTTATATGTCTTCCCTATACACTAAATCATCATATTTTTAAGAAGTGTTTGAAATCCTGGCCCTTTTCCCTCAGCAAAGATTTGGTTTCACCCCCCATCCCACCCCCCATTTCTTGAATGGGGCTGTTC
The DNA here is from genome assembly GCF_964194105.1 of Spermophilus citellus. Lineage (NCBI taxonomy): Eukaryota > Metazoa > Chordata > Mammalia > Rodentia > Sciuridae > Spermophilus > Spermophilus citellus. Next base: position 136,889,547 of record NC_138187.1, on the reverse strand, counting down.
TGAATGTTTGAACATGTGCTGAGTGATTCAGGAGGCTCTTGCAATCACTTACAAATTGGAGCACTCAAACAATTCCACATCAATGTATTCTTCAGTGTCTGCATATGCCCAGATGTCAGAATACAAGTGAATGGCTTTATGTTTTACGGTACTGGGGAAGGAACCCAGGTCCTTGTGAATACTAGGCAAGTGCTTTATTGCTGCCTACATCCCCAGTCCCTTTTCTAAAAAGTTTCTATTTTGACAGAGTCTCTCTAAGTGGCCAGATCTGGCCTCAAACTTTTGATCCTCCTGCCTCAGCCTCGGGAGTAGCTGGGATTACAGGTATGTACCACTATGCTGGGCTTTTTTGTTTTTTTTAAAAAGTATTTCTAGCAGCAACAAATTTTTATGCATTATACATTCCTGGAACCCTGATAACGTTCAAATTGAAGCACTCTGGGAAATTTGAAGAGCTTGAATAATTTTAAATTGCCCTGTGCATGGCTCAGAGCTTATGTACTTCTCAAATTAGGGAACCCTCTCAATTTTGAAGCATTTCAATAATTTTAAATCAAAGCATGTGCATCTAGATTTCGTTTCGTATTTGTTTTTTTAACGTAGAGTCATCTCACATAGGACAACTGGAAAATAAAGAGGATCTTAATTTTGAGACATTTTGAGCAACTCACTTTCCTTTTCTAGTATATTTTTGGTCTTTTGCTTTCCTGTTTGTGATTAAATCAACACAGCAAAAGTATTACAGGTTGAAGAGGTATGTTTGCTTCACAAACAAGTTAAACTTAACTACGATTGTTACACTTGAATTCAAAAACGTCAATACAACAATGTGCCTTCCTCTAAAAAATTAAAGCCATGTCATCATTAAAGCTGACATTTGGCAGTTGAAATAAATATCACAACTGGCAAGCATTGACAACAACAAAGAACAGCCCTTTTCTTAAGCTAAACTAGCTATGATAACCATAGTGGAGAGAGGGAAAATTTGAGATTGTGAGGCACTGTAGAGTTTTTATTTTCAAAAGTACAAATTATAGAATTTAGAGTGAGAAGGCACCTCTGAGGGTACTCAGTGAGTCTGCAGAGTTATACTACATGCCTAAAGGAGCAAATAAAAAGCTCTGTACATTGTAATTTGGGAGGCACTGAATGAACTAACCTTTCATACCCCCCACCTCCCCAAAAGTAAAGATGTTTAAAGTAAAAGCAAAAGAGTCTGCCATCCAGTCTCACCGAATAACTCCATGGGAATTCTCCACATGAAAGATTACAGGATATGACCTACAGGATACATCACCCTACACAGTCATAAATTAAATTTACTGTAACAACCATACAAACAGAGAAAAAAGAATCACAGAGCCAGACAACAAAAGGAAAGCTAAAATTAAGGGTATTGATCATTTGCCTCAGAAGTGAGAGCACAAAACCATAAAGTGATTAATAGTATGATTATGAGAGGGCTCACCCAGCCGCCTGTATTTCCAACCAAAAAGTGACAATGTATTAAATGTTCTCCCTGCTGTAATTTTTAAATATGTCTGCCAAATGTTTTGTCTCATCTAAGTGGGCTTCAGCATAACCAGAAATGATTTTTAATTCAATATAAATAAGTGTTTACATTTTGTGTGCAGCAGAGGGGAAAGTCATCTAATTCCATATTTTTTTTGGTTGCTTTTCTCTCACATGAAATTCCTAGACAATATAGTGGCATTTCCCCTAAGTAAACATGAGTAAATCAAGCCCACACCCCATTCTCAAAACTGAGAAGACTGGAAAATGTCCTTTCCCACCCTGAGGTCTCAGATGAATAGCCATGGGTGCTTCTTAGCAGCTGGGACAAGAGGGAAAAAAAGATACATGGAAAATACACCTCTGTTTTTAAATAAAAGTAAAGACTTGATTTTAAGTGGAGGTGAGGGTCAGGCCAGGTCAGACATTTGATTCCCTGGGTCATGCTTCCTCAGTCTGGGACCTACCAAGAGAGGCAGCATGTTCTAAGTCTCCTCTGACAAAAGCAGCAAAAACAAAGCATTTTAATACAATCTGGACTAATTAGGCTTCCAAGTTAGAAAAAAAGGGGGCGCTTAAAAAAAAAAGACATAGAGCCTTTTTTTATTTTATGGCAATTTAAAAGTGCATTGTGATCAAATAAGGGCGTAAGTGAAAAGGGGCATGAAGCAAATTACGCTGCTTTCCAAATTTCAGGAAAATCATTTTTTTTCCAACCTAATAGGATTACCCATCACAAAGAACGTTCAAAACTGCTATTTTATATGCCAACAAATCCAACCATGGAAAAAAGAAAACAGAATGAACAGCCTCAAGAAAGAAACATAATGGAAAAGGCTCATAGGGGGTTGTATCTGGCCCATTATTTACAAGTGAAAAATTCTTTTGTTAGCTGTGTGTCTTGAACAGATTTTATGGCAAAACCTGACAAACCAGTCTCTGACCAAAAAAGATCCCCTTATATTTGTAGGAATTGGCTTCTATACATTAGGAGATCTTGGTGCCAAGCTTCATCATTTTTAGGGAAAAAAAATGTTGTGTACCTTCTTAGTAAGAATTATGAATAATTAATTATATAATGAAAATACTGGCATAAGATATACAGACCCTCATTTGAGAAATTTGAGAGTTTCATGCTGCGGAATTTCTATTGTGCCTCTGAGGCATATTTAAATCATGTGACTTCAGAAATATTTTCCTTTTTACAGTGGAATTCCTAGTATGCCACCTCTTTACTTTTTAGTTAATAAAATTAGTCATATTATTGCTGAGTAAAATAATATTTGGGAAAATAAACATTTTGGAAAATAAGCAAAAACTGTTAAAGGGATAATATGCAACTTTCAATCTATATGCATCTCTGCACAAGATACCACTGCAAGTACTGAAGAAGTATCAAAAAGACATTAAAAGATTTCTTTTTCTGGTTTCATCATTTCTTTTCATATTCAAGCTCTCAGCATATTAGAAAATAAATTATTTTATTTCTCATTTTGCCCAAGCCAAGCTATAATTTTAGTTAAATCTCAAAAATCACTCAAAGCTTACTCACAATCTGATGGTCTCCAGCAGAAGTCAGTGTGCAGTGCCAAGTTGTCATATTTGCTCATCACATGGTTCAATTAACAATATAGAAGGAGCCCACCACTCAGTGAGCTAACACAGACCCTCATTTTATTTCCAACAGTACAAAATTGTTAGTAAATAAAGCTGACACATCGTACAAAGCAGAAAATACAGTAATGACCCCTTTTCTGTAAAATGTCTGCCTATTTTTATGTTTATATGCTGAGCATAGACAAGGGCACCATATGTGGTTACAGAAAGGGAAAAAGGTAGGTTACAAGAGCGTTTGCGAGGCAAAAAGATAGGCCTTTGTCATGAGGTGAACACTTTTAGGAAATAAATTGAGAAATCAAGATTGAATTCAAAAACTTCATGGATAGAAGGTGGAAATTAAAATAAAATAATTTCAAGTATATCCTGAGGTATAAGCAGTATAGTTAAGTGCAGAATGGAGGTTGATTTTTTTTTCTTTTTAAAAAGTAGACCCAAAAGCATATGTGAAAATCAAAAGGCAAGTCAGTGGACAGAAAGAATGACTGAGTGAGGTCAGCCCAAAATCTAGAAGACATTTTTTTTTCATTTAACTAGTACAGCTGTTAACACATTAAGAGTTTGAGTAATAGGTAAGATGTTGATTTCTGGTTCAGTGTTTTCCTTTTAGCTGTAGGGCAAGAGGTAGGAAAATGTCTGGCATTATTTTGGACATATTCTGTAATAAAATCTTGAGGACTCTCCCTGTGGTCTATTGGATTATTTTTTTTCTGGGAATACCCTACAGAATATTTTTTTGACACAAATCACTTGGCTGATATAGTTCTCTTTGGGATTTTACATAGTTGGTAGACTCTGACTTTTGTAAGAAAAGGAAGTTTCATTAACATTTTGCAGACAGTTTGCAGATCAGGTTGGAATACCTAGAAAAGACCATTAAGTAATATGGAAAATTTGTCAATTTGTTATATGCTGTGTCAGGAGGTAAATAATCCAATTAAAATACTGTTGTCTTCATTGTTTCATGGAAGTTCACAATTTGAAGTTTCAGCTCAGTAAGGGTTTACACTCAGACTAACATTAGCACTCACAAACATTAGCTTTCCTAATATAACTGAACTTAGAGAGTTGGTTTGAATATCATTCTATGGAAGCCAATGTAATGATAATAATATCTTGTAATTATTAGGCTGATTTTTTTTTTTTGTACCAGAGATTTAACCCAGGGGAACTTAACCACTGAACCATATCCCTCAACCCCTTTTTAATTAATTAATTTATTTATTTTTAAACTGGGTCTTGTGAGATTGCTTAGAGCCTCCATAAATTGTTGAGGCTGGTCTAGAACTTAAGATCCTCCTGCCTCAGCCCCCTGAGTTGCTGGGATTACAGGCATGTGCCACAGTGACCAGATACGCTGATTTTAATATAAGGAATTTAGAACACTTTGCAAACATTAATACCATTGACTATGTTTTCATGTGGAGAATCACAGTAAAATGAGATGCCATCATGGTAGCTATTTTAGCTACTTGAGAAAGAATGGGCCCTAGGCAGAGACCATGTAAGTGTGATTTTCCAGGCACTGAACATCTTGCAACTTTCCACACCTCCTCCTTCAACTCTCAAAAATATTTCCCTCAAAAGATCTTTACTCTATCTAAAAATTCAAACAGTAGTCAATCTATTTTGAATTGCAATTTAGATGGTTTTAAAGTATATTTAAATGCTTCTCTAGGAACAGAAATGTATTAAAACGTTAATAACCACAAAATCTTTAGGGTAAATCAGTTTATTAGATTATTTAACCAATTATCTTGCAAATTCTGCACAGAGAGCTCCATTTCAATGCTTATGAGGAAGTTCAGGCATGACTTGAGAAAAGAAGAATTGCTTAATAGGTCAAGTCTGTATGAAAGACAATGTATTATTCCTCTAGTAGTAGGGGAGAACTTATTCTGAAAGAAGAAAAAACAAAAAAAAAAAAAAGAGAGTTAAGAAAAAAAAGCACAGGACAAAGAAAGCATCTCCTCAAACTTCATTTTGATTATCTATTGTATAGTGGCTTAAAACAACCACACTCATTATATTATGTCTTAGCATTTATATGAATCAGGAATTAGCGAAGAACTTGGAAATGTGGTTTTGGCTCAGGTTTGCTGTGAGGTTAGTCAGTCCGCAGAGAGAATCAGAACAGAACAATGGAGAGCTGAGTCAGCTGGGGGCCAGATGGGCATGTTTCTCTTTACTTAGTCTCAGCAGCTCCCAGTGATCTCCTCATGTGGACTAGCACACAACAACAGCACAGCCGGACTGCTGATGTGGGCTTGAAGGACTAATGCATAAATAGTACAGCAAGCAAAGTGGAAGCAGAAAAACTCGCATGATTTAGCTTTTGAAATCATAGTGCATTATTTCTACCATAATGTATCAGCTGAAATAAGTCACAAAAGTTTCCTCATTGGGAGGAGAGTCAAAGTCACATTGCAGGAAAAGCATATGAGATGAAAGGCACAGTCAGAATCATCTATGGAACACACAAGCTGCCAGAGCCTGGCTACTTACCCACCACAGCTCTGGCCATCACCTTTAGCTTTACTGTCCCTTATATAAACATCCATAGAGTCAACATGACTACTTCTATGTTACTCACCAATGCAAGCAAATTTTAGCTCTATAAATCCTTCTGAAAGAATTATCATTAAAATCACATATGACTTTCGGTTAAGCACTGTGTTAAATATTTTATATGCATTATGTTTAAATCCTCATAACTTCTAATAAAGACATACAAAAATTAGAAATTACCGGTGCAGAAACATTATGTTCACGATTCCATAGGTCACATCTAAATTTCCCTCATTCTTTCACAGTTGAAAAGAAATAGAAAGAGAGAGCAAGACCTGGCAATACAAATTGATAGTTCAAATGGGTCTTCCAAGGTCATCTATTCTGCATTTGATGAATAGCGACAAACAATGGATGGGCCAATTCCCACTAAATAAAGTTTCAGCTTATAATGAGCGTTGCTCAATTACTAATGGGTAACCAAAAAATGGAGAAAAGTTTCTGGGTGAAAATTTGAATTTTAAGTCTGTAATTCCTTACAAGATATGTACTGCCTAGAATAAAAATTTATAAGACATGAGAAGATGGATAAATAAAGAATAATAAGAGGGATATAATAGGACAAAAGTTGTATTTGAAGAGACGATGGCTAAAAAATTTTCCAAATGATTAGAAATATATTTACCCACAGATTTAGGAAGCTCAGAAAATACCTACAGTGATAAATGGAAAATATGAAAACACTTGAAAAATTAACATACTGAAAACCACATACAAAGAATCTTAAAAGCAGTTCGTATATTTACTTCAGGTTTGAACATACAACATAACATTTGAAGATAAGTCATGGAACTTAGAAAACAATGAAATAACATCCATGAAATACATAAGGTTTGGGAGGAGACTGCCAATTTATAATTTTAATTTCCTAGTATGTGTAGTTTAAAAATGAGGCAATATAGCCAGTCATGGTGGCTCATGCCTTCAATCCCAGCAGCTCGTGAGTCTGAGGCAGGAGGATCAAGAGATCAAAGTCAGCCTTGGCAATGGCGAAGCACTAAGAAACCCAGCGAGACCCTATCTCTAAATACAAAATAGGGCTGGAGATGTGGCTCAGTGGCTGAGTGCCCCTGAGTTCAATCCTTGGTACCAAAAAAAAAAAAAAAGATGCAATATGAACTTACTTTTATATGTCCCTCCAATTTAAAAAAGGAAAAAGAAACCTAAACCTTGTGTGCCAGTTGACCTGTCATATAAGTGTTACTAATGAAGTTTTTTCAGGTTGAAATGAGGTAAAACATGGAAGCATAAAGTCACATGAATGAAGAAGAAACAAGAAGAAAGGCAAACTTGTAGATAAAAATAAAAGACTATTTTAGTCATGTTTTTGTCATTGTGAAAAAAATACCTGACAAGAACACCTTAGAGGAGGCAAAGTTTATTTGGAGCTCCCAGGTGCAGAGGTATCAGTCCACAGATGGCTGACTCCATTGCTCAGTGCCTGAGGTGAGGCAGAATGAGAGCCCAGAGGAGGAAAACTGTTCAGCTCCAGGTGAGGGGCTGGCTGGGGAGAGGTCAGGTAGCAGAGAATAAGTGAGAGAGAGAAGGGGAAAGAGGCCACAGGGAAGATGGGCCCTTCCATCTTATGCCCCCAATGACCCACCTCCTGCAGTCACGGCTCCCTGCTTATAGCTATTACCCAGTCAGGACATTCAAGCTGGGACAGACTGATTAGGTTATAGTTCTCATGATCTGATGATTTTACCTCTGAATATTTCTGCATTAATAAGTGCTTTGGAGGGACACCTAATATCCAAACCATAACAAAGACTGATTTTTAAAGAAAAAGTAATAATTATGCTTCTAATTTATAACATAAGGAGAAATAAAATATTGTCAATAATACCAAAAACTGTGGATAAGGGGTGGTGGCAAATGGAATTAGACAATTTTAGTTTCTTATGTCATTCAAGAAGTGGGTAATGTTCTAATAGAAGGGAGATAAGTCAAGAACAGGTATTCTAAATCTTATTGTAAGCATGAAAATAATAATAAAATATATTAAAAAATCAAAGGAAAGAGATAAAACAAAATATCATTAAGGGCACAGAATATTTTATAAACATTATTAACCATCTGAACTTGATGCTTACAAACCACAAGAGTTGAAGAATGATGTTATTTATAGTATACAATGAGACATTTAAAATAATAGATCAAATTAGTGATGAAACACAGCTGTGAACAAATTTGAAGAGACTGGAATCATAAAATATGTTCTGACAAAAACTATTAAAATCAATAAAATTAAATTAAACAGAATTCAAACTGGAAAATCTCCATATGATTAGAAATTAAGCAATGCATTTCTATATAATAATAAGTAAAGAGGATATTAAAATGAAAATTAGAAAATATTTACCTGGTTGATAAGGAAAAAAAATGCAGATCAAAATGAGTAAAGTATAGTTTAAGTAGTTTTTAGAGGGAGGCTTATAGATATATTGCATACATAGAAAAAAGAAGAAAAATTGAAATTCAATTACTGAGCATCCATTTGAATAAGTTAGAACATAAACAGAGAAGAAAGTAGAAGAAAGTAAATAACAACAATACAATCAAAATAATAAGGAAAATAGAATATAAATAAGTCTACCCAAAACCATTGCTGAAAGAAATGTAAGAACACCTAAACAGTCAGATACACTAAGCTCGTGGATCAGAAAACTTAACACTGTGAAATGTCAATTGATCTATAGAGAAAGAAGTAATCTCAATTAAAATCCCATGATTGTTATATGGTTGCTATAAATAATCACTACAGA
>NC_138187.1:135684018-136190811 GCF_964194105.1 Spermophilus citellus | reverse complement strand
AGAATAGTGTTCAAGGGTATAACTTGTTAGATTTATAGAAATAAAAACTATAGATAGAAAGTGAAACTACCTTTTTGAAATTCTTGAGTTTTGCAATTTCGTATGGCATAAAGGGACCTTTCTAAGTATCCTCAGTGTCTTTTTTTTTTTTTTTTGGTACCAGGGATTGAACCCAGGGGCACTTAACCACTATGCCACATCCTCAGGTTTTTTATTTTTTTACTTTAAGACAGAATCTCACTGAGTTGCTTAAGGCTTTGCTAAATTGCTAAGGCTGGCTTTTAACTGGCGATCTTCCTGCCTTAGCCTCCTGATCTGCTGAGATTACAGTCATGCATTCCACCATGTTGGGCTCTTCAGTGTCTTTTAATTTATCCTTTTCTCTTTGGGTTTTATACTTTCTTTCTCCAATATATTGGGAAATGAAACATCTACAAATTTATACCTTTATTCTACGACAGTCAGTAAACTGAAATTTTGATCACAGATTGCTATTTTGAGAAACTGTTTAAAAAAATAAATATTTAAAATCCTGCTTTAACACTTATCAAATATTTTCTTATTTTACTAAGACTGAAAGAGCAAAAGATGTTCTTTAAGTAAAATACAAATCAAAATTGAGTTATAGGGGCTGAGGTTGTAGCTTGGTGGCAGACTGCTTGCCTAGCATATTTGAGGCAATGGGTTCGATCCTTGACACCACAGAAAAGTAAACAACTAGACTAAAGGGATGATGTCCATACACAACTAGAAAAAATAATTTTTAATAAATATTTTTTAAAATTTAGTTATATAGCTTCACATAATCCCAGTGGCTTGGGAGGCTAAAGCAGGAGGATTGCAAATTCAAAGCCAGCCTCAGCAAAGCAAGGCACTAAGCAACTCAGTGAGACCCTGTCTCTAAATAAAATACAAAATAGCGCTGGGGATGTGGCTCAGTGGTTGAGTGCCCCTGAGTTCAATTCCTAGTACTCATCCCTGCCCCCCAAAAAAGACATTTAGCTATATACAATATTTCAGTCTAGAGGAACATCTAGTATTTGAATGATTGTTGTTGTATTCATGTGGTTTACTAGGTAAAATTAGTTAATATGTAACAACCCATTTCATGAATTAAGAATGTCTGTGATCAATTTTGTGGCTCTATATTATAATAATGATGTGATTTCTAGGGAAATTACCTTGGATGCTCAACTGTTTTGTCTTTTAAAAACAGCTTATTACTTTAATTATTTGCTTAAATGTTTTAAAAGGCCTTAAATGGAAGCAAAATGGTACTGAGTTTATTTCATTTGCTCTAAATAAAGATATGAAATATAAGCCATCAGACATAGATCCCAGAGTGTGATAAACATGGGGAACTCAGCACAAGCCTACAGGAGAGTAAAATCTTAAACATTTCAATTGCCAAAAGATTGACTAAGGCTCTGTTTAATTATTAGTGCTATAAAAAGTGAGTAATATTTACCTGGCCATAATAGCACTGTGTAAAAGTCACTTATCTTTCCTGCCAGGTGCCACATTTCTCACAGTTATTAAGAAGAATGAACAGAAATCTTTAATCACTTCTCTCCAAAAACCCACCACTCCATCATCTTTTATAATTTAACAGGGGAGAGGATTACTAAAGAAGCTGATTTTTTAAAAAAGGGCCAACCCTAGCCCAGGTCCTATATAAAAGAGTGACAAATGCCTTTATCAGTGAAGGTACATGCAAAACGCCCTATTAAGCAATGAGTTGGCAAGAACTGACTGGGAAAGTATTTCTAAACCTTCTGTAAAATCTCCCCAATATCTGGTGCAATCAGTCTATTGGAATGATGAATAATCTTAGGATGCTTGTTCTCAATAAACCCAGACTATAAACATACTGAAAGGGACTTTCTTGCATGTTCATATTAGGTCTTCACCATAAATCCAATTTTGCAAGAATATCAGTTCCTAAGAGATATGTCATAATGTCCTGGAAGTGTATATTCAGGAAGTTTACATTGACTGTAACTCATTAACTGAACTTTAACATCATCGTGCAATATGAGTTCAGATGACATTGTTGAATACCTCTCAGATTTTGGCAAAGATACCTTGGAATCATTAGTTATCTGTCAATCATTTACAAATCTTTCCTGAAATCATTTAGTAAATAGTGTTTTATCATTATAAACGTGCATTCATATAAATGTGAGCCATCACAAATATTCTACATTATGGTATCTGATGAGGTTAGTGGGCTAGGGAAGGTGTTTAAAATAGAATGCCCTCATGAAAAACTGCCCACATTTGCCAAAAGGACATGTTTAGACTGTAATTTGTTTGAGAAAAATAATTACTAAAAATTTAGGCCATGATTTTTTTTTTTTTTTTTTTTTTTTTGGTAGATATTCACTTCTCCCAATAGGTGAGAGGTAAATTGCTTGCTAACTTTGGTTGAGGCTGAGTTCCAAGCACCTGTTATTTGAACCACATGTGAACATTACACTAGTCCCTCTTTCAGAAAAACATGTTCCTTTCTCACAAGTTGCTGAGAACCTATTTTTATTCAATTAGGCTGATAGATAAGCTTCAAAAGTCCAAAGTAACTCATTAATATGTTTCCTGAGCATGCCAGTAAGTTTTATAAAAGAATAAGTAAGAAAGTAACAAATAGCAGAGCTTTTTTTGTTTGTTTGTTTGTTTCAAAGTGTCTGGTAGGAGTTCTTAGGCAACCTAGTAATGCTACTATTCCTCAACTTTTGTTATACATTTTTTTTGTTGTTGTTGTTCCGGGAATTGAACCCGGGCGCTTAACCACTGAGCCACATCCCCAGCGCTTTTTTGAATTTTATTTAGAGACAGGGTCTTACTAAATTGCTTAGTCCCTCAATAAGTTGCTGAAGCTGGCCTTGAACTCGAGATCCTCCTGCCTCAGCCTTCTGACCCACTGGGATGATAGGCATGCACCCCATGCCCAGCTTATCATACATTTTCAAAAATAATTGTGACTAATCACAGGCAAATGGCATAACATGAAATTTGACGTTTGTGCCATTACATGTTTTTTTAACCACATACAAAATAAAAGGAGGGAAGCAGAGCATGTCACTTTTTGGTGCTATTATAGGAACTCATGAAGTCTTCTACAGGCTGTATAGTAGTATCTGTGGCTAAAAGGAAATTGACATCAAAAACAAAACCCAAAACGAAACCTTGCATGTCTTCCACAATTCCATTTAACAAGATGTGTCTCTAGGCACAGAGGCACTCGCCTGTAATCCCAGCAGCTCCGGAGGCTGAGGCAGGAAGATCTCCAGTTCAAAGCCAGGTTCAGCAGGGCAAGGTGCTAAGCAACTCAATGAGATCCTGTCTCTAAATAAAATACAAAATAGGGCTGGGGATGTGGTTCAGTGGTTGAGTGCCCCTGAGTTTAATCCCTAGTCCCCTCCACCACCCAAAAAAGATGTGTTTCTCATCTAAGATCTTAGGTCACACAGGAAACACCTATTTTGAAGGACATTTAATGTGTATTGAGCACTTTCTCTCCCTCTGATGTAATGCTGAGCACTTTATATACACAAACTTTTGTTTTACTTCTCATCACAGAAACGATTAGTTTCCATCCTTTGGTCATTTTTACTTAGGAAGAATTCAACACTTCAAGAGGGTAAGCATTACCCGAAGAGGAGGCTGAGCAGAAAAAATAATCAAAAGTTTTCTGATCATCAATCCCAGGCTCTTAGCCACCCCTGCTGCAAGACCTTCATTCCTCTTGGAATATGGAGTATGTTTTCAGGCTCAGAGAGGTGGCATGCACCACCCCAAACTGCATGGTCTCCCAAGAAGATAATCAGAGCTACAGCAGTGGGCAGAGAGGATCTGATGAACAATGCTATTCTATGGCCTGAATAAAGCTTGGACATCTCTAAAAGAAGACCTACAGCAAAAAGTATTCCAAAGTAGTTACAGGTATAAAATATGCCTGGAGAAATATATGTCCCTTCTGGATTTTCATCTCACATTTGAGAACAAATAATCCATTTCAATAAAAATCACAGTTTGAGCTGGGCATGGTGGTACATGCCTGTAATCCCAGCTACTTGGGAGGCTGAAGCAGGAGGATTGCAAATTCAAGGCCAACCGCAGCAATTTAGGCAGGCCCTAAGCAACTTAGTGAGAGCCCATCTCAAAATAAAAAATTAAAAGGACTGGGGATGTAGCTCAGTGGTAAACTGCTCCTGGGTTCAATCCCTAGGATCACAAAAATAAAAATAATCATCATCATCACATTTAAAAATACATCATATATTTAAAAGAAAAATTAATTGAAATAAAGAATAGCTAATACAGTGTTGATGAATACTAAAGAGATCACGTGGGTTATGTGTACACAACGACAACGCTTAAAGGAAAAACAGCATGCTTACCCGGCTCTGCCCACAACCAGGGTTCACATCTCACTTTGTGTGAACCAGCGCCAGTTTTAAACTATTCACCTGCCACAAGCAGGTCTCCTCTACAAAATATCACCTTCGTAAGGCCACGTGGACATCTAACTAGGGATATTCCAACACTCATCTGGACCACAAGTTATGGCCACAAGCACTTCTGACCCTGCCTTCCAGGGGTCACCCAGACCCCACGCCACACAAACGTGGCTGAGGTAAGTCTGCACTGGACAGAGCGCAGGGCCAGCAGCCCAGTGGACAGCTCAGAGGAGAGGGGAGAGGACTTTCTGTGTTCTCACTTCCCTACAGATGTCATATTCCAACATTTCAAGTAAAATGACTTTGGGGCAAGAGAGAAAATATGATGCAACCAGAGATAAAATATGATGCAACCAGAGATAGAAATGAAGTTTAAAAAATGATTCAAAAATTCTTTGACATGGCTGGGCACAGCAGGAGGATCACAAGTTCAAGGCCAGTCTGGGCAACTTAGCAAGACTCTGTCTTTTTTTTTTTTAATATTTATTTATTTATTTTTAGTTTTCGGCGGACTCAACATCTTTGTTTGTATGTGGTGCTGAGGATCGAACCCGGGCCGCACGCATGCCAGGCGAGCGCGCTACCGCTTGAGCCACATGCCCAGCCCCTAGACTCTGTCTTAAAATGAAAAATAAAAAGGGTTGTGCCTCAGTATTAAAACACCCCTGGGTTCAATCCCCTGCACCAAAAAATAAAAATTAAAAAAAAAAAAAGTAACACGAAACTTTGGACAATAACTGCTAATTCTTTTATATTATGTGTGAAATTTCATTACAGTAAATGCTCATATGTTGAGTTAGAAATCATGTGTACACATACATACATACCCCATATGCCTCATTTAAAAGAGGGTTCAGGGGCTGGGGATGTGGCTCAAGCGGTAGCGCGCTCGCCTGGCATGCGTGCGCCCCAGGTTCGATCCTCAACACCACATACAAACAAAGATGTTGTGTCCACCGAGAACTAAAAAGTAAATATTAAAATTTAAAAAAAAATAACACTTTCTTCCTTCCTTCCTTTCTTTAAAAAATAAAATAAAAGAGGGTTCAATATTAATATTATTTAAAATCAATAAAGGCTTGAAAATATATATACATGTTTTATTTACTATAGATGCAAATTCTCTTCCATAACCAAAACAATAAAACACATTTTAGCTGGGCACAGTGGCAAGCGCCTGTAAACCCAGCAACTTGGGAGGCTGAGGCAGGAGGATTGCAAGTTGAATCCATATTTAGCAAGGCCATAAGCAACTTAGTGAGACTCTGTCTCAAAATAAAAAGTAAAAAGGGCTGAAAATGTGGCTCCATGATAAAGCATCCCGGGTTCAATCCCCAGTACCAAAAAAAAAAAAAAATTAAATTTAACATTGGTAGATGTAATAGTATAAATGTATGTTCTAATTTATCCAGTATCCTTATCTATTTGAAATTTTAGGAAAAGTCCCTTCCCTCTTTATTAACTGCACAATAAGTATCACACACTGATCCCTTCCTAATTAAGGCATAATTTCAGGGGTCCTGGCCAGAGCTAGTAGGTGTCTCTCTGATCTTACAAATACTATAGTTTTTTTCCTTTGAAAAACTTTTTCCTGCTTAGGAATTAAAACTTTAAGCTCACTAACATTGCAATTTAAACTAAGGTAATTGCATTATAATGTGTTCCTTAAGGGGATAGACAGCTACTTTCCTTATCATTCAGCTTTGGGTCCTGGGGTAGGGGTACATTTGTTTTGGTATTGCCCCCCACAAGCCCCAAGTCCTTCTATCAACAGATTCAAAAGTCAAAAGAAAATTCTGAAGTTTGCTAACATTCTGTCCTAAAGTAAATAAATAAAACTGTTTATCCAGGAATTAGTCTTCCAAGCAACAAAGAAGGTATCTCTTAGGTATGGTCAGGTGCATTTTTAATCTTGACATTTATTGCAAAGAGGTGAAAAGTCATAATAGTGGACAAAACGGTGGGTTTTGGTGGTAAGAATCCAGCTACCCATGTTCTGCAAATCTCTTCTGAGTGAGTAGCATGGCAGGACACTGACCCTAATAAGATTGGGTAAAGTTTCCATAAACAAAGAAATCTCAATATGCCTCCTTTCAACATCCTAGGAGGAAAAAATGACTCACAATCTTTAACGAAGATGATGCAATCCATTTAATCCGATTCTGATTTCTTACCCCAATTTCAAAAAATATAAAGATGAGAGTTTATTTTAAACACAGACCAATTATGTATTTTAAAAATCCTAAACATCATGTTCTCTAACTAGAACATCAGCAAGTGCATTCAAAATAGAGATGTGGTTTTCCAAAATTAATACACTATGCTTCAAGAACAGTTATTTTATAAAGCAAAACACACTCTCATCAAGCTAAACCATAAGAATTAAATTTTTCCCTAATTACATTGCCTTCCATTGTCCTTCAAAGCTCTTCAGTATCATTGAATGATTACAGCCAAGCATGATGGCTGCCTCTAAGAAAATCACTGACACAGTTGTTTGAGCTGTGAGCAGATCTCACTGCTGTTTTCATGCAATAGCATTTGAACATTTTAAGAGTGACTGACCAAGCTGGGCGCAGTCGCTTACCTCTGTAATCCCAGTGGCTCAGGAGGCTGAGGTAGGAGGATTGCAAGCTCAAAGCCAGTCTCAGCATAAAAAAAAAAAAAAAAAAAAAAAAGAGGCACTAAGCAACTCAGAGACCCTGTCTCTAAATAAAATACAAAAGAAGGCTGGGGGTGTGTTTCAGTTGTTAAGCACCCCTGGATGCAAAAAGAGAGAGAAAGAGAGAGAGAGAGAGAGAGAGAGAGAGAGAGAGAGAGAGAGAGAATGGATGATCAGGGCTGGGAGCTGGGATGTAGCTCAGGAGTAGAATACATGCTTAGCATGTAGGAAGCCCTGAGTTCAATCCCCTGTACTGCAAAGGAAGGAAGGAAGGAAGGAAGGAAGGAAGGAAGGAAGGAAGGAAGGAAGGAAGGAAGGAAGGGAGGGAGGGAGGGAGGGAGGGAGGGAGGGAGGGAAGGATAAAAGACTCATAAAGTGTGGTCACTCAAATATGGGTACTTGGAGACATTTTCTAAAACATAAGTGACATGAACCTATTTACTTTAAGGAAAAAATTAATGGCACTGTGTGTGTGTGTTTTACTGGACACTAAACTCAGGGGCCCTCTATCACTGAGCTACATCCCCATCCCTCCCTCCCTCCCTCCCTTCCTTCCTTCCTTCCTTTCTTTCTTTCTTCCTTTCTTTCTTTCCTTTTTTCTTTTATTTATTTGTTTGTTTGTTTGTTTATTTGGATACAGGTATTCACTAAGTTGCCCAGGTTGGCCTTGAACTTGAGATCCTGTTGCCTCGGTCTTCTCAGTAGTTTGGGATTACAGGCCGGCTCTGACAGTGCTTTTGGATGATAAAATTCAAGCTTTTGGATCTTGGAAAACTTGTATCTGCCACTATGATTTTGAGATCTTCCCAGTGTTTGGGACTCTGATAAGATCAGTGGTGATATTAGTCAATATGATTTTTTATTTTTTAAAATATTTGTTTATTTATATTTATTTATTTATTTTGACACTGGGGGCTGAACTCAGGGGCATTTTTCCTACTGAGCCACATCCCCAGTCCTTTTATTTTTTATTTTGAAACAGGGTCTTGCTAAATTGCTTGGGGCCTCATTAAGCTGCTGAGGTCAGCTTTGAACTTGAGATCCTCTTGCCTCAGCCTCCCAAATCTCTGGAATTACAGGCCTGTGCCCCTGTGCCTGATGAATTTCTTAATTTTGTATGATGAAATGCATCAACATTTGGAAAAATCTGCAAAACTCAAGGAACTTCTATCTTCCAAATTATTAATGTATGATGTTACAAAACCATGCACATGTAAAAGATGGATTTGGAACACAAAATAGATCAATGAATTTTAATGTAATAAAGTTCATTGATATGGTTTCAGAGTCCATATTTCAAATAATCTTTAAAATGATACAACTTGGGGAATTTTGGTATAAAAAAATCCCTGATTATCAGGAAAAGCTATTATAATACCCCTCCCTTTTGAACTTCATATGCTATTTGTACTAATATATAATAGGTTTGCTCTTGTTTTCTTCCTTCCTTCCTTCCTTTCTTTCTACCAAGGGTTGAACCCAGGGGCACTTAACCACTGAGTCATATCCTCAGCCTTATTTTTATTTTTTATTTTGATATAGGATCTCACTAAGTTGCTTAGGGCCTCGATAAGTTGCTGAGGCTGGCTTTGAACTCACAATCCTCCTGCCTCGGCCTCCCAGACCTCTGGAATTACAGACATGCACCACCACACCCAGCTATTGTTTTCTATAAGTAAAATAAAAAATTTATAAGCAATAAATATTTTAAAAGTTTCTCAATTTTAAGTTCTTTTCTATTTTTCTTTTTGTCTGTTTTCTTCTCTCCCTCTGTCTCTGTCTCTCTCTCCCTTTTGGGGTACAGGGGATTAAATCCCAGGCATTGTACATGCTAAGCATGTGCTCTACCACTGAATAACGCCCCTAGCATCTTTAATTTTAACTTCTAACACAGTAAATATAAATAGATATAATTCACATAAACAAAAACTTTTTTGAGTCCTGAGTAATTTTTAAGAGAACAATTATTGGGGCTGGGGATGTGGCTCAAGCGGTAGCGCGCCCGCCTGGCATGCGTGCGGCCCGGGTTCGATCCTCAGCACCACATACAAACAAAGATGTTGTGTCCGCCGAAAACTAAAAAATAAATATTAAAAAACTTTCTCTCTCTCTCTCTCTCTCCTCTCTCACTCTCTCTTTAAAAAAAAAAAAAAAAAGAGAACAATTATTTTTCAGAGTTATATGTCCTGTATCATGTATATGGGTAAATTTCTAGTAGTGTGTCATGTTATTGTTTGATTGTTCAAAGACATAGTAGCAAAGAGCCAACCAGAATTACTGTAATCACACAATCTTTTTTTATTGGAATACATGTTTAACTACTCAACTAAAATACTTCCCTTTGGACCCTCCTTTGCATCTAAATGTGGGTGTGCTTCTAAGTTCTGCCTAGTCTTCTGTAAGCAAAGTGTTTACATGCTGCTTTGAGAAAGTGGGCCTAAAAAAGAGCAGACCTCCTCTCCTCCTCCTCCTGTTTCTTAATAGTGAAAAGAGAGACTACTAAAATGGAAGGAACTTGGGTCCCAGACAACTTTGTAGAATCATTTTCCATGGCTAAATTGCCTACCTCTGATTTGTTGTTGTTGTTGTTGTTATTGTTATTTTGGGTTTTGGTTTTTTGTTTGTTTTGGTTCTGGGAATTGAACCCAGGGGCACTTTACCCCGACCTATATCCCCAGCCCTTGTTATTTTGAGACACGGTCTTGTTTAAATTGCTGAGGTTGCCCTTGAATTTACCATCCTCCTGCCTCAGCCAACCAAATCACTGGGATTAGAGGCATGCCCCTCCACAACATGCCTGTCTCTGCACCTCCTTTGTAAAAGAGAAATAAGCATCTTGTTTAGAACATAATTGCTCTGGTTTTTCTATTATTCGCAGTCAAATCTAATACTTAAAAGAATACAATTTTAAATGGGGAAAAAAAAAACTACAGAAACATTTTGGTTTTTCCAAATAGAATCTCTGGCCATGAAGCAGAGGGGAGAGGGGCAAACTCAAAACAAACAAGAAAAATAACAAACTGGCCCACAATGTGCATTGCTCTAATAATCCAGATTTTGGCTGGGCATGGTGGTGCACACCTGTAATCCCAGCTACTTAGGACGCTGAGGCAGGAGGGTAGCAGTTCGAGGCGA
Organism: Spermophilus citellus; assembly: GCF_964194105.1. NCBI lineage: Eukaryota > Metazoa > Chordata > Mammalia > Rodentia > Sciuridae > Spermophilus > Spermophilus citellus. The sequence continues at coordinate 136,180,554 of NC_138187.1, read as the reverse complement.
GCCTGGGCAACATAGTGAGTCCTTATCTTGAGATGTATCTCAGTGGTGTAGTGCCCCTGGGTTCAATTCCTGGTACTGGAAAAAAGAAAAGAAAAGAAAATGTCCTGCAAAGTCTTCATTTTGCCAGCATTCCTCTCAAAGTATAAGCTTTACTTTATATTGGGGTAAAAAAAAATATATAGATTGCCCTTTTAACCAAATGATCTAGCTACAAACATGCTAAGATTAACTCCTCATCTAATGAGTAAGAATGACTTTTTAAAAAAGTTAACAAGACATAAATAAATAAATGGCCATAAGCTTAAAAATGCTACCTGTAGTGTTTCAAAGTGTCGATCATATTTGCAGTCATCACTTAAAGAATTAATGTCTACCAATGTTATCACCTAAAATGTATTTACAGAGGTCAGAAGAGCTCTGCAAAGAAGCGATGACATCAAGAGGGTATGTCACAAGCCTAAGCTTAGTTAGTGGATTTAAGCTGGTTTGGAGTTTTATCCACTAAGTATGATCTTCTGACCCCTCAGTTTTACAACTTTCCACTCTCTGTGCAGCATATCACCCCTCCTCTTCTGAGTTAATCATTTCTTTGCCATTATCTGCCAAGAGTTCTTATCTCTTTTGCTGTCACTTTATAACAGGGTCCTCTTATCAACCTGCATGGAGTCATGTGATCAGTCAAAGCCTATCGAAAGTTTCCATTCTTCTGATTAGAAACCATCATGAAACTGGATACATGGTTTACAGCGGGTCACTAATGTTGGAAAAAGTACAGAGTCCAGGGAAAGACCTGCTTGTAACTTTCTGAATTCTGGATTTTTTTTTCTTTTTTCTTAACTTTCACTAAGGGAATAAGGACTACGGTAGTCTGATGTGTCCTTCCCAAGGTCACAAAATATGACAAACTGCACTTTTTCTTGGGCTCGATGATTTCTGCCTTAAGCCAAAGGACTGCCTATAATTTCACTAAAAATGTCTTCTAATTTGGATCCTGGGGATTTACCAGAATCTCTAAAGCATGGACTTACACCTATTGGTAAGTAGAAAGTTGCCTATTTATCATCTGGTTATTATTCTGCTACTACAATAATACATGTAATTCAACTTCATTGATGGATTTGGTGTTTTAAATCTCCGTTTCTCCTATTGTGTTTATTAAATGCACATAAAATAAGCCAATGCATCTATCACACATTTATCTTTCTTACAATTCAAAACAAAAAGCAAACAGACATTTCAATATAGATTATTCATTACATCCATTGTTTGGGGACTTTATTCTATTAGCCTAGAACAGCCAGAAAATTCATAATCTATCAATTTCAAGCTTAACATTTTCTGGTAATTTTTAATCAAACATAATAACTTCAAATTTGAGCAATCTGAAACCAGTTAATCACACTGAGTGACCATTGGTCAAACTATCTTAACAGAGACTTTTCCAATATTTGTGACATTTCCAGTTACAGGGCATTATAGTGTTGCATTCATTATAGATACTGTCAAAATATTCTTATTTATTTTCCCAGCAAAAGAAAATCATGCAAGGAAACAAATTGAAGAAAACAATTAGAAGTTAAGCCAATGTTTCTTTCTTTCTTCTTCTTCTTCTTCTTCTTCTTCTTCTTCTTCTTCTTCTTCTTCTTCTTCTTCTTTTTCTAATAATGAGCATGTCTTGTCTTCATAAACAGAAATAAGTACATATAGCTTTTGGGGTGGGGTGTGGGGAGGGGGGGTGTTGGAGTTTGAAGCCAAGGCCTTGTGCACGCTAGCAAGTGTTCTACCATTGAGCTATGTCCCCAGCCCACAAAGCTCTTTTTCATTAAAAAAAAAAAAAGACAGTCACAAACTTGTTAATTTTACCGCAAGACTACATTGAATTAACCCTAAAAGTCAAGTTCTAGAGGAAAGTGATTTCCAGTGGCCTGTGGTTACTAGTCTGATGGCAATCATGCCCTCTTCCTTTCCTCTGGCTGCTGAAGGACCTGTGCCTTGTCTTGAAATGCTTTCTTAGGCTTTCGGACTGGAATTTCCCTCCGAACTCCCAGGGGCCTGGCAAGAGCTCTGAGTTCCAGCTTCATTGGAACAAGAAGGAAAAATCAAGCTTTTCCTCTTTCCCCCGGGGTAGCCAGCTGACTCCACCGAATGCCGTGATTGCTTTATTTATGGGCTGACTACACCCTAAAGTATACAGTTGAGGAAATGTTTCCCAAAAAAACATTCTGTACTGAACGAAAAAGAAACACGGGGAGAGCAAGCAGAGTGTAACAGAGAACTAACTGCTCTGCAAATAGCAAAGAAAATACGCACAACAGAGGAGCTGGGAAAGAAGGAAAAAAAAAAAACGATTTCAAATCGTTCTCTTCGGGCAAAACCGCCACAGTGCACCGGCCGGAGTCTCTGCTGCAGGGAACTGCGCTCTGCGTGAATCAGATGGGACGACTCGGGCTCGCACCGAGAGCGCGCTCCAGCCGCAGATGGGACGGCTCGCGCACGCGGAGAAGCGCGCTTGGGGGCTCGCGCGCGGGCGGGGTGATCCCGGCTACTGCGGCGCTCAGCTCCGGCTGGCAGCAGCCCCGAGACCGCAGCAAGGTCGCGAGACCACCCACGTGGATCCAGGGCCGCGTTCCCCAGTCCACTTTGCACTTGTCTCTGCTACCGTGGGAGAACTGTTTTCACCGACCGCAGCAGCACATGCTACGGTGGAACCCAGGCGGGTCCATCTGACAGTAAATAGAAAACACCTGCAGGTCTGAGATCAGCACTGTCGCAGACGCTCGGGAACTGGCGAACTGTCAGTCTAATCCTGGAGGGGCTGCTGGTACTGAGCCTCCAAAACAGTACTGGAAGGAGGCGCTCATCAGACCTCAGCAAGCTAACCCCAGTATCCCTAAATCTCTCTAGGTAATTCCTGCCACCAGATCCCAGGATGAAAGAATTCCAGTTAATTCTCCGGTGCAAAGAAACATTTATCTGGATCTTGATTGTAGTCACCCGGCCCAGCCACACTCCCTAGTCTTTCTCCTGATATTGCAGTCCCACACGAGGTTGAAAGGTGCTCCCACTTGTAATATCTTAGTGACCTGAAGGTGGCTGCTGGCTCCTAGACTCCATCTGTTAACTGAGTGGCCTCCAAAAAGTGTTGACAGTCATTTCTGAGATTCTTGTCTGGACAGAGCTATCCAAAGGGCTGAGGAGCTGTGATGGAGTCTTCAGAGCTCTAACTGTTGTACTGAAGCAGAATGACCTGGTTCCTGAAGGACGGCTGTCTTTTGGTCTTTCTGACCCGCCCCCCCCCCCCAGGGCAAGCCCACTTTGAAGAATCCATAATTGTGGCTATAGTATCTGAGGTTGCTGGGTAGCTTTGAGGTGGCAAACTGAGCCCAGCATAGGTAGATCAGCTAGGGTTCCCAATACTACATTGAATTCAGTTTTGTTGTTCTGGGAGGTGTGCCTTCTTTGTTTTAAAAGTTCAAGGGGCCTTAACTGTATGACTTTCTCTCATGTAACTACAAAAGCTATGTATAGATGTCTGGGTTGATACAGAAACAGATTGAGACAAACTTGTTCCTTCTGCCTACATCAATGTAATCCTCCAGACTCTCATTATAACTAGATTGTTCCCTTCAAATAACTGACTCAAGAATACTGGTCTGGCTAGATTACCTTGTGCATGCTAGGCAAGTGTTCTAGCTCTGTGGTGTCACAGAGCTATAATCCCAGCTACTCTGGAGGCTGAGGTAGGAGGATCACAAGTTTGAGCCTACCTTGGGCAACTTAGTAGTCCCTGTCTTAAAAAATAAAAAGGGATACTGATGTAGATCCATGGTGTGAATGCCTCTGGGTTTAATCCCCGGTACCTAAAAAGAAAACTGCAATAAAAATCACTTGTCAAATTCTTAGTTTCTGGCCCCTACCATCCCAGTTCCCAAGTGGATTAATTGTACTGAATGTTATACTAACTTAACAGAGATTTTGTACTTATCTGTATCTATAAAACACCCCAAAATCTATGCACACCTGTAATCCCAGCTACACAGCAGGCTGAGGAAAGAGGATCCTAAGTTTGAGGCCAGTCTGCCTCAGCAACTTAAAAAGACCCTATCTCAAAACAAAAAATAAAAATAGGCCAGCTGCAGTGGCAAATACCTATAATCCCAGTGGTTCTGGAGGCTAAAGAGTATCTCCAGTTCATACCCAGCCTCAGCAATTTAGAGAAGCCCTAAGTAACTAAGCAAGACCCCATCTCTAAATAAAATATTAAAAAGGGCTGAGGATGTGGGTCAGTGGTTAAGTGCCCTGGATTCATTCCCTAGTACCAATAAATAAATAAATAAATAAATAAAGGAAGGACTGCAGATGTAGCTCAGTAATAGAGCACCCACCCCTTAGTTTAATCCCTATTATGGGGGGTTCCAAATCTGTGTGATGGGAAACATGTTCTAAAACAAGTTTATTGACACCCCCCATATGCCCAACATCATGCTTTGCACCAAATTTACTTAATTCTTCAAATTAAGTGCATTTATAGAATATGTTATGCACATTCAACATAATGTTGCACATTATTCACAGGAAGTTATGACTATATAGTTAAGGGTGCTTCCTACACAGTGTAAACACTATATTGAGTCTGTGATACAAAGTTTCCTATCTGGTCCCCTTAATACTCTTGAAGTCCAATTTTTTAAAAAATTTATTTATTTTAGTTGTTGATGGACCTTTATGTTTTATTTATATGTGGTGCTGAGAGTTGAACCCAGTGCCTCACATATTCAAGGCAAGCGCTCTACCACTGAGCCACAACCCCAGCCCCCAATTTTATTTCAGCAATAATAACTTCTACCAAGCTCTGTGCTCATAGGGATCTCTAAAAGTAGACATCATTCAGTGGGAAGTGTGATAGCTAGTTATGTCCCACTAACCTCTAACCAACTTTACTTGCAATGCAGTTTGGAATGTCAGCCACCCAAGTCCAGTGATTCTTGCAACTGGGGCTTAGGCTGCCAGTTCCTTCCAGGAAGCTAAATTCTGGAGCCTCCTTTCCTTTCCTGCCACAGCCCATCTCCAAAACAGTGCTACTCAGATTCCTCCGCACTGGCCTGGATCCACAAATGCTGACCAGAGTTGAAGGATTTCTTTAATATGTCTCTTGGGGCTGGGGCTGGGGCTCAGTGATAGAACACTTGCCTAGCATGTGTGAGGCACTGGGTTCGATTCCCAGCACCACATATAAGTAAGTAAATAAAGGTCAATCAACAACTAAAAAAATTTTTTTTAAAGTTGTTTCTTAAATAAATCAAGAGAGATTTATGAAGAAAACAAGAACATTCTTGGTCATGATTTTCTCCTTTCCTGATCCTCCCAACAGACACAGTGTCTAGTGTTAGTTTGGATTCAGACTTGAACTTGAGCTGAGCCAGAGAAGGGCTCATTTCCTGGTCATGGTATGCATCTGACACCTCACTCCCCAGATTCACAACCTACCTCATGATAGAGCTACTTCTTTGAGTTATCCTTCCTCTTCATCTTATTGGAACAAAAATCTTCTGAGAAATTCAGTTGGTTTCAAGGAACTTCAGGAACCTGTGATCTAGAGCCCCATGTGACCAATATGAGTTTAAGAAATTAAGTCAGGGGAAACCATGTGTACTGAAATCGACCAGACAAATTGATAAAGCCTGATTCTTTTTTAATCTTTTGGGAAGCCATTATGTGTGCTTTTGTGTGGCTGTTAAATAAGAAAAGACATATTTGACTTTTAAACTCCCAGTAAGCTGAAAACAGATATCCATGAGCAGTTTGGTGAGCAGTTTTATTCTGGAGATAACATAATTGCCTGTAAGGACTGTGTCAAGCCCTACAAGATGATCAAATTGGCAAGCCCGTCTCACTTGGAATTATCTATTTTTAAGGTCCTAGAATGGTTCTCTTCTGAGTTGTTTTCCTTAAGGAGAGATGAATTTGGGTGAAGTTAGCAGGAAAGAAAGACAAAGGAGAGCTGATATTTATCAACAGATGGTATGCTGGTTTTCTGGCAGTTTCGTGTAACTGCAAAGTTTACTTGTTAACCCTATTTATTTAACAAATTGAATCAGAAAGGTTATTTGATGTACTGAAGATCACTCAGATTGTCAGGAGAGAGAGCTTTAAATAGAATCCCAGAAATATGATTCTGAAATCCATGTTCTTTCCCCCAAGGTGGTATCTATGTATATGCTCTTGATGTAAAGGAATTATGATTCTAAATAATGTTGGTCAGACTTTCTTCAAAAACATTTTGAGTTTCAGAAAGACATCTGTAGATGGCTCTTTATACTTCTTTTTATTCCATAATGGAAATCAGACTTGAGTCCCTATAGAATTCAGAAGGATGGTATGGGGAGTGGTACCAGGAGAGGTTGGGGGAGAGGACAATGTGGAGACTGGTCTGGGCAAGTTGAGGCCAGAACCAGAGCAAGTAGGGTGGAAGGTACTTCTGGTCTCCTTCTCTGGAGTGTTTCTGAAGTTTGAATGAAGCTTGATTTGAGAATGTGTGGCACCTCAGGAGGCTACCAACATTGGATGAGAAGGAACTGAGGGAATTCAGAACATCCGCTTGTTAGTGGATCTAAGGAGGACAGGGACATCCCTCAAATTCAGTGACTGCACTTAGAGGAAACATACTGTTGTCCTGGGAGGAGGGGCTAGGGACAAAGACATGCAGTCACTTTTCCTTATAGTTAGCACTCTGGACAAATCCAGCTATGCCTCCTGCAGTGAGGAATGCTGGTCCCACACCTATTTATTTATTTTTTAAGTAGTAAATGTTGGATTCCTATCTGGAGTCTGCACACCCCAGTCTCTGTCCCTGCCCACGCCACTGAAAACTTCACTCCCTCCAGCGGTCTCTATGGTGTTCCAAGAAAATCACTTGGAATCCACCGCTGGGTCCTGGAATCAACTTCAGTTTCCAAACAAACAAACAAAAAAAGATGAATGATCCCCCACTCCCCTCCCCAAGCCTTGTTGCAGGCTGGCCAATATCTCTTGATTCCCAAAGTTGTGCTCAGGTTGGAGAAGCCGAGGCCCTTCAAACTGCGCAACTTCTATAAAGGTCCCGACTTTCCCTAGTTTCCTCCGAGTGCCTGAAAGTGACCATACCATTGTAAATCTGGCCTCACCAAACCCATATTTTCTTTGCGGACTAAAACCCAAATTGCCGGATGCGCATCTCTCTGCACAGACCCCGCGCTCTTTGATTTTAGGAATCAGAAAACCCAAGTTTAGGGTCTTTTCCTAAGGAAGAAGGTTCTAAGGTGTGTCCATCCTTTCTCTGCAGGGATTCGGAAACACTGTGAGAAGTTACCCCTGCCCCAAAGAATCTTTCAGTATAGTTGGATATAGTTGAGTAGTAGCCTAGAATAGTGCTAAGGATTACATTCCTCGTACAGATTGATGTCGAGGTGGGGTCGGGGGAGGGTCAAGGAGAGTGAAATTGCAAGTGTTCAACAAGTTTCACTAAGTGCTTGGTGGCCTGCTGGCGCCTGGATTGTCCCTTCCAGTGTCACTCAACTTTCTGGTTGGTCTCCAGGAATGGCTGGGGGTGATCCCGAGGATGGAGTCTCAGTTTTGAGCAACGGCTGGTTTAGTCTCCATGTCAGTTAGAGAAAGGAAGAGATGGATTCGATTGGCCCATCTGCCCAAGATTATTTCCTAAGCCACTTCCTTTCTCTAAACCAGATATCCCTTCGAAGACATCCCACTTGAAAGGCACTGACTATACCGAGGCTGGCGCGCTCAGATCCCTGGATTGGGGGCCTCATGCTCCAAAGAAAGAAAAGTGTAAAAGTTCTCCTTTGAAGTCATTTTTTTATGCAAAGAGTCTCCAATTCCGATAATCCAGGCCAAACCCTCCCCCCAAAAACCCTCCTTTCCTTCGGGGCTAGGGAGGGAGGTTGTCTGGGGGAAGAAATGGAGACCCTTGGGTCATCCAAATCATTGTTTCAGCTTTCATTTGCCTCCTCAGTAAAAAACGAGGCATGATATATTAAGATACTGATTGTGACTCAATCTCCATTTGCCCACTACAGGCAGATTTTTTTTTTTTTTCCAAAGGTAGATTGTCTCTATGGGCAACAGTTTTACCTCCGGCACTAGAGACTGTTGACGACGTCTTGGTAATTTAAGGTACGCAATAGAAAGGGATTTCCACCTCCCACCCCCCGGCCCCCGCCCCCCACCCCCGCAGAGTACGCAAAGCTTTGGCCAGTTCGATACTCTACGGTAATTCATACAGCTGTACTGAAACTTAATCTGTTTCTTTTTAAAACAAAGCGCGCGTTGGGTGAAAGCGGGTGGAGCCTAGGGGCGGGGGCGTACAGCCCAGCCCCCAGAGCCCAGCACCGAACTCGGTTGAGTTCTTGCTGCATTTAATTTCTAAGGAAAGGCAAAAACGGCTTCTGTTGGTCTTTTCGAGTAGGAGGGGCAGAAAAATTAGGCAGAGGCCGAGTTTCTGTATGAAGACTGATAAGCTCGCTTCTCTTTTCCCTCGGGCTACCATGGCCCTGTGATGAAGACCTTTTGAAAACAATCTAGGTTCCTTCCGAAGGCTGAAAAGTAAATGCCTGGGACGAGAAAGGTAATTGTTCTGGTTTCTTAGAAACATCAAAAAGTAGGAACGGAGAAGGAAACGTTAGAAATTGTTTGCAGGGTTAAAAGTTTGCAAGTTTCTTATGAGGCTGAGTGGATCACGCAAGGCTTCATCTACCCAAGCGCGCGGTAGAGTGGTCTGTTTGCCATGCCCAGGAAACTTGAACCGCTCAAGGAAATCTAGACAATTTATCCCACTGCAGCCTGCAGGGGTTCAACACGCAGGGCGGACTGACACTTCTCAGGTCAGGTCAAGGTCAGGCTATTCCAGACGTGGGCTCTGAAAACCCGCGGAAAGGTAGAGGCTGGGAGGTGAGCCGGCAGTTGCATCCTCGCGGGTGGGGAGCGCGAGACCTTTTCAGCTCCAGCCAGCTGGGTGAATGGGGCGCGCACGGTCCCGTAACGCCGAGCCTGGATAAAATATGCCAGGACTGCGCTTCTCAGGCTCATCAAGGCTGCGGGAGCCTCCCTGAGCCATCATCTTCTGTAATTGCAACCGTCAATCAACACTTTAAGACAAAGTCAGAACCAGGAAGGATGAGCCCAGGAGACAAGTCTCGTTGGAAAGGAGGAGGAGTGGGGGAGGTGGAGGGAAAAAAGAGAAGTTTGCCAGAAGTTGGCAAAGGGAGTGGAGAGAAGAAATTGAGAACGCGCACAGTAGCTAAATCTGGAGGCATCTCAGGCCTGCAGGTTTCAGGTCTCTGGCACTGGTTAAATGACCCACAGGAGGGAGGCCATGGTGAATCCCTAAGTGTGCTTCCACTAAGCGGCAGAGTGGCATTTGTTAAATATGTCCTAGAGGAGGATGGGACCTGTCTGCCCGCCAGCGTTTGGTGTATGTCTGGGTCCGTATAGACCACCGCTGTCATTAGCATTTAGACCACGCGGGTCCTGTACCATCCACTTCCATCTCAACTGCCTCCCCTCCCCGCGGCCGCTAGCCTCTTCCATTCCCACTGCGGCCTCGGGAACCTAGAACCATCCCAAGAACCCGGTTGTAGACGCCGCGAATAGCTCTCCTTCTTAGAGTAATCTAGGGGGCGCCGGACCCACACAAGGTCACAGAGCAAGAGGGTCCCCGGTTTCCTTGGGGTCCCCTGCCCAACGGAATTGAAGGGTCACGGGACCAGAATGAGTGTTCGGAAGGAGCAAGGGTGCTCTTGGAGGTGCGTAAAGAGCTTGGCGTGGCAGCCTGGTTCCGCCGCCCCTCCCCTTGCGTCTGCGACCCTGCGGCGGGCCCAAACTCCTGGAGGAGCGATCTGGGGAAAGGTGAGTGCGCCCTTGGATCTCTGACAAGAACAAACTCCAGTAGATTCCCGCCCCGAGTTTTGACGTCTCTCCGGGGGATCTGGAATAGCGCTGGCCCTACAGAGCTTTTCCCACCTGGAGGTGGAGGCCTGCAATGCCCAGGGCTGCTGGGCTTTCGTGCTAGGAGTTCCCTTGGTTCTTAGTTTTCTCTCGGCTTGAGACGTCCAGCTCTTTCGGTGCTCCTTTGGTTGGCAGCTAAGCAGAAGGGTCTGCCCGGACTAGATCTTAAACACAGGGAGAAAACTCCTGGATCTTTCCTGTATGATGCGGCTAAATTTTTAAAGGTCGAATTTCTTTTAATCCTCATCTGCAACCCCTATTCTCTCTCACCTCCCTCCCATTTTGCGAGGATTTTTTTCTTTCTTGTTAAGTCTTCCTATGGGAAGATAAATGGATGTCTGTTGGCTTTTTGACACCATCGCTCTCAATCTTTGGGGGATATATGGTGGGACAAACTTGGCCTCACTGGGTCAGCCCCAACCTCAAGTAATGGCAGGGTTTCCTTGCCCTCTGCAATCTAGCAGGTCCTATCCACCCTCTTTCAACATCTTTCCACTCTCTTTGGCCTTCTCCTGCTCTGTGAAGCAGAGGACTTTCCATCTCACACCCAATGCTGGAAGCTCCCATTTACCACCAAGAGTCTGCAGTCCTGCATTCTCGCCAGGGTTATGTTTGGGAAAGTGTTGTGTATGTGCCCACATACGCTCTTTGAATTGCAGTGGGAGGAGGTGGATCTTAAGACTTTGAAATACATTGATTTTCCAAGTTCACCTGAACTCCAGGCAGAGGAGGGCAAGCAATGGTTTGAGTCCTGAGACTCACTCCCTTTCTGAACTATGTAAGAATATGTATTCTTAATTCACAGTGATGTCTTAAACAACTGGTAATACTGAAAATGTATTGACACTGTTACTTGATATTATCATAAAAATCTATGCTTCTTAGGGGTCACTAATTTTGGCAACTTTAGCCCACTTTCCCATACAAACTAATGGGCAAGACTTCCTAAGTTTGTTTCCACAAAACCTAAAGATATTAGTAAAACTGAAATTTAAATAATTAGACTCTGAATATATATCGAAAAGCAAAGTGGCAAACCAGTTCAGAAAGTTACTAGTATCTGAATTGCCAGGAATGGGGGATGAATAACTCACTTCATATAAAGTATAAATTGTGCACTAATAATTGGAATAATTTTAAATTCATCCAATATTAAACGGGGCAGTTTGTGTGATCCTTGTGCCATTTAAATAGAATAAATTCAGATCTTTTGAGATTCAAATTCACCCCCTTGTGGGTGGACTCTGATAATTACCCAGTTGCACAGCAGACTCTGAATATGAGGCTTTTCGAATTCAGTCAGGAGGCTGGAAGGAATGTTTTTCATCTTGTTGGGATGAGATCTGAAAACTTTGAAGATGTGGCTGGGCTGGTGGCCGAAGAGCTTGCATAACAGATGGTTCTTTAAAACTTTTTTAAAAAAATGCTGAGCCTCTGGGCCTCATGTGGATCAGTCCCAGCAAAGAGACGCTAGAATGAAAAGGGAGAGCCAGGAGTGATCTTTGCATTCTATATGGAAGCACTAAAGCTAGGAAGTCTGTCACCAAGATAATCTTGGGCTGAGTGGAGGACCGTTTGTAAGTGGGGAATGGACTGGAGAGCAGAGTGGGAAAACAGGGGTGGCTGCCCCTTCCTCTTATTCCCGGCAATTGAGTGAAATCCCAGGGTCCTGGGTAAACCCTCAGTAAGCCCCGACCCTCGGGCTCTCCAAGGCTAGGGGGATCCATGGTGTGGCCTCTCCACTGACCGAGTTCTGTGGGGGAAATGAAGCTGGGAGACCGACTCTGCATTTGAGAAGGTCTGGTGAGTTCAACATGCCTTTTCTTCTTTAGGTATTTTAAACGGTTGTTAAACTTCTTTGCTCTTCACGGGCCCTACAAGCCAAGGCGTGCACCTACACCCACCCACACCCGCCCCCCGGCCCCCCCCCACACACACACACTCCATCCCCTCTCCTCGCTTTCCCTCAGCTCTTGGAAATCGCCTCCCGGGTTTCCGATCCATCCCTCCGGCGCTCAGACAGAGGTCGCTTCTCACTAGCTCTGAGACCCAGCAGCATTTACATCCCCCCGCCCCGGGCCAGGGTGGAGTGGGAGTGGGTTAAGGCGGGGTGAAGAGGTTGGGGCAGGCGAAGGGACTGGAGCATCCTCATTGGCTGGCGGTTAGTGTCCGACCTGAGTCCGGAATCCGCGTCCCCATTCACTGTCTTCACCCCTCTTCCCAATCCAATCTCCCACCCCCCACCCCCGCCACCCGGGCCCTACTTACCTCTCGTCTCCTCGCCTGTCCCCTTTCCTTCCCAGCACCGTCACCCTCGGGGCTGGAAGGGGCTGCTCTCCGATACGCGAGAGAAGTCCACGAGGCAGGAGAGGGAGGTTGGAACTTAACTCCGCACTTGTGATAGGGAGCGAGGGGGAGGCAGAAAGAGATAGGGGGAAGGGGCGGAGAGGCGTGGAGAGCCGAGAGCAGGCAGGAGAGAAGTGAGGCGAGAGAAAGAGAGAGAGAGACCCCTGCCGATCCTGAGCCAGAGGGCGGGCGGAGGGAGGGGAAGGAGTCGCCCGAGCCGTCCGGGAGCAGAGGCAGCGGCTCCGTGGCGGCGGCAGTGGCAGCCCGGCGGCCGCCTAGCTGCCCGCTGGGAGCTCGGCGGTTCGCGGATCCTTGCCCCGGGCAGCTGCTCCCTGGCCGAGCGGAGCCGGGGCACCCGGACGCAGTCTTCTCTTGGTCGCGTAAACCTGACCTCCTCGCAGCTCGGGGGCGGCTCCGGGGCTGCGAGATAGGACAGGGCTCCGAGGTCCTGCCGGGCAGCTCGGGAGGAGGCGGAGGAACGCTCCGGCGAGCGGGTGGGTGAGCGGGCATCCTGGTAGCCCCTTCCCTCTTTCCGCCGGAGTTGAATCTGTGCTGCCCGTGTCCAGGTGCTGGGCTTCCGGACCGATACCGACTCCCCATTCCCGCCCTCGGCCGCCTTGTCATGCTGCCCAAAGTGGAGACGGAAGCCCTGGGACTGGCTCGATCGCATGGGGAACAGGGGCAGATGCCGGAAAACATGCAAGGTAAGGAGGCGCCGCGTAGCTGGAGGGCTCCGGTGGCTTCTCCACCCTCAGGCTAGCTTTGTGGGCTTCAGCCTCCCGCCCGGCGCCGGCCCTGGAGCAGCGGGGCTAGGGACTCGAAGCCTGTAGCCACTGGCTGCGGGGCGGCGCGCGGGCATCAGGATCCCTCCTCAGGTGCAGACATAAAAGTTTATGGCTTATGAACAATGCGGGCAGAGCTTTGCCAATCGATGTCTAATTGGTCGCTTCTGATTAAGAGGATTCGAGCTCTACGGTAACTCGAGCGGCGGGCAGCTCGAGGCTGAAGGTACTTTAGAATAGTAAGATCGTTCTGAGAAATGGAATGTGTTATTGGACATTCGAGCAGATTCTCGGTATTGCGGTGTACTTTGATAATCCGTCGGGAGGGAGAAGACTGCAGAAAGAGAAGGCGATCCCGGAAAAGCTGTGCAAGCGGTGTCTGTGAGCACCCCCTGCCAAGCCCAGGCTGACCCCAGGGACGGCTTGGGTTTGGACAACTTCAAAACTGTTGGCAGAACTTAAAAAAATCAAAGTTACACCATCCTTCCCTGGTAGGGTAGTACCGAGTTGAGGGGAGTAGGGAGGTATGGTTTGTTTATTGCCCCTCATCCATTCAAGAGCTGAGATTATAGAAATACCATTTGTTTTTCGAGCTCTTGATTGCTAACAACAATAACAACAGCAAAAAAAAAAAAAAATCTCAATGGCTACATTTTCTCCGCATTTCAAAATAGCAGCTTCAGATCTGGCTTGCATTAAGTAAGCCCTTCAGAAGTTTATAGCATTTGCGCTGGGCCCGGGAGGGAACAATGCTAGGAAAAGTCACCGGTGTTCTTCCATCCTCGCCCCTTCCAGAGCGCAGGATACGTGGGCCGGCGGCCTGTGATCCCTGAACGCTTCCTGCCATCCCCTTGAGCGAACTTGAAAGGGCCGGGGAGGTGTTGAGAAGAGTTCAGGGCTGGTTGCTCTGCGGAGCGGGGTAGGCAGTTTGTCCCGGACGCTCTGGCAGGGAAACATGACAATGCCCCATTGCAAAGGGAAAAGGAGGTGGCAGGAGGGCGTGCAACGTGCTGGTAGGGTCACTTATTCCCTCGGTGAACCCGGAGTCTCTCCAAGCCTTCAGTGAGGGCTGTGGAAGTCTCCGGGGACTGAAGCCCGGGAGACTGGGTTTGGCTGCAGCGGGAACCCCGTTGACCCAAAGAGGCGTTTCTTCCCGACACCTGAGATTCCACCAAAGTGTGGCTTAGGGGAAGCAGCGCTGGAAGCTGTACCAGTTTCCTTCGGCCGACTGCCTGGCCGGGGGTCTGCCCTTTCGGCCACCCGCTGCGACCAGCCGGGATTCTTGGGTCCGAAAGGAAAGTTGCAGCTTCCAGTTCCGGCGCGAAGGGACTCCGGGAAGGCAGCTCCCGGAGACGCTGGAGCTAGGAGTGGGGAGGGACGACAGCTTATTTGGAAGGGAGAGGAGAGAGATGCCAAGGTTACATTTTCTTTGTAAAAGTTCGAAAGGGATCTTCAGGACACTACTTACTGTTTTCAGTCAGAATAAGCTTGTCCTGTGCCCAGGGCTCAGGAGATTCGGCCCGCCGCTTGCTCAGCCCTGGGTTCAAAAGCAGCGTGGGAAGTTTCTGGGCACGACTTTCCCTGGGACTCGCGGCCTGTGTGTCGGGCGGTGCCTGAGGGTCTCTGATCTCATTCCCGTGCTTCTTACGGTCCCAGTCTGGGTCACATCCTAGTCCGACCTGTGCTGGAGTCCAGAGAGGGGATCTGCTACCGGGTTCTCTGTGCAGCTCTTCCAACTTCGCGGGAACTTCGCGCGCCTCTCTGAGGCCACAGCTTCCCAAGACCCTGCGGTCCCCTCTCCTTTCTTCAGACTGAGACTCGGGAAAGTGCGGGCATTTCTTGGCCCGGGTGCATTCGGTCTTCCCAACGCCTACTTGGGCTGTGTACCAGGGTACCTGAAGGATGCCTCGGCCTCTCACTGTGACTTCTGTCTCCCTACCCGAATCTCTCTCTGGATTTTCCGAGAGGATCCCAATCCCAGACCTCAAGTCTTTGGGGTGTTGGATTCCCTCGGTGAACCCAGAATCTCTCAGAAAGTGGTTGCTTCTCTGAGCCCCTTACGTGTGAAGTAAGAGAGTACTTTGTTGGGGAAGAAGGGAGGTAGAAAAGAATACACTTGGTAAAGTACTCGTTTTCCTGTCCCTACAACATGCTTTGAGTCTGTAGTCACCAGTTTTCTGGGGCACCGTAAAAGTTTAGGTTATAAAGGAACTTAAACCCTCAGGTCACCAAACCCTAGGGACTTTCTAGGGGCTGGGATTCAGACCAGCATTGCTCAGAGAACTGCGCTCAGCATCCTGTTTCCCTGTCGGGGATCCCAGAATACTGCCTTTGGGGGAGCCTTTTTCCTCCGAACTATCCCAAACCTTGATTTTGAGCCTGAGCCCGGGCTCAGGATTCTGACTTGGGAAGAGATACATCTCTACAGGTCTGCGTTCGCTTGCAAAGTGACCCCCACCCCTAGCCCAAACACCAACCCGACCGCCCTTTGAGACCCTGAAAAGCTGGAGAGAAAAAAAATAACAATTTTTAAAAGAATAAGTCATCGCAGGAGGCCACTACGGTGATTAGTATAGCCGGGTACTTTGGCTGTGGAGCAGACGCGATTTCTCTTTCCTGCTTTGTAAACAAATCAGAGGAAACTTCTGCCTGGTGGTGGGCACCCCCTCACTCCGCCCCCGCAATGCCACTGATTAACTTAAAACAAACTTGCCTTGATGTTTGTGCGCCATTGAGTAGCAGAAGGTTGAGCAAGGGGTGAGAGAGAGGGTGCCCCTGGAAAGTGCGCGCGGTGGCAGTTCTGTGCAGACCTGTCCCTCGCCCTAGGTGCCCGCCCACCAGCACTCTGGGACTTGACCCGCGCAAATGCGGAGTCTCAGGGAGGGACAGGATCAGGTACTTCTTGGGGTCTCCAAGCCACGGTCCTTTATGCGCATAGTTTATTTTTTTGGTGCCTAGATGCCTTGGCTGGTTTGCCGTCCCCAGCAAGGCGATCAGCCGATCCCGGCATTGAGCTGTCGCGACGCCTGATTTCTGATTAACAGGGAGATCTTGAGGTGTTTGTATTTTGATGATGATCAGAAACGTGAAGTTCATTACAGGGCACCGGTACTTTGCGAGGAAACAGACCTTTGTGTGTTTCTTCTGATTTTTCTCCCGTCTGGTGTCCTCTCTTTTCTTTTTCCTTCTTTTTATATTCACAGGATATTTTCAAACATAAGGAGATGGAAATATTCAGAACTGAAGTCAATACAGAACTGAATGTTTCGATTGATCTAACAGATCTGAACATTGGGAGCCGACGGCTGTTTGTAAAAGTGGGGCTGCTCCCGAGAAGGTTTCTAGGGTTTCAGTTTCCTCTGTGAAACAACGTTTGTAAATTGTTATTACTATCCTTACAAGCAAGGTAGACCTGCAGGAAACTACTTTTAAGAGTTGAGGAGTAATGTGTGTGCTTGTTTCTCTCTCTTGGGTACAGGTGACATTTTGGAACTTAACTTTGCAGAGATTTAAAAGAAGTTCTAGGTGGTTACTTTATGTGATTCATGTTTCCATTCTGATCTGTTGCTTTGCAGAAGTTATGAGACTTGTTCAACAATGGTCACTTTAGAATGTTAACAAAATAAGTTGGAATTACTTTTAAACTTTAAAATATGAAGTGCATCTTCATTGATGCTCAAAGATTTTTTACTTGAAGTGTGCAAAATTATTTTTCAGTACTACCTGGGTAAAAATTATTTTTATTTTATATTTTACCTGGTGATTGCCCACCAATCACCAAAGTGCTTCTCCTTGCAGGATTAAAACCTATGCAATAAATTAATTGGATATGTGTGTACATTTCTCTTCTTGTGTTTCAGTGTCTCAGTTTAAAATGGTGAATTACTCCTATGATGAAGATCTCGAAGAGCTTTGTCCTGTGTGTGGAGATAAAGTGTCTGGGTACCATTACGGGCTTCTCACCTGTGAGAGTTGCAAGGTTTGCTCATAAGTTGCTATCTAAAAAAAATATAATGTCCAAAACCAAAATAAACCATTGAATTACTTTTTAAAGCTAAATTCAGACTGCTTTTTTTTTACTCAAAAATGAGAGAGTTAAGTCTTACGGAGATGATTCTTAGAAATATGTGTCTGATTTAGTTCAAAAAGGCAAAGAAATTTATGCTGTTTAGAAAACTTTGCCAGTCTCATGGCCTTAAAATATTTTATTGGAATAAAGTGATGTAGCTGTAGAAAGGTTTCCATTTCTAACAGTCCTAAATATTGATTTTGCTTGACTTATATATATTTAAAGCATCCCTGTTCTTGAAAGGGAACATGACAAAGTATTTCCCAAATACATTTTAACTTCAGAGTATTCTGTGCTACAAGTCTGAGCATTTTTTATCCACAGCTATAAAAGTCTAAATTCCCACTGCATGATTTCCTCCTGGTTTATTTCAAAAAATCATTTTTATATGTTTTTTAAACTTATACTTTAAACAGCAAGAAACCAGATTTTAGTTTCTAATAATTTCATTAATGTATCATGTGACCTATTTAAATGCAAGGAATTTGAATATGCAAAACGTACTCTTGTTACTAATCATGTCAATAATACATTAAGAATTTATGTTAGACTTTCTAATACAGTTCTAATAAATTCAGTATTCCTAATTTTTTTTTTATTTGAAAACAGTACAATTACTTAAACCATTGCCAGGAAAATTCCTTCATTCACTAACAAAGTATGCTTGTTTCTCTTTATAGCTAGTAAGAAAAACAAGAGTTCTATTTTAATAAAAGCCGTTGTTCTATTGTAAAGCTACAAATTTTATTCTTGATTAATTTTTTGAGTGAAATATAAGGAAAACATGAGCTGCTTTCTCCAATTTAGTGCTGTGACATGCTTCTTTCCATGAGTTTCATCTTTTTTCTTAAATAGCGCTCATGCTTGAATGTATTCCAGGGAAATTATGACCATTTTCCCATTTTAAATCTCTTTAAATCCTTTTGCTTTTAACTATTCACTGTTGACATTTGTAAGAGATCTGAGGTGTTTTGCTAGTCAGTTTTTCCTCTGGCATTTTACAATGGTTTGTCACTGAAATTGTATCAGACTACTTGAAAACAATGCAAATCTCCATGAGGACCTCTGTCTGGAGTGTGAGGGTTAATAGGGAAAACAGGTTTAAAAAAAAATATATATCACTGGTTTATATAGAGTGTATTTTTTTTTATGACTGTTGGGATGAAATGATGTGGAAGCCAAATCTCCCCCAGATTTGACGTAATTCTTCAGGAATATAACTCTGAGGCCAGATAAATCACTATGGCCTGGCACTATTTTGGAGGGTTGATCTTGCTGAAATGTAAAATAAACCACAGAACCACATAAGGGCTCAAATGGTACAATGAAAAGATTTAATGGTGATTTCCTTAAAATGAAACAATGGAAGAGACGGGTATTAGATTTATAATACGTCTCACTATTTTCTCTGTCTTATAGGGATTTTTTAAGCGAACAGTCCAAAATAATAAAAGGTACACATGTATAGAAAACCAGAACTGCCAAATTGACAAAACACAGAGAAAACGTTGTCCTTACTGTCGATTTCAAAAATGTCTAAGTGTTGGAATGAAGCTAGAAGGTAAGATTCTTCTAAAGACTACTGCCTGTTTAAAGTCTCCAAGGACATGGACTTTAAAACAGCATTGTACTTATACCATGGTAACAGTATTTTCCCAGTCCTTTAATACTACAGCCATAAAGTAAGATCTTTTTACATTTTGTTGGCAGAATAGTGTGTCTCATTTAAACAAGGTGACATCTATAAGGAAAAGAATTTAAATATCAAAGTTGTCCCTTCCTTTTAGTTTGGGGAGCACATCAAAAGTCAGGTTAATTGATAACAAGACTAAAGGGATCCATCTGAGAACAAATAAAATTAATTTGCCAAAATATCCTTTAAGTTTTCAAATCAGGATGTCCTGGGAAAAGTTAGATTTCAATCCTTTTTTTTTTTTTAAAATAGGTGTGCTTATCACAATTGTCCCTGTTAATTTCATGATTCTTGAGCCCTGAATTGTGAAAAGGAATTTCTCAGGTAGAATTTCTTTTTTTTTTTTTTTTTTTTTCTTTAACCACAGATTGAACCCACATCCCAGCCCTTTTCATTTTTTATTTTGAGACAGGGTCTCACTAAGTTGCCGAGGCCAGCCTTGGCCTTCCAAGCTGCTGGGAAGGCCTGCACCACAGCGTCCGGCTAGAATTTCATTTTTAAAAAAGATAATGACTGAATCTGCAAAATAAAATAATTGAGAAGCAAAAACATGAAAAAATAATGAGCGATTAAATCAGTTACAATGGTTTGACAAGAACAAGACAACCATTCCCCCAAAGAGCACACTAAACCTTGTTGAAAGAGCAAAAAGTACCATGTTCAGATTGGCAGGCAGTGAAGTTAATATGTGACTGCTGTAAATAATTTGTGGTTCATGAACTGCTATGGTGTGCTGCTATTCTCCAGCCTTTGACCCACTGGCTTTCCACAGATTAAATATACTGCAAATAAAGTAATAACAATGTCACTAATGGTGCTAGATACAAGAGTGCATTTTATTTGATCAATGAGGCATGAGCTATATTTATTTGGAGCTTTCTCCTTACGTGGAACTCATACTTGATAGAAGTACTAAAAAACTAATAACAGTCATTCTAAGAAATGTGCCAAATTTGCTGACAGATTCCTTCAAATAGAATTAGTCACTTTGGTTGTTATAAGAACTGTTAAGTCAGTACTGCTTTAAAGAAGAAATGGAGAAAGGAAGTAATTGATGCTCATTAATTTTCTTATCACCAATCACTTTATTATTTAACCAAATAACAGAATATTATGGAAAGTGGTTATCATGGTGTGTGACTGAGAAGAAAAAAATGTTCAAAAGTCCATGCTGTGATTTCATATGATTTTTTTTTCCAACAAAAGAAAGAAGGTTGTATTTCTTTACCTTGAAAATTATGCTTTCTTAATTGTAAGTAAGTCATGTGGGGTACATGCTCATACTTCCCTTAACAGTGGTCTGAAACAATTGAATATTCAATAAATTATCATCCAGATGAAAAACTCTTTTATGATCTTCTGCAGTATTCTGGATACCTAGAATTCACAATAAATTTTTAATGTGATACTAATCCTAAGATAAAAAGCTCAAAAACTTCACCTCCAGCAATTTCAGTGTGTCACAAGCTGTCAGAGGTCTCTGGTTTCTGTCTAATTGCCATTGGCCACTATGGGCTTGGAGAGAGCTGCTAACTAACTTATTAGGCATGGCCCCAGACTCTGCACACCCTTGTGACAGAACAGCCTCTGGACCACTTTTGAAAGGAATTTGCTTTAATTATGTCCGACTCTGCTTAAATTAAAAGCAATAACTGGTGGTTACTGATGTGCACTTATCAAGTTGAGGTAAAAATCAATTTCCCAAGAAAAGTATGTACTCAACCCTTTTACAACAAAATAGCCAAAATGGCTGAGAGGGAGGAAGATATCCTAAGGCAAAATATTCACAATTTAATCCAGAAATGAGGTGTTTGATTTATTTTTCTCTGAGAAAACAAAAGGAGTTTGGGTTTCCATAAAGAATCACTGGCATAATAGAAATTAATGCTTCCAGTAGAAAGATTGATGCTTTATCTTAGAAATATGAAATAATCCCTATGTGTAGCAAAAAAAAAAAAAAACGATTATTAAAATTTCTTCAGTTCTCAAAAGGGTTACTATGTCTATGTATCCAAGATTTTTAAGTACTGAGCATTGAATCCTGGAGCGCTTTATCACTGAGCTATAACCCTAGCCCTTTTAATCTTATTTTATTCTACTTTTTATTACTTGGAATTGAAACCCGGGGTGCTTAACCACTGAGCCACATCCCCAACCCTTTTTGTATTTTATTTAGAGACATAGAGAGACCGGGTCTCACTGAGTTTGCTGCCTCAGCCTCCCAAATCAGAGGGATTACAATTGTGCCCAGCTTATTGTCAGTCTTTATACCATTGTTCAATGCATTTATCAGTTTTTTTTTTCAATGATAAAAGACACTTAGAGGGCTGGGGTTGTGGCTCAGAGGTAGAACACTCGCCTAGCATGTGTGAGGCACTGGGTTCAATCCTTAGCACCATATGAAAATAAAAAAACTGTATCCACCTATAATTAAAAAATAAATATTAAAAAAAAGACAGTAAGCAATTCATAAATAAAGAGGACATGGTGTTTTTGTTTTTGTTTTTCCTTGGAATTCTTGTGAGCTATTATAATGAAAACAGCCACACAAAACATTTATGGTTCATTTTCAACATTTCTAAGTATGTAGATATCCTGGAGAATGCTAATAATTTTCATCTTATATATTCATGCCCCCCCCCCTTTTTTTTGCTCCCCCAACAGCGGTAAGGGCCGATCGAATGCGCGGAGGAAGGAATAAGTTTGGACCAATGTACAAGAGAGACAGGGCCCTGAAGCAACAGAAAAAAGCCCTCATCCGAGCCAATGGACTCAAACTGGAAGCCATGTCTCAGGTGATCCAAGCGATGCCCTCTGACCTGACCATCTCTTCTGCCATTCAGAACATCCATTCTGCCTCCAAAGGCCTACCTCTGAACCATGCTGCCTTGCCTCCTACAGACTATGACAGAAGTCCCTTTGTAACATCCCCCATTAGCATGACAATGCCACCTCATGGCAGCCTGCAAGGTTACCAAGCATATGGCCACTTTCCTAGCCGGGCCATCAAATCTGAGTACCCAGACCCCTACACCAGCTCACCTGAGTCAATAATGGGCTATTCCTATATGGATAGTTACCAGACAAGCTCCCCGGCAAGCATTCCACACCTGATACTGGAACTTTTGAAGTGTGAGCCTGATGAGCCTCAAGTTCAAGCCAAAATCATGACCTATTTGCAGCAAGAGCAGGCTAATCGAAGCAAGCACGAAAAGCTGAGCACATTTGGGCTGATGTGCAAAATGGCGGATCAAACCCTCTTCTCCATTGTTGAGTGGGCCAGGAGTAGTATCTTCTTCAGAGAACTTAAGGTATGCCCTCTGCTCTCACAACTCAATATCCCTTCCAAGGGAGACCTAACTCTATTCCCAATGAATATATTCTTGGGGCTGAAAGTAC
This sequence comes from Spermophilus citellus, assembly GCF_964194105.1. NCBI lineage: Eukaryota > Metazoa > Chordata > Mammalia > Rodentia > Sciuridae > Spermophilus > Spermophilus citellus. The sequence continues at coordinate 136,158,266 of NC_138187.1, read as the reverse complement.
TTTTTCCTTTTCTTCTTTGGGTGATTTGAAGTAGTTATATTTTATAACTGTGTTTTAGGACTGTTTATTGTAGCTTAACTTTAGGACTATTTATTGCATTGAACAATGGTATAAAGACTGACAATAAGCTGGGCACAGTGGTACACAATTGTAATTATTCTGTGTAGCTCTTAATTGGGGTGAATGACTTTTAACATAAAATATAGGAAACTTAGTTTTTTTCTGTATACCATAATATGTTTATTCCCTCTATCTCAGATAGTTTGTGGCTAAAAAATTTTAATGTTGGCTAAAGATGTTAATGTCAAGTGGTGCCTAGTATGCTGTTTTTTAAGTTACCCCATTATGAACTATATTATAACGGTGTTATCTTGAAAGTAGCTTTCAAAGGAAAAAATGCCAACATTTAGTTGTGTTTAGAACCTAAAGAATGCAAATGTGATACCACTGCTTATACTACCAAGTAGGTATTTACTACCTGTTTACCTTGACATTAGGTTAGTAAAGCCTTTGTTTTCGGAGCAGATTCCAATAGGATGTTTACTGCCATTGGATGGGGAATGAGCTAATGATGATTGCTAGCCTATGTGTCCCAGGTTTTAGTTCTCAGAATGTATGTCTGCTGCTGATTTTAATGGATTGGTACATTGTAAACATAGTACTTGTTTGCATAAGGATCTATGTTTAACTACGTGATTATTTTATTTCCTGAAACTAAAGAACGAATTAATGTGGCAAAGTCACTCAGAAGTTTGGAGTCTGAATCTGGTGGCTAGGGGTTTCATTTCTGATTTTAAAGAGAACCCTGGATTTGATTTTTCAGTATATTCTACTATGAAATCAACGTCTTCCTTTTGCTGTCCTGAGAGATGTGGCTGCTAAATACCTGTGGCTTCTGATTACCTGAGGCATTGGAAATTTAAAAATCTGAGAGCAGAGAGACAAAGCTGATTTTTTATTTAAAGAGTTACTGTAAAATATGGTCTGTGCAGACAGAAGGACTAGGGGATATGGAAATTATTTGCAAATGGAAAATAATGTTTTTCATAGAAGTCTTAAAGTACCATTGTTTGCACATGGAAACAAAAAAGTTATCTGAATAGATCTAATAAAATATCTCTAGCATGCTGTTAAAAGATGCTGGATATTTTCACATCCTTTATTGCTAGACTGAAAGACAGATGAAGGCGGAGATACCAGGCTACAGAGGGCAAGCAGAAAGCATCCAGTTCTCACCATCTGGCCAGATATTTCTGAGTATGTAGTGTTTGCAACTGTTCTACGTTCAGCAGAGCATTCTTCATTTAAAAAACAAAAACAAAAACAATAAAAACAGCTTTCCTGGTGTTCAGACATTCACTACCACGTCCTTAGAAGAGCAGGTGAGGTGATGAAAATAATTCCAGATACACCTGAAAGATTAGGTGACATAAAAACCATGAAAGCACAGCCTTTGCAATCAGATGGACTTGATCTCAATTAATAACCATGTCTTCATGGGCATTGTCCGTCTCTGAGCCTTAGTGTTCTCATCTGTAAAGTTGTGAACGTAGCGTCTATGGAATAGTAGAAAATAATAGACTTTACTTGGAGGAGGGTTTGCAAGGAAAAAAATGAGAATTTATAGGTATAAATTACCCTAATCCTGGGAGTTTGGCATATACTACCTACTCAGTAAAGTGGTACATTTTAAAATTTAATTGTTGCATGAAAAGTTGAGTTCTTTGTGTAATATGGGCTTATTCAGGCAAGAAAACAAGCAGGTGTCGTGTCTTAGTATGACAGTGGGAAATAATATTGCCAAGTATTACAGCATCATATAATTGTATCATAATTAACAGTCATCAATCAATATAAATTAAGGAGGGCTGGGACTATAGCCCAGTGGCAGAGTGCTTGCCTAGTATGAGGTACTGGATTCAATCCTTATCATTACATAAAAATAAACAAATAAAATAAAGGCATTCTGTCCATCTACAATCACAAAATAAATAAATAAAAATTAAAATACATATATATATATATATAAATTAAAGACTAAAATTTGATAAGGACTAAGTTGGATATAAGATTAATACAAAGTTTGACAAAATAAAATATTTCCTCTTAGAGTTGTGATATTTCCATAATTATTTTGTTTTTAAAGTAAAGACAGTAAAGATAACATTTCACAAATCAATGAGGAAATAAATAAAAATTATTTGCATGTGAAAAAGAAATTTACATAGTGAACATAGCTAGCCACAGGTAGGACTTCAAGAATGCTGAGAATATATTCCTTTTCTCTAATTTTCCTCCTTCTACAGCTGAATTCTATGAAATTCTTTTATATGGCATGAGATTAAATATTTGACTAAAACATAAATGCCTATGGGAGCAGAGGCTCTTAAAGAACTATCAGTCATTTTTTCCTTTATTTTTAAAATGGTGCTGGGGATTGAACCCAGGGCTTGATGTGTCCTAGGCAAGCACTCTACCACTAAGCTACACCTTGCAGCTGATTATCAGTTGTTATTGTTTGTTTGTTTGTTTGTTTTGTTTTTCCTGTACTGGGGATTGAACCTCAGGGTGCTTTATCACTGAGCTACATCCCCAAACCTTTTTATTTTTTATTCCCCGCCCACGTTTATATTGGTGCTTCATAGTTGTATATGCTATTGGCATTTGTCGATACATATATGTACATACACGCAATACACAACTTTGTATTTTTATTTTGAGATAGGGTCTGACCAAGTTGCTTAGGGCCTCACTAACTTGCTGAAGCTGGCCTCAAACTTGTGATCCTCTTGCCTCAGCCTCCTGAGTGCTTGGGATTACATCATGTATGGCTTATTGCCTGTCCTTATACAGGTGTTCGATGGAGTTATCAGTGTTTCATGGGAACATGTGTTGAAAAAGAAGACTATAATTTTCAGGGATCATTTCTATAGTTTGTTACTAGCATAGTTTCTCTGGTCTGGCTGAGTATTGGAAACCATGAGGAGGAAATGAAACATCCTCTCCTAAGTGTGAAGCTGGCTCTTGGTGTTGCTTTGCTAGGGAGAAAATACTGTCTGAGCAGGGGAAAAAAACAAAGGAAAAAAAACCCTACACATATCAGGAGGCATCTATGCGGGGTGGAAATGTCAACAGGGTAGAGACACTATCTTGAACCCACTTTACCATTGCCTTGGCTTATATTGAACAGGAATTATTCCCTTTAACTATTTTGTCAAGAACAAAAAGTAGAATCCAGAGTAATTTGGCAGAGTTGTGAGGTGAATATTCCCATAGGAAGAATTTCTTTTCATTTGTAAATTTACTTTGTCAGTTTTGAGATGCCAGCATCACAAGACATCTCCAATCTTGTCACTTCCACATTTTCTGTGTCCTGCAGTGGGAAATATACTTTACACTGGAACATGGTGTACCAAACTCTCTTACACACACTTACACCTTAGACACACCCCTAAATCACAATTTTGTTAGATGATACGTGACCTACATGCCATGTACTCCAATATTTTCTAGTTTATTCTGCTTTCGCATAATTTACTTCATTTTTTTAAAAAAAGGACTTTTCTGGTCATGACCTACTAAATCCATGTCACAGCCCACTAATGAGGCATGACCTGCAATTCAAGAAACATGTCTCTGCTGTGGGCCACCTTTTGGATGGAGCCTACCTGCCACCACTTTTAGCAAGACTCCTTTTCCTCCTGGCATGACCTGTAAGACATGCCCGAACCCTGCATTCCAAGTCCCCACCCTAGCACTTTGCAAAATTGTGGTTTTAAAATATTTTTTAGAAAGATGAAGTTTCTCCTTTAAACATTTTCCTTTTTCTTGTTGACTTCACAACAAGTAGTATATCGAGTGACATACTTCCAGGGCAGATTGCCTATACCGCTACAACCTCAGGATGGAAAGTCATGTATTTGCTCCTGGGAAACAACAAGATAATAAGGCAATTTTGCAAATGCCCTCTTGCTGACGTTCATGGGCCCATGTACACTCCCCCTAACCTTGTCAAAAGGAGAGAGTACACCATTCATTTCTTTACTAGTTAAGGGAACAGAAGGGCCAGAAGAAATTGGTGGGTCTTTTTATTTTTCTGCACATCTACCTACCAGGTGCAAAAAGGGTACTCTGGTTCCCACTTAAAATACTGAAATGAGAAATAGGAAATGAGAGCCCCCAAATTCTCAACTTGGGAAGCAACATGAAGCAGCAGTGTAACTAAGGAATAATGAGGCTGGGGGTATAGCTCAGTGGCAGAGCACTTGCCTAGCATATGCAAGGACCTGGGTTCCATCTCTAATAAACACCACACAAATAAATAAATAAATAATGATAATAATATAAAAATAGCATGCTCATGGAAACTGGAATTTCTGAGCAAGAAGATGGAAGTGGAGAGAGCTGGAGGACATACATTAGGGAGCACTTTGGTTTTTATTTCTCTTTTATATTTCGGTACTGAAGTTTCAACCCAGGGCACTCTACCTCTGAGCCACGTCCCCAGCCCCTTTATTTTTATTTTGAGACAAGGTCTTGCCAATTTACCTAGGTGGGCCTCAAACTTGCCATCCTCCCACCTCACCCTCCCGAGTTGCTTGGATTACAGATGTGCGCCACCAAGCCTGGCACCACCTGTAAGATACAATTCTGGTCTCCATCCATCCAAAATAATGGCATGAGAAAGGTGAAAGGAATACTTGTCGTTCCCAATATAGCAACATGTTCATTGGAAGATTCTCAGTGTCTGATCTGTAGATCATGGGTTTTTCAGAGCTAGAAAAGATGGTGAAAATCCTGTGGTCCTAATCTCTTCTTTTTGCATATAAAGAAACCATGACAGGAAGAAAGCGTAACTTGCCCAAGATTCCCCAGCTACCAAAGGGCAGATCTGGGACTGGAAGTTTCAGATTCAAAGGAGCATCCTGTGCCCCTCCTCTGGTGCTCACACACACTCAGTGGAACCTTTCGACTCCCACTCTGCAGGCCTCCACCAGGAAAACTAAAGCAAATCTAGGTTATCCAAGTCCATCCCTACCACCTAATTACTACTTCACTAACAATCAGGGGGACAGACTTTCCCTGAGCCCAGACAGCCCCCTGGGAGTCAATGAGTCACTTTCGAAAGCCTCGTAATTCTTTCAGGCCACCAGGGTATCTTTCAGCACAATGGGGCCACCAGCTAACACTTCTGGACCTGGAGGGCTTTGCCAGGCATCCTCCAGTGCCTCATCCTCTGCTTAGAGTCTGCTCCCGGGAAGAATCTGGTGCAGCCACAGCAATATGGGCTGGGCTCCCCAGATAGAAGTGTCAAATGCTGTTCCGCCCTGTGTTCTACCTGGTGCAAGACACGTTCCATGTGGGTTCCTTGGTGTGCCTGTGAAGGAAAATAGGTAGAAAGAGAACAGGATGGTAAGCAGGTGATAGGTGAGCCATGAACGTCAATTTTCTGAAACAATGTATTAAATGCACCTTCTGAACTTTAAACCAAATCTGTCTCAAAATAGCCTATATATTCTTGACTTTTCCCTCGTTTTTAGAAAAGAATAGCAAATTCCAGACATTTCCACTCTGCTGAATGAGCTGTCCCTGTGTGGGAAAAACACTATCCCCCGTTATTTTGCCCTCACCTGTGACTGGCGTATCTCAAACACAGAGCAGTGAGGAAATAATTCCCACTGTTAAGTAACTAATGAATCTGGAGGATCTATTTGATCTTCTAATGAGACCAGATGTCTTTGGAGAATTGTGGGAATGGATATATAAGAACTTCCCCTCCATGAATGATTCTGATACATGTAGGAATAAAATAAAGAAAAAAAAAAAAAAACTAATCCTGACTGAAACTCATAACTAGCATTTCTGTGGAAAATAGGTTTCAGAGACTCAGGGAATTTGTGTCAAAGGAATTCAGCCATGCCAGAGCCCATTTTTAAGTGTGGTTTTCTCTAAAGCAAGGGAGTAAGGGGAAGGGCAAACCTTCCTTTCTCTCTGGTTCATTATAGAAGCTTTCTGGGCAGAGTTGTATTTATTTAGGTACCAGGAATTGAACCCAGGGATGCTTAACCAGTGAGCCACAACCCCAGCCCTTTTTATATTTTATTTTGAGACAAGTTCTCACTAAGTTGCCGAGGGCCCCTCTAAATTGCCAAGGCTGGCCTCAAACTCGCAATCTTCCTGCCTCTGCCTCCTGAGAGGCTGGGACTGCAGGTGTGTGCCACCATGCTTTACTTATTTTAACATTCTAGATACCTTTTCCCAAGCTACAGTTCACCATTCCCAACATACAGGTCTATGATCTGAGACTTGATTAGATCTGCTTCCATTTTAAGCTATTTTATTTCTTTTTAAAAATTGGTCCTAGGGATTGAATCTTTCACCTCTCACATGCTAGGCAGGTGGTATACCACTGAGCTACATCCTGAGCCTTTTCTATTTTATTTGAGGCACTAACTCACTAAGTTGCCCAGGTTGACCTTGAACTGGGTGATCCTCCTTCCTTAGTTTCCCAAGTAGCTAGGATTACTGCCTCCCAGTCCTTTTATTTATTTATTTTTTAAATTTTGAAACAGGGTCTCACTACATTGCTAAGCTTGGCCTTGAATTGGTGATCATCTTGCCTCAGCCTCTAGAGAGGCTGAGATGTTGACCACCATTTCCAGCTCTAACCTTTCTTCCTTTGGCTTCTATGGAAGAGGGAAAGGAGAGGCTGCACCAGCCCTCACAATGTCTTCCGACACTATCTGCCACGTGGCTCTTCCTTACCTTTGCTTGCAAATTGGGGTCAGGAACCATTAGTCCAATTCAACCTCAGCATTCCTGCTTACCCGTATAGTTTCCAAAATGATCATCAGCTACCTTGCCTAACTTCTGTTTTCACTCTCTGTTCTGTTTTGTTTTTGTGCTGTTGGGGATTGAACCCAGGGCCTCTTCTATGCTAGACAAGCCCTCTAACATGGAACTACATCCCCAGCATCCTGTTGGAGAAGGATACAATCTGTAAACCATTTATTGCCAGTTGTTCTACTCATTAAAGAGACACTAGAATTAAACACATCTGTGCGTCCTGGGGTTACAAGGAAAAGAGGAAAATGGTTTTTCTTCCACTAGAGGTAGACGTGGACATTTTCTTCTGTCTTTGAATTTGGAAAGAACCTTAGAATCAGCAGGTTTGACTTGATGGTCTTTCTTCTCTCTTTGGGTATTAAACAGCTGCTTCTGTAATTTTTTTTCCCCCAGAAAGATCTAAAACAGAAGCCTGTATTCTTGCTGATGGTGTTGAGAATTGATATTATTCTAGCCTTGTTTGCTACTGTACTCTTGTCTGTTGCGGACTAAGGAACCCGTTATCAGAGCTTTCTTCTGACTCACTGCTCCCCGGGCGAATCAGCTCTTCTCAGTCAATACCTGTTTGTGCTATGGTCAGTTAGCTTCTGGGAGTATAGGTGTGACCTATACTCAGGTTCACAAGACCACTGAGCCACAGCCCCCACCCTATTCTGTATTTTATTTAGAGACAGGGTTTCACTGAGTTGCTTATCACCTTGCTGTTGCTGAGGCTGGCTTTGAACTCACCATCCTCCTGTTATAGCCTCCCAAACCACTGGGATAACAGGCATGTGCTACTGTGCCTGGCCCTCTTCTGTTTTTGTCTAAATAGATTTTGTCCAGTGTTATTTATTTTTGGTACTGGGGATTGAGCCCAGGGGTACTAGATCAATGAGCTATATCCCAGCCCTTATTATTATTTTTTATTTTGAGGCAGGACCTCACTAAGTTGTTGAGGCTGGCCTCATATTTGTGATCTTCCTGCTCTGGCCTCCCAAGTTGTCCCTGGGAGTCTAGGTGTGGCCACCATGCCCAGCTCTTGCCTGTTTTTTAAAAGAACTAAATTGTTTTATTCATCAAGTATATATTTCCAGATGGGAGAATCTGTCTATACTGCCTAACTTCCTGAAGCTTAGTTGCAGTACAGCAGAGCATGGGTTATATCTAGGTGAACACATCCTTTGGGATATTTGATGAGAATGGTTCTGCAGAGGATCAGAGATTCACACTGGGTTTGCTTGTTCACGAAACCAATAAGCTTCCTGTTCCTATTAATCTGTTTGTTATCTACTAAGAATTATAGGGACAGCATCAGAATAGCCTGCCATGGCTGAGAATTCCAAGATTGACTAGGTGAGCCATTATTAGGTATCTGAATATGAAGAAGAGTAGGAAAATAATCAGCATTTTCCTTTGTATGTTAAAGGACAGATATAAGGAAGAGAAGTGCCTTTTTTGTTTGGGGATTGAACGCAAGCGCACTCTACCACTGAGCTACATCCCCAGACATATTCATTTTTAATTTGGAGACGGGGATCTTGCTGAGTTGCCCAGATTGACCTTGAACTTGATCCTCCTGCCTCAACCTCCCAAATCACTGGGATTACAGGCATGTGCCACCATGTGCAGTGAGAGGTAAATTTTAGGGCATGTCAGGAAGAGCCTGCCCTGGTGCTGGATGTTTTCAGGCCATATTCTGGTTTGACTCGTAGGAGAGTCTGTGAGGTGAGCATAGTATACGGTCTCCTTTTGGTTAAAGAGTGGGTGTAAAAGGGTTAGACCTGTCATTCTCACATATATGCTCTTTCTAAGGGACACAACCATCTGTCCCTTCTCTTGCTTCTTAGGGTTGTACAAGCCCATGGAGACATCCAGGAAACTGATTAGTAGAAGTTTGCTACCTCAGTTTTTACCTAACCCATCCTTTTAGTCAAGTAATTTGTTGACACCAGTAAAATTGATCAAGGCAATTGGGTCAGTTTGGAGATGTGGGAGGAGGATGAGAGATAAAGAAACTGAGGTAGGTGAACCCTCAGGCCAGCTCCCCTTAAGGTTTGGCGTTAAACTAACAGCTGAGGGTTTAAAGAAAATTCAAGAAAATACTTGGATTTTTCCTGGACTAAAGTTTGAAGATGACAGTACTAATGGGCACCTCTTATTGAGCTAGGAAGCAGGCAGTTGTTAGCTATTTCACATCTGACATCTAGCTACACAAGCTAAAGATGCTGGTGTCCTAGGCATGATTATACCCACCTTACAGATGATGATACTGAGACCGAGACATTTACTAGTCTGAGCCATGTCACATAGCTAATGTGTGATAATGCTATTATTATAGCAAAAAAAAAAAAAATTGTGTGTGGAAATCCTTTGTAAACTGTGAGGTACTTTATACTTGTTACCATGACCAAATTACCCATACTTGTACCAGTAGATCTTAACTGATTACTTTCACTGTAGAGAGCAAGTTTTTGATCAGTTGACTCAAGGGTGTGTAAATTCATTATTATTATTTCTCTAATTAGGGGAGGACCATGTAGGAAACTGAGAATAGAACAATTCAGTAATCCCCATCAGAATGGAGAGAGGTGTTTGCCATTGTCTATAGCGGCCTACTCCAGAGCCTTCAAGCCTTAGTTTATCAAAGTGGGCTTTACTTGGGTGGCAAGGAATGAGACCATCAGTATGCAGTAGCAGAGCATCCTCCCAACTCCAGAATACTTGGGGGGGCCTTCCCCAACCCCTTCCATCTCCTATACCCAGCACCATTTCTGGCTGAATAATCAGTAGAGTTTTGTCAGTTTGTCCTAGAAGTAGTTACTTGCCTGTTTGCTGAGAATAACTAATGTCCTTGTACACTCTAAATCTTGCACTTGCCAAGCAGGTCATACAAATTGCTCACAGATCTATGGAAAGCCTGCCAGTGATAGTTCCTCAGTGTTGGACAGGTGGGGTTCCCTGAGTCTGCACCCCTGGGTCCCTGTTTGCATACAGGTATCCACTGTTATACAAAGTCGGGTAATGCGTTAAAAAAAAAAAAAAAAACAGATTCATGACTCATGTGTGACACCCCCTAACACTGTTGGAGGACTTTGCCCTCTGAACCTGAGGGAAAATAGATCATTTTATTTTCCAGGATAAGTAAAGAATGACTTTGCTCTGACTTATTCTTCTTCGGCTTGGGAAGCAGATCATACAAATCTTTGAGAGTTCAACATCCATTTGCAGAATGGCTGCATGGAAATTGGGCATTGAAACTATTCTTCACATTAAAGACATTAATCTCTAACCCGAGGATACCACCCACAGTCAAGAACAATGACAGACACCGTGTCCCCTCCTCCAGCATCCTGGTGTTCTCCTGTGCCTGGTACTGAAACCTGATTTGCTCTCCAACCTGTGCTTGGCTCAGCTCAGGCAGCCAGAGGGATGGGGTCCCTGCCAGCTCCTCATAGACTTTCTAACCTACACCACACTTTCCAACCTTGCTTTATTTTCTCCACTCCCTTCCTCCTGTCCTTTGCTATCTGTCCAGGCTGCCTTCTCTTTTCGTACTCAGCTTGCTTTTTTCTTTGCTCTTTCCTGGGCCTCAGAGATCCAGACATAAGGTTAATCTTTAGGCATTAGGCTTGCAGAGAAGTATGGTCCCAGGGTCCGGGTGGTTGCTGACCCCTGTCCTTGACTGCATCGGCATTTATCCTTCAGGTAGAATGTGCTTGTAGAAAAGAGGGCAGCTCATAAACTCGGTCTGAGAATGCACAGACAAGGCAAGACAAACAGTTGATCTCTAAGGATGGGTTGTATTGAGCCGGGCTTGGAGGTGCATGACCAATCCCGCAGGAGGATTGCAAATCCAAGGACAGCCTCAGAGTTTAGTAAAACCCTGTCTCAAAATAAAATTAATTAATTAAAAGGGCTGGGGATGTAGCTCAGTGTGTTCAGCCCCTAAGACCACAAGCAAACAAACAAAAACCCAAGATGGGGTATGTTTAATGATGATGGATAGAATTTCTTTCCAATCCTTCCATGGTGACAGATGGCTCTCACACAGTGGCAATTTCCTTTGAGGGTCAGCTTTGATGTGCAAGGGCAAGAGAGAACACTGATGCTTCAGGCTTAGGCAGGTGAGTGTGGATGGGACCCACGGAACTCCCACACAAGGGAACTTCAAAAATCCCCTCTGGTTTTCAAATAGTTGTGACAGTTTCTGTGCAAAACAAGGGAGTTCTACTTTAGTCTCTCATCCACATAGTCCCACAAATGGTCATCCTTCCTTTTAACTTCCTCCTGGAAATGTTTTCAAATGCCACATTTCTGACCTACCAGAGCCAATTCTATGAATTCCTCATATAAATTTTGAAGAGAAAAAATAAATAAATAGAAATCTCAGGTGCACAGAGCCTCTGAGCACTACTGCTGTTCATTTCTCTGTGAAAACTCAAAAAGAAAGCCACATTATCTCCAATATTTAAAAACGTCACTGGGATTACACAACATTCAGGATTAACTTTACAACCCAACTTAATCCAACTTCTAATTCTGTGAGAATGCTTTTTCTTCCATGACAGATGGAATCATTGACCAACAGGTCTAAAGTCTATCCGTTATTGTGCAAGGCGGAACGTAACCTCCGACTGGTGCTTCAAAAGCCCTGGTCTCTGTCTTCCACTGGGGAGCAGGGTTGTAACTGGCCTTTCATCACTGGTTCAGAAGTGTGGGTTTTTAAAGTCTCCAGCAAGACCACCTCCTGTGAGTTGACTATTGCATTTCTGAACGCCCTGTTTACACAACCATTTACCTAACAGAGCAGGATCATTATTTCATTTAAATTAAAAACATGTTTTATAGGCATGAAGCACTGTAGACACTGGTACATGTTGAACTAATGCACTAAAGACTTAAAGGAGGGCTGGGGTCCTAGCTCAGTGGTAGAGCATTTTCTTAGCATGTGTGAGGCACTGGGTTCAATTCTCAGTACCACATATCAATAAATAAATAAAACAAAGGTCTATTGACAACTTAAAAAAAAAAAAGACTTAAAGGAAACAAACTGCTCAATGGTAAAAGCTGTATTTTTTTATTTATTTATTTATTTTTTTGCAGCGCTGGGCATCCAACCCAGAACCTTGCTAAGCAATTGCTCCACCACCGAGTCAAACCCACAGCTCTTTTATCTTTACTTTAAAGGAACATTCAATAAATAGTCTCAATGATCTGAAAATTCCAGAATGATATTTTAAATGGCTTCTTAATGGTGCTGATTTTTATACAGACTCTTTCCCTTATTTGCTAATCAATCACTACACTTATGCATAGGTTTGGGGTCCTGAATAATTTTCCCTGGCAGATCTGGTGTGTATATATCACAGGGTTTTGACTGCATATCCTGTTTTTAGATCTGTTCTCTGAAACGCTGGCTCGATCTAACGCATGTTCTTTTATTTGCACCTCTATATCTGGTCAATTCTGAAATCTCCACAAATGCTTCTTTATCATACACATCCTATCACAATTGTGCTTTTTTGATCTAAAGTTGTGATGCAGAAGAGGCTTTACTCATTGCCTGATTTAAAAAAAAAAAAACTTACTAAATATTACATTTCCCCTTGTAAAATAATGATATAGATTAGGGTTGGTGCAGACATGTTGGCAACAGAATTCTTCAAAAGTTTTCCTTTGGGTGATGAGAAGCTGTTACATTATTTTGACTAGCTAATCAAATGTAATTGGGTAGCTTGAAGTGCCTTAGATTTTCCTTGTACAGTTATCAAAGCGGGAAATGTAACTCAGGGAGCTGATGAAAGGCGTCTCTCCCGGTATTCTTTCAATTATAGATCTTACAGAGCAAATGAAAGAAGAGCTCTGCCTCTAAAAACTCAGAGGCTTGAAATGCCCCTTAATGTTAACTGCTGTATTAGCTAGTTAACACATTATTATGTACTTTAATTGATTCTTGCTCCAGCTTTGGAGGGAAAAAAAAATTCTGGATCTGTTTGGCACGTACATGAAGCGAGGGAAGATGCTTGAACACAATAATTTGTTGTTTACATTTGATTCAGATCACATCAGATATCTGCCGTGGAAACACAATAGCCCTGGTGCACTGTTGTGAGAAATAACGTGCTTCTACAAAAGCATTCATATTTTGTACTCATAAATGGGGATTAGGGGTTATGCATGTTTTCAAAGGAGTTTTATTTGACTGTTGAGAATGACTTTCATGGTTGAAACAATGAAATGTTGCAATTGGGAAAACAACTTCATTCCTGTAATAGATTTAGGAGAGTCCAGCTGAGACTGAAATGTATTTTGAAAAAGATCAAAACTCTCCATGTTGGCATTTCTCTAGGAGGTGGCACTTGTCTTCACAGTGGAATAACACACACTGCCCTTGAAACACTTTGGCCATAAAGGACAAGGTTCCACCTAGGATTAGGCTAGATTTAGGGTTTGATTCAAAGTCTTTCATTCACTTATTCATTCATCAAACACTGATCGAACTCCTACCATGGGTTCATCTCTTTGCTAAATTGCTAAAGACAACAGTAGTCTTCACTGTCAACATGGGACCCCCTCCCCTTCCTGATTTTGCTGCAGGATCAAAACAAAGGTGAGCTCTGACTCTGAAATCTCAGGCAAGCACTGTAAGAATGGCACACGCGTGATCCTGTCTAGATTTGCACCAAGATTTAAGATGACATTGGAACTGAAAAATAAAATTTAATTCCCATAGACAACAAACTGATCCCTGAAACTGAAAGAGAGATTAGTCCAGCATGCAGTGAAGCTCTTTGGAGGGCTTTTAACCCAGTGTCAGGGAGGGGAAGAGGTCAGGGAGGGAGGAAGTTACTCCCCAGGAGAGTCTAGGAAGAGGAGTCGGAGCTGGGAACGAGGTGGGCGGGGCGTGGAGGCAACACTAGCAGACAACCGCAAGTGCAAACCATACAGGTTTTGTGCAGTGCTTCCTGCGACCTTGGTGTGATCCCCATGCGGGAGGGTTGAGTGGGGGGAAAGAGCAAGAGGTAAAGCTGGGTGATGATGAGGGCACTTACATGAATTTGTTGTAGGCAAAGGGAAGCCCCCAGAGAAACTTAGGTAGAGAACCCCGTACCATCATAACTACTGGAAATATACCTGCAATATAATTTCACAGATTTTTGGGGGCGGGGGCATGGATTGAACCTGGGGCGCTTAACCACTGCACCACATCCCCAGCCCTTTTTATTTTTAATTTTGTGACAAGATCTCACTACATTATTTAGGGCCTCACTAAGTTTCTGATGCTGGCTTTGAACTTATGGTCTTCCTTCCTCAGCTTCCTGAGCCACTGAGATTACAGGTGTGTGCCACTGTGCCCAGCCAGTTGGTATCTCTTATAGGCTGTTATTATTATTATTATTTGAGTTGTAGATGGACACAATACCTTTATTTTTGTGTATGTGGTGCTGAGGATCGAACCCAGTGCCTCCTATGTGCTAGGCAAGCGCTCTGCCACTGAGCCCCAGCCCCAGCCCTAGGCTGTTGTTTTATTTTTTCCAAAAGGACTTTTTTCCCTTTAGGTAAATTTTGCTGTTGGTGACATGTACGTAATTGAGGTCTTTGTCCTTTGTTTCATATTTAATTTAAACAAATTTGATGTGTTAAAATTTCTTTTTGTAACATCATCCTTTTTGACTAGTACATCTTTTTTTTTTTTTTTAACTTCAAGCTGATTTAAAGCTGTTTATTTCATAGTCATTGATTTATAGGCACCAAATCAACCTTCTAGTGTAGGTGTACACTTAGGGGGCTGTCTGTCCCAGTCCAGGATACCTAAGTGATCACACCAGGTTTTAAAAATAGATTATTCCTAAATCTTAACTGGACCTAATGAATTATTCATTCCTTCATTCATTCACTCAACGTATGTTAATTAAACACTCACCATGTGTCAAGTCCTCTTCTAGACCTGGGGCTACTAGAGTGAATGAGATCTACAAGGGCACTTTTATTGGTGCCCAGGTTTCTGTGGGAGGGAAGCAGATGAGGTAGTGTTGACTGATGGCCAGTAGGGAGGGCCTGTGGAGGGAGAGAGGGAGCTGTGAGAGGGCTTCAGAGAGGACCAGTGGGAAGAGTTGAACCTCAACCCTTGAGCTGAGATCTGAACGGCAAGACAGGACTACCCTGGGTCAATCTGGAGACTGAAGTGCAGGCACAGGAGAGAAATGTGCAGAGCACCCCGTGGTACAGACTAGCTTGGTGTTTTCAATAGACAGGAGGAAAGAGGCAGACCAGTGCCCACCCTTAGAAACCAGTGACTAAGAGGAAGAGTGGCTTTGATAAGGTCACAGAATTTGCTGAGGTCCAGCTCATGGAGGGGGCTTGATTTTATTCTGTTTGGAGCTGGAGATTCATAGAAGTAAGCAATGGAGTAACTTCACCAAGTTCTCATCGGGAAAACATATCGCTCTGGCTGCAGGTGGGAAATGGGTTGAAGTGACAAGAACAAACATGGGAGGTCCAGCAATCCAGGGAGAGATTTTGGTGGCTTCGAGCAGGGTAAGAGAACAGAGGTGGGGGAGAAGGGGATGCACCCAGGGCATGTTGAGGGAAAGCCAGTGAAATTGTCTAAAAGGACTTGGAGAGGAAAAGATGAGACAGGCGAAATTATGTGCCTGGCTTAAGCCCTGGGGAGGCATTTGTGGAGAAGAGGAACCAGATTCTCTAGGGACAAGTCCTGCAGTGTCTAAAATCCCCGGAACAGATAGATGCAGATGCCAGGGCTGGTTCTCAGATGCCCCCTCTGGGAACCATTGATTTATTCTAATCCTTTTTATTCGAGCAAGCACAGCTAAACCACCCCACTCAAGCTCTTCTCAAAGACTTTTCAAGGGCGGGGATCCTCTCTACAAGTTCCCTGGCTATCTGTTTTGGATTTGATCAGCACTCCAGACATTTCTTTATATACAACTTGAATCCTTCCTTTGGTAGTATATATCATTCCCTCTGGGTCTGTCAATAGAGACTGTGCATGACCCATTGCTTAATTGTAATATATTTTCTGTTTGCTTGTTCAATTGCAGCTACATGGAAGTAATTCAGTCATGAGGGGATTCCCAACTCACTTCAGTCATTAAGTCAGAGGACTCTAGTTAATACTGGGCTTCTGTGCAGACACAAACTGACCAGGTTGCAAATTCAACTGGGTTGGTATACAGGGAAACAATGGCTAAGTTTATTTAGTGTTTGCCCTTTTTGACATTCCTGTTTCTGAGATTGACTCTGAGCTCAAGGAAGCAAGGAACATGGTACCCCTTATTTTGTTTTGTTTGGGGACTGGGGATTAGACTTAGTTCTTTTTAGTTTTTAACACAGGGTCTCACTAAGTTGCTTAGGGCCTTGCTAAGTTACCCAGGTTGGTTTGGAACTTGTAATCCTCCTGCCTCGGCCTCCCGAGTAACTGGGATTACAGGTGTGCACCACCACACTCTGCTGGACCCCTTGTAATACATTAGGAATTTGGGATATTGCATTTGGAAGTATTCTTTATACCTCACTATGGATTCTCTAGAATAATTTGGCTGATACTTTGTGTCAGGCCCAGTTTGTTTACCTCAATCGTTGTTGTTGTTGTTGTTTTTCCCTTAAAGGTCTAATTGGCTTTTATTTGCAATTCATGAATGAGACAGCTTGCACTCTACAAAATAAAATGATGGCTCCCATAGTTGTTGTGGGTTTTTTTTTTTTTTTAACAATGTTAAAATTGCTAGTTAGTTTAAATATATTTACTAAGTTTTACCTTCAAGTCTTTAATCATCTTTGTTGCTCTTTAAAGAACTCTTAGGACTGGGGACATTGCTCAGTGGTAGAACACTTTGCCTAGCATGTGTGAGGCCCTGATTCAGTCCCCACGCAGCACAAAATAACTCTCAACTTTCTTTCCTTCAGTGGCATAAGATACCTAAGACACAGTCTTTCCAAGGCTTTTCTCCACACAGGACAGAACATTGGCCAGTGTTTGAATCATAAAACAAATCCAGGGATTTATCTACAATATTATAAATGAGGATGAATATGTTGTATATATCAGGATTAATAACCCCATTAATAGATGAGCATTTTATCTGTGTGTGTATTGGTGGGGATGAACCCAGGACCTGATATATCTGCTATAATTCTTACGTCTTTCAATATTCTAACGGACTTGGTTTCCCAGTATTTAGTACCTTTAGTACCAATATTTAGTACCTCTAGGCGTTAAAAAAAAAAAAAAAAAGTAGAAGGAAAAACAAAATGATACAGTGTTGTCTAATATCTTTGCAGTTGAAAAAGCTCCTTGCAGGCTTAACAGAAATTGATCCCAACTTTGTGAACCCTGAAGCTTACATAATTTAGAAAGTTCCCAAACAAATAAACAAAAATCTTCCTCTTGCATGATTTCCAAAAACATTAGACCTTGTGTGAACACATGGATTGGGTTCCCAAGTGCCGTGGAAGTGCCCGTGAAAGTGAAGATTCCTGCAGGTTAAGCCCATTAGTTACAGGAAACTCTGCTTCTGATTTGCAGTTTTGCTCAGGTGTTTCTCATGTAGAGCATCATTGAGCCAGGAAGAGATGAGAATGAATGTAGAAATTCACATAGATGATAATATTTTAAAATGTGATCTAATGGCATTTAAATCTAGACAAATCAAGTTGACTATTATAGAATGTTAACCCCAGATACCTTTAGTTTTTCTTCCTAAAAATAAATTCTCATCAGCCTTGGGACTATCAGAATAGTCATGCCTGTAGACTAAATAAGTGATTTTTCTACGTGTTAAACTCAACATTTGCAGCATCGTTGAACCTTGTCTGGCTGTTTAATCATTCCATATTCCCTCACCTAGACTGGCTGATACCAGGCACCGTCCCATTACTTCTATTTCACTCTTTTTACCTCAAGGGATTTCTGATATGTATCTCAAGCATGTCTGTGATCCTACAACTTGGGAGGCTGAGGCAGGAGGATCACCATTTGAGGTCAGCCTGAGCAATTTAGTGAGGTCGTCTCAATATAAAAAATAAAGTCTGGAGATATAGCTCAATGGTAAAGAGCCCCTGAGTTTAATCCCCAGTACCACACAAAAAAATTTTAAAGGAATAAATAAATAAAAAGTGATGTAAATTCTGTTTTGCTTTTGATGAAGGATTCATAAAGAATTCATATTCTATAATAATAAGACTATTGTCTAGAGCTGGGGATATAGCTCAGTAGGTAGAGCACTTGCCTCACATGTACAAGGCCCTGGATTCAATCCCCAGCACCCACACACACACACAAAAAGAATATTTTCTATAAATATAGGTTTTAAAATCATTTCCTTAGAAGAATGTAGGGTTCTATGAATTTAGGGGTCCCTGTAGTCTAAAAATTCAGTTTTTTGTTCTTAAGAGGTATCATCTAATAAACTACAGATTGAATTTTCCTTGTCCAAAATGCTTAGGATTTCCTATTTTTGGTTCTTTTTGTAATTCTGGACTATTTGCATATGTACAAGTAAAAAGTGGGACCCAAGTCTAAACATGAAGTTCTCTTGTTTTACATAAACCCTATACACACGCCTGAAGGTAATTTTGCTTAATATTTTAGTGTGCCTGTGATTTGACAGTAACTACTCACATGAGGTCAGGTATAAAATCTTCCACTGCGTTGTCTTGTTGGCACTCAAAAGCTTTGGAATTTTGGAGTGTACTGGATTTCAGATTTTTGGATTAGGGTTGTTCAACCTGTATTACGTAATCTCAAGCTTCCTATTTGGTTTTATTTATCCAATCTTGCCTTCTGCATTTAAGTAAAAAGATTCGAATTCTTAAGTGGCTCATTAAAAAATACGTTGGGCTGGGTGCTGAGGTACATGCTTGTAATCCCAGCAGCTCTGAAGGCTGAGGCAGGAGGAGTCTAGTTCAAAGCCAGTCTCAGCTATTTAGTGAGGCCCTAAGCAAACATAGAAAGGGCTGGGAATGTGGCTCAGTGGTTAAGCGCCCCTGGGTTTATTATTGTTTGGTACCAAAAAAAGAAAAAAAAAAACACATTAGAAGCCAGGCATCAGGTTGCTTGGCTGTAATCCCAGAGGCTGGAGAGAACTAAGGCAGAGAATTGAAATTTTGAGACCAGCCTGAGCAATTTAGAGAGACCCTGTCTCAAAATAATAATAATAATAATAATAATAATAACAACAACACTCTGGGAGCACTATTCACAGATGTATAGTGACATATTTTGAAGATGGGACCCAAGTCTAAACATGAAATTCATTTGTTTTATATGAACCTTATACACACAGCCCAAAGGTAATTTTATTTATTCTTTTAGTGTGCTCAGTGATACAGCACCCGTGGGTTAAATCCCTAGTACCACACCTACACACACACACACACACACACACACACACACACAAAGTACATTGTAAAACATGATCTCTAATTATGTACACAGATCCATATGTAGTTATCATCTAAGATGTACCCAAGTTGACTTTAAAATGGAATATTAGCTGGATGCTGCTACTCCCAGTCACTCAGGAGGCTGAACCCACCAAGATAGCAATTTGGAGGTCAGGCTTGGCACTTAGTGAGACCTTACAAAGAATAAGAAGAGCTGGGTTTGTAGCTCAGTGGTAAATCATCTCTGGATTCAAATCCTCAGTGCCACAAAAATAAAATAATAAAGTCAATTATTATAATTTTGATAAAGAACTCTCTCTCTAGAGCTATGCCTGGTTTCCAGTGTACTCTTGAGTTCAAAGCTTGTCATAAATTGAAAAGGCTTTGAGAAAATTAAAAAGAACCAAGCAGGTATAGTGGTACACCCCGGTAATCTCAGCAACTCAGGAGTCTGAGGCAGGGGGATCACAAGCCCGAGGTCAAGTTGGGCAACTTAACTACACCATGTCTTGATATTTAAAAAAAAAGAAAGAAAGCTGGTGGTGGTCTGGGGTTATAGCTCAATGGTAAAGCATCCCTGAGTTTAATCACCAGCAATCAGGGGCTGGAAGGTTTAAAAAGAAAGAAGGAAAAATTTTCTTTATTTATTTCTAGTATTGCCAGAGAAAGGAAATGAGTTCTCAAGTACTTTTCATTTGAGAAGTAGTATGACTGATATACATTGTATAGGGGACCAAAGGAGTATTTTTTTAAACTGGTGCAGTATAATCATACATAATAGTGGGTTTTGTTATGCAATATTTGTACATCCACATAACTTGATCAATCTTATTCTCCAGTACCTACCCTTTCCCTCCACTTCTCTCTCCCCCATCTGCTTGCCCAAATCTCTTATCTCCCCTCTATTAGTATTATTATTTCAGTTTTTATTATTTTAATAAGTGCATTATGATTATATGTAGAAGCTAGATTCATTGTAGTGTACTTGTCCATGATGAAGCATAATTTGGTAGATGCCTCCTCTCCTTCCTCTCTTCTCTTCCTCTACCCTGTTGGTTTCCCTTCTATTTTCATGGGATCTCTCCTTAATTCCTTATTTGTGTGTGTGTGTGTGTGTGTGTGTGTGTGTGTGACTCTCTTTTTAAGTTCTGCATATGAAATACCATTTAACTTTTAACTTTCTGAGTCTGGGTTATTTCGCTTAGTATGATGTTTCCCAATTCCATCCATTTACCTGCAAATGATGCAATTTCTTTCTCTATGCCTGAGAATAAAACTCCATTGAGAATATATACCACCTCTTCTTTGACCATCCAGCTGCTGATGGGAACCCTGGCTGATTACTTAACTTGGCTATTGTCAAATGTGCTGCTATAAACAATGGTATGCATGTGTCACTATTGTGTGCTGATATTAGATCTTTTGGATAAATACCAAGGAGTGGGATAGCTGGGTCATATGGTAGTGCCATTTTTAGTCTTTCAAGGAATCATCACACTGATTTCCAAAGTGGTTGTACTAATTTGCATTCCCACCAACAGTATATAAGCATACCTTCCTCCCCACACATCCTTGCCAGCAATTATTGTTATTTGTATTTTTGAAGAGTGCCATTCTAACTGGAGTGAGATGAAATCTTTGTGAGTTTTGATTTGCATTTCAAAAGAGTAGTTTTGTACACATGGGTTTTAGGTGATTTTTTCCTGTCCATGGTAAGCTGTCACATTAGTTAAATGAATGGAGGGCAAAGGCCTTTGTGCATGTGGGCTTGGATCTTTTCATTTAGGGAGTAATTAAAGTAAAAAGAAAGCAGCCTAGCAAATTTTGAGCCAGTCATATTTTCAGGTGACTGACGATCTCTATTTTTAAATAGTCTACCAGTCAGGAACTATGCTTCAAATAAATAAAGTGATCATCAAGAGATTTCACCAATTGCTCTTGCATAACATTTCATCAAAAATCTAAAAATTAACTGAACATGTAGACAAGCTTGAGTAAGGACTGGTTTAAGTTGCTGGCTTTTGCGCTGTAAGAATACTGATACCTGAGTGCATATATGTGAGCTTTTATGATGATGCATAACAGTGCCAATATGTGAAGGCTCTCAAGGGAATGGGGGAATTCTGGAAGAGTCCATAAGGAATAGTGGCAATGGGAATCCTTTGTAAGAGAGTGAAAGTGAGTTCATCTTTTGAAATGAGAACGAAACTTACCTTTCTGAATACATGTCCTTTTATGGGATGCTCTTTTTTTTGAGCAACTGACTTCTTTGGTTCAGAATTATTTACCCAGATGACTAACTAGCAAAAATTGTCAATCAGTCATATCATTTGTTTTAAACTGTTTTGTTTGTTGTTGTTTGATTTCTAAATCAAAGATACCAGATAAAACACTTTTGGAGACCGAGGAACTGATATCCACAAAACATTATTTCATGTGCTCTTGCTGTAGATTTTCCCTAGCTTTGAGCACAATCCTACTTCACCTCAGGAGGTAGAGGAAAAATACCTAATATCAATAATTAGCTTAGATGTAAAATTACTTGCTGCACAGATGTGAGGTTTCACAATGGCTTAGGAGCTGAAGAGTATTTATTTCGCTTTAACTTTATCAAAACAAAACATTAGGTAAAAATACATTGAAATGACACTTTGAACACATTGAAATGACACACAACAAAGGTGCCCCCAAATCCATTGTTCCCTTGCATTTGAGTGTAGAGCAAATCCAATAGCTAAATTATCCCATATTGAGAATTGGTGAATAAATGTTTACATAATTGCTCCCACTTTTGCTGAATCTCTTAGTTCGATCACTTTGAAAGCAGAGGAATAAAAAATATTTTATTTAAAGAGAGCTTTTGAGATTGAATGCTCCAATTAACTGTTGATTATTTCTCTAAACGGGAGTGTTTGAGATAAGCCCCTCATTGTCTCCATCCTAGTGCATTTTGAGGTTGGAATGAAAGGCAGAGCTGATATTTCACAGGGATGGCAGGCAACACTACCACCTGTGTTCCTCAGTATCTCCCTACTCAGCCATAGAGCCAGTCACAGTATTTAGCAGATTTTTTTCCCCCTGAAGGTCTTCAAAATAGATCAATTTAAAAGTAGATGCACACAAACTACGCTGAGTCTGACCTTGGGGTCAAATCAGTCTGTACTGTTATATAGGTCACCATGGATGCAGAATGTTGGTTCAGGATGGCAGAATATGCATTTTTGTTTGTTTGAGCTGTGATGGATACATGATAGGACTATCCTCACCAGAATATGCTTCCAAAGGCACAGGGTCTAGGTCACTTGTCAAAAGTCAAAGGAGTAGCAGAAGTACTTCTGGTAAAAGTGGGTTCTGGTTTTGGGTGCTTCTTGGACCAGAAAATTCCATGTTTTTCAAAGGGAAGTCCCAAGTGGGACCATGTTCAGAGACGTTGTCTTCCAGTAAGAAATTTTTTGTGAGGCAGAGGGGACATTTTTAATATTACATTTTCTAGTCATGTTTTAAAACAATTGAAAGCTCTATTTTAAAGTTACCGTTTATTATTTATGAATACATGGTGGGATGGCCATACTGGAAATTTTACTTCAACATTTAAAAGGAAACGCGAGTGATTTGAGAAGGTGTGCGTTGCTGCATACACTGAGACTCTTTTAATCAAAACACCTAAAGGTCAAATCACTAGATTTCATATGCAATTTGGAAGGAAAACACAGTTGTACGCCCCTCCCCCACCATTGAAATCTGTTTTTAGTTAATACAGAAAGGGAGCAAAATATTTAATGGAGTCTAAAGATAGGCTTTCATATATTAAAAGAAATGCTATTTACAACTGATTTGTTACTAAATAAAATCTTGGATGAACACTTTTAATTACTAAAAAGGTAAGGTAACAATAAACACAGGAAATATAAATGAATAAAGTGTTCACAGAGCCATACTGTTTTCAGGACTATAAATAGTGCCCCCAGCTCTGCCACTATTCTTAGCACCAATGAACAAAAGAAGGTGTCCAGAAATAGAAAGGGGAACAGCATCTCCATGAGCCTTGTATTCCATGGTCTAGGAAATGCTCTGAGCAAGCTCTCGAATTCAGGGGGTTAATTGATTTTTAAAAAGGACATTTCCACGCTGTCACTTTGCCAAGGAAATTCTTTTACTGGCATGTTTGTAAAATTGGCAGGCTGACGTTTCCTCTGGGTGACACAAGGTGTGATGAAGAATTTTATCTTTACTTCCTTACTAAAATCAGCACCGAAGGCTTGCCTTTTTGTTAACTTATTTGGTCATTATCAGATGACATCTCTAGAGGGTCAGTTCATGCCAGAAGTTGGAAGGAGCCATCCACAGTAGACAGACCTGAACCAGGAGCTGAGCCTGTTCACCTGAGCCACTCATGAACGCTACAACCTTGGTCAAAACATTTGGGTACACACATATACACATACTCACAAACACACAAATAACACATAGTTGGTTTTTTTTTTTTTTTTTTTTTTTGAACCACCATGTCCTGATTAACTCCTATAGTAAATATCTATACATGGAATCCTCTTACGTGCCAGGTATAATTCTAAACAGTAGGGATACAAGGTAAATTAAAATACCTAGTCCCTAGAGCTGGGGATTTAACTCAGTGGGTGAGCATTTGCCAAGCCTGTGTGAAGTCCTGGGTTTGACCCCCAGTGCCAAAGAAAGATACAAAGTCCTTGCTCACAAGCCTGGCCTGGCAGCCAAACAGACCTGTGAAGATACAATTAGGTTTAACCAAAGGTGTACAATAGAGATGAGATGAGTTGCCAGGATGCAGAGCAGAGGGACTCTGAATATGGAGGGGAAAACTGCAAAGTTACTACCATTTGAATCAGCTAAGTCAATCTTGAAGGATTCCTTGCATATAAAAGGAGGAAAATAGCTGTACTTATTTATCTTACAAGAGCCACGTGATGAGCCAGTGGCAGGTAAAAGTACCTTGAAAAGCATAAACAACAATATAAACATAAGCTACTGTCCTATATAATACACAACAAATTTCAGTTCTATCACAAGAATTCTTGTACATAAGTATTATCAGATCTACTTCTAATTTCCAATTGTTTATTTATTCATTTTTTTCTTTTTTTCTGTTTTTGGTGGTACTGGCGGGATTGACTCCCGGATCTTGCATGGGCTAAGCAAATGTTCTACCATGGAAGTGCATCCCCAGCCCAGATTTTTTTTCTTGTTTTGATAAGTAATTATGAATGTAATTATTTAAGAATATATTATAGACTGTCATTAAAAGTGAGAGATACATGCATTTCAAATACTTTTATTTTCAAAAAACATCAGTACAAATTGGAGTCAAATGAAGAAAAAATAACTTATCCAAATATGAATATATTTTCCCACAAGTAGTAATAGTATATTGAATGATTATTTTTAAAATGTTTTTTGGTGGTTTTCAGCATGTGAAATTATGAATATGTGTATTAGGCAATAGTTATATTAATACTTAGAACAAATCATAAACTGTATTCTGGTGAAAGATCAGAATATGATCTTAAGCAAAATAAGTATAGAATTATTTCTCAGCAGTAAAAATTTATTGTTGGTTTATCTTCAATCCAAAAAGTCAGATTTTTCAATTTAAAGATCTAGTCCACAAAATTTTTGAGAGACTATTATGTGTAATGTCAAAAGAAGTAAACAGTATCTTATAGATTATCAATATACCTTTTTAGAATTAAACATTAAAATATGTGTCCAGGTCAGACATTGATTGCACATCCTATTCAACTTTTCCATTAATATGCCATCCCATTTTTAACCACCAAAAAGAGGTGGACCCTCTAGCTGAAGCAATATGCAAATAACTTTGGAGTATGCAAAATAGTTGGAGCATTTTTGTTTAGAATTACCACTGTGAAAAATTTTCATTTCCATTATTGCTTTTGTTAAAACTAAATGCCACGGGGAGGAACAATGTAAGTAAGCCAGTAGAAATCTGTCCTGTGCACTTAATGGTTATTGATAGACTAGCATAAGCCATTAGCTCACAGCACAGGTTCAAGTGTAAAACAGAAGTTCCATATCTGTGGCTTGTCACCACCTCCATTTATGCTGTTCATTTTGGATTTGGTCCTAGCAGCTCTTTGCTTGGCTCCTTTTAACCCTGGGCACTGAGGTGAGGATATTCTAGTTAGGGGTCTTTATGAGCTTTCTGTTGCCAGGGTTTCAGACAATGTCAGCTTGGTAGTGTGAATTTAGAAAAAATAAATAAAAGTGTATACAAAAGCTCTTCTGGTTTCATCTAATGTTTTTTGTTAAGAAACAATAGTGTTTATTTATCATGTTGGCTTAGAATTTCTTTGGTATTCCAAATGTTCTCTCAATTTTCACAAGAAACGAAATTCAATAACATCTTTAAAAAACAAAATAGTTTTTAGTTGAGGGTGGGTGAGGAAGTTATATGAAGATGAAGTGGGAACCTCAACCCAAGGACATAATAGACAAGAAATGATTTTTTTCCCTCCCCTTTCTTCAGAAGTAGTCTTCCGCACGGTTTAATGTGCTAACATAGCCCCGGTTCCAATATTTCAAAAGATACAGAACTTCCCAGCATGATGATAAAGTTTTCCTGTGTTCCAATAATAAAACCTCAACGTACCAGTGATTTCCAGTTCCTTTGTGGCTCAGCAATTTGTGAAGACCAACTAAGTCCCAACCAGTGGCCTGCAGTATCAGTGTGGGAGTCGGAAACAGATGTTCATGGGACAATGCCATTTGTTGTCACTGTCGATACTATGTGGCAACCTTCCCAAATGAAATTGTTTGTGGATGGAAAAGAATGTAAGCAGTGATTCATGCCCAGGACTTTTTTTTTTTTTTTTCTGGCAGAAGGCTAACCATCTTTTATTTGTTTAAATCATAGAAAATTAGTGAGTTAAAATTTTTAGGATAACTTATTATAAGAGCCCCCCCCCCTTTGGTCATATACTTTTTTCTAAAAGGAATGACTTAAGTGGCTTACTGAAAATAGCCAATATCTTACTTTTATTTGAGAATTCTGACAGCAACTGATATATATTTCTTCAGAGTTAAGTGTTTTAGATTTGGGTATTTTAGTATTTTATTTAGTAGTGAAATAAGTTAAACTTAAATGAATAGCATGCATTGCTTCTCTTAGTAATTTGGAAATAGAATTTAAAAATATTAAGTAGAAATATTTATTGAAGATAGGCAGTGTTGCATGATCTTGGGTTGAAATTTTTATAAATATTAAACTGGAATATCCATTAATCTTATTTACTATATGACAATGGATTGATCTGTGTAATTTAAATATTACTTTTTTTTAGAAACACTGCAAAATATACTTAAAATTAAATAGATGCAACAAAGCTACTTAAAACTTAGGTACGCTGTGCCATAAGAAATATAAACAAATGATCTTTTTTCAGGAAGAAAACCAAACAAAAGTTCAAGGCATAATATCTACCATTCTAATTAATGGAATTTTTATAAAAACAAATTTTAGTCCACAAATGAAAGCCTTTTACCATTTATTCATAGCAATAGATGCCTAAGGCCATAATTATAAAAATGTTTTATGTTCTTTTGCAAACATGTATTTTTCACAATTAGATTTGTATATCACAGAAAAATTATTTAAAGGGACATAAAACAAAATCAGACTCAACAGTCAAAGGGAAGATGGTAACTCATAGTGGAAGAGTCCCGGGTTTAGGAAGTGAGAATCTTGGGTCCCATTATTTGCACTACCTATTGTTTTCATAAATTGAGTTTTGTAGCTCCCTCTAGCTCCAACTCTTATTCTCAGATGCAAAAATACCAGGTCAGGTGGATGACCTCTAGGATCCTTTCAAGATCTCACAATTTTTCTTGTTTGTTTGTTTTGTTTTTATTGAACCCAGAGGCACATTACCACTGAGCTACATTCCTAGCCCTTTAAATTTTTTATGTTGAAACAGAGTCTTGCTATTACCAAATTTGGCCTCACATTTGCAATCCTCCTGCCTCAGCTTCCCTATTACGTGGAATTAACAGCTGCTATACCACCACACCCAGCTCCCAGTATAGTAACAAAAGTATAGTAACAAAATCTTTCAAGATTGCATATTCTATACTATCACAGTCATGGTTAACATTCCTTGGAATCACAAACACATTAGAGAATCTGATGAAAGGTATTATTAATCTTTCCAGAAAAATGCATAAACAGAAAAATTTGCATGCAGTCCTCAGGACTTCATTGACCCTTTGAAGCCTGGGGAAAGTCTCAGATGAAAGACTCAGTGGCTGACTAAAGAAGATTGGCAGCTTCCTATTTTTGTGAAGATTTAAGTGGGTATTTGAAATTTTTCCAAACTTTGGCATCAGAACTTTCTAATTATCATTTTTGTAATTCTTAAATGACTTACACTAATTGTACATATATATCAGGTATGGCATAATAGTTCAGATCCTTATACACTGTAGATCCTTATACACTGTATAAGGATCCAATTAGGGAGAATTGTATTTTTTAAGCATTTGACATTAGTGTCAACATTTTGGAAATTGGACATTGGTGTCAGCGTGCTTGAAAAATTATAAAAACACATTATAGTTGTTGGCTGCTAAGGATTTGAGTAGCACCTAAAGAAAGATACTGTTGTGTGCACATGTGTGGTAGAGGGCAACAGGGAATGCCACTTATGTCCTGGCTAGAGTTCTTCCTTGTTTTAGAACAGGAAATGCATGAACCGGAGTGTGCCTACATCGCTCAACCAATAAATCCAACAGGCTGTTATTGTTTCTGTTTTTAACATAGACGAAATTAAAAATGAAATGTTCCTACTACAGAGACAGTGGGCCTAGCTACAGAGGACTACTTCGAAGTCTTCTTTATTTTCTAGACCCAACAGAGAATACCAATCTGAATACCAAAATGAGTGGAGAAGCAATAAATACAAACTAGAAAATGGTTTAAATTCACATTTAAGATATTCAAACTGCTAATTTCCTTCCAATATACATCTTCAGCTCTTAACTCTCTCTCTCTTTTTTAAGCCATTCATGGGTGATTCTACATTTTCCTAAATTCTAATATCATTTGGAGAAAACTTGGACTCTTAAAAGTAACTTTAAGGGCAGTGGTAGAGCACTTGCCTAGCATGCATAAGCCCCTGGGTTCCATTCCCAGCACTGCAAAAACAAAAACACAAGCAAATTCATGCA
This sequence comes from Spermophilus citellus, assembly GCF_964194105.1. Classification (NCBI taxonomy): domain Eukaryota; kingdom Metazoa; phylum Chordata; class Mammalia; order Rodentia; family Sciuridae; genus Spermophilus; species Spermophilus citellus. Next base: position 136,129,814 of record NC_138187.1, on the reverse strand, counting down.
CATGATCTCATGACTTCCTTGAGTTACTGTCATTTTTTATGTTATCCATAATACACAACAGACATGTATGATCCATTTTAATGAATAAAAAAATTTACTGAACTACTTTGACCTGGCAAATTTATAAGCTATAGTAAAACTTTCTATTTGCCCTCATAACTGTACCTTTAAATATTCAAGCTAACAAATCCTGTATGGACTCACTTGTACGTTTTCCCAATTCTATAAATTTCTCCACGTTAAGGTTGAATGGGATGGGTTTCTGTTGCCTCTTCCTGGCATTCACACAACATGAGCAAGGCAACAGAAATTTCTAATCCCGATGTTACAGGAAAGGCTCCAATTCTACTTGACAGAAGTGATTTCAATTAGGGAGTCCCTGGGCTACCTTTTCTGTTTCACTAGAACAAATGTTATTGGTTTAAGGGGAAATCCTTGGATACCAGATAACCTGCTCACTGTATGGAGCAAAGTTACTTAGAGCGCTTCGAATCCCATCTTTGATCCCCGGCGATATTTTTCTCTGTTATGTCACAGAGGTCACCTGGCTCATGTGTGACAAACTGCCTGCATAAGTCACAGTGCCAGTGGCAGAGATTTGTAACCGTGCCCCTGGTCCATTGCCTTTGAATTATTTCACAGGCCCGCTGCTTTACATTTACAGTCTGTCGGAAGATGAACAGGGGAAGAGAGTAAAATCAAGGGCAGGGTCTCATCCTGAAGGACAAGGGGAAACAGGTGGAAGGTTAATGGCCCTGGAGCGATTCCACAAGCCTCTCAGGCTTGATATATGGGCCTCGGGCCTAAAACGGGCATTGGCTTTCAAAGATATATTATTTCATTTGAGGAGAGACATTCTGGAGTTCCTGCATTTGCCTGCTGATAGATGATCCTCTGTCCACAATTGGTTATGGCGGGTGAGTTTTCCTTGGGCCTGCTCCCGTACATAAAAATTCTGCTGAGCTCTCCAACCTTTCACATGTCTTTAAGAATGGGATGTGTGCAAGCTGGTTGGCAGGCTGTGGGGTTTTTGTGGCTGCTATTTTGGTAGCTCCTTTTGAACCATGAGGCAAGAAGGGGATGAAAGACACCTCTGTTCATTCATACATAACTTGATAAGGGTGGCCTTGCAAAAGGACAGAGAGGTGGAAGGGATGTTGGGAATCAGACATGTCAGGCAGTCTGGGAAGATGAGCTAGGCCCAAAATTCAGTTGTTTGGCTTTCCAAAGTTGCTTACTTGAATGATAGATGCCACTGAAAAACCTTTTGACTTAGGACTATTTGGGTGCTACCCCTAAGCTTTGGACAAATGGCTTACCCTATTTTATGATCTTTTTTTTTTTTTTTTTTTAAGTTTAAGGTAGTTGCTTTGGCAGAGAGAAGACGCTTTACACAGAGACCAGTAATCATTTTCTTAACAAGAACCACCAGGCAGTGCTACCAAAAACTATGTCTCAATTGTCACAAATGAATTGAACTGGTCACTAGATTAACAGAACCAGTTACTTGAATTCATCTTGTACGGTCTCTCAAAAGTTTAAGTGTATGGCTGCACACATCGCTCGACCTCAACTTAGTGTTCATATATTTCATATTCAGAAAAAATATTGGAATTCTAATGCTTCCATTTGTAATATCTTGAAATTATTCACTCTGGATTTGGGTGTGTATATGTAAAATCTTTGACTTTATAATTAATTAATCACCTATAACTTCTGTCTGCTATACTAACTTTGCTCCAGAGAGAGAATTTTTTTTTTAATGGTAAGGGGGATTGAACCCAAGGGCATCTGAGCTACATCCCCAGTCCTTTTTATTTCTTAATATTGAGAGAAGATCTCAATAACTTGCCCAGACTGGCCTTGAACTTAAGACCTTCCTGCCTCAGCTTCCAAGTATCTGGTATTCCAGGTGTGCACCACCACACCTGGCCCAGATAAGGCTCATTTGGAAGGCAAGCATTAGGGGAAAAGAAACAAGGTGATTTTTCTTTCCATTTATTTTGTGTTTGGTGAGTTTGGGTTTGGTGAGTTCACCCACCACTATTTGAAATGTCAAAATTCTATTTGTGGATATTTTTATCCTGGCTGGCTTTGTCAAAAACAAATTCTTAACATGGAAAAAAATTTTCATTTTCATCCTAGACACATTGATATGTATAGATAAGAAGTTAACATTAGACAACTTATCTGATAATGTATATCAATAAAAATTTAATTCTTCAATGAGAGGCACTGCTATATAATAAATTACAAATACTTTTGCATATATTTACAAAAGACCTTCATCAATCCTTATATGTACGAAATCAAGACCTGGGTTAGGGATGTAGTTTAGTGATAGAGCATTTGCCTAGCACAGAAGCCCTGGGTCCATCCTCACCACTGCCTCCCTCCCCCCAAAATATCAAATCCAGCCCTCAATAAAAAGATGCAGTTTCTGGCCACTGGCCTTTGTTAAATCATGAGATCATAAAGATATTCTTTTCTTGTTCTCTGGAATATTGCAAAGTAAAGGTGAGACCAGAAGCAGAAAGATGGAGAGACATATTTTAGTACCTTCAGGAAGAAAATCTGATGACTTTTTAAAAAGATTCCAAACCCCTAATTGTACAGATTCAATCAGAAGTATGAGCAGTCAAGAGAATCTGCTTTTCCACTTGTTGCTTAGAAGAGTGGACAAAGGCTGCTCTGGACCAGGAGCCCCAGCTTAGTGCACCATAGATAGAACATTCTCAGCAGAAGGTGAGGCCCAACCACAGTCATGCTTTCCAATCACAGAATCAAATGTGGTTATTTCAGTCTTTTTTTCCCCCCTTGTGACCTAAGTGCCTCATTTTCATGTTAGAAAGTTTACCAGTCTATTTCCGTCGTATTTAGAGTCTTCTGTGATATTTCCTAGTCTGTACACCCCAGCTCTGTGGGTTATGTCAATGCTTACTAAAGCAAAGATCCAGACAAAGAATCCCACATGACTGGTTAACACGGAAGCTCATTCCGCATTAGTAAATAATGTCACTGTCTTCTGCATCTGTCAAAGTCTCCCAGCTCAGATGGACACCTCCATAAGCCCATCCATAGGAAGCCAAATACTTGCAAACAGTCTCTTAATTGCTCATTTGCAGTTGGACAAAATGCTAAGCTCAGAAAGACTTCAAAGCAATGGAATCTGCATTGAAAACAGGATCTCAATACACAGAGTCGCTTATTGTTGCAAAATTAGAATAACAAATGTTCCCAGCATGAAGCCAACATAAACTTGCCTGAGTTTTATTCAACCTGAGATGAAGTCAGCTCCCCCCTCTTTTTTTAACAGCAATAGAGGAGACACCCTTAGTGCTCTGTTATTCTATACTGTTAATTTTAATGATATATTTGGGGCTCCATCACAGTTTGTATTTTTACGTGTAATTACCCGTATTAAAAAAACACTCATTAGTGTTCTGTTCCACTGACTTAATTATGCCCCTTAATTAAATCTTGACTAACTGGGGGTCACTGCAGTGTCAGTGGGATTTGTCACTCTTTTCAGCAGGTGTCTGGTTGCATCTATTTTTGGTTTTCCTATGGTTTGAATCTAAGAGCTTGCCCCCCCAGCCCCCACCTCGCCCCCCCCCCAACACTGCCAGAGAGAGAAAAGAGAGGGTATGTTAGTTTTCACTGGAGGAAGAAATGGCATATATTTGGTAGGTAACAGCTCCCCAAAAGCTTTTGGTAAGAGGAAATTTTTGTTTTCATTAGTCTGGAAAGTTCCGTGCATTAGGGGGAAACATACTTGCATACAACAGATGTACTTTCTTTTCTAAAAGATCAATTTGTTTACATTCTAGAAATTATGTCCAAATTTGTGTATGCAATTCTAGAAGCTCCTAAAAGAACAAAGAATGATTTTTGTTGTTGTTTATGTTATTAGAATCATATTCAGGGTTTTGTACCATGGGACATAATTGTTATTTTTAAAATATAAAATAGGACTAGGGGTTTGCTCGTTGATAGAGTGCTTTGTAGCATGTGTGAGGCCCTGGGTTCTACTCCCAGCACCACAAAAATTAAAAATTAAAAAAAAAATAGAAATTACACTGAAACAACGTCCTTTACATAATGGACATAAAAGTCAATTCATTGTTTGGAGTGAGTCTTGATGTAATATTAAGATTGCTTATCTTTACATTCCACATTAAAAGTATTTAGACTCATGATTTTAATATATTGTATCTGCAGAGAGACAATTCCCATGATTCTATATATAATAGGCATCTAATGTTGATCTGAATAATTGATTAGTCCAGCCAGGCTTTTCTAACTAGTTGTCAGCTTCTCAACATAAACCCTGAAAACACTGACTGTGAACCTACAAAGCTTTTACATTTATTAATCTGTTTTTAATCTAAACAAGGTACTCAAGCACCTAAAGGCATTTGTTTGTTTATCTATTTTGAAATTGGGACAAACCTTCAAACACAAGCCCTGAGAAATCAGACTATTTACCTCAGAGTTTTACCTTCTCAACAATTTTGGATTGAAATTCAGACTTTTAAAAATAATTACATATACCTTCATTGAAAGATAAAATAGTCAACAATTTTTCTACCAGATAAGATTTCCAAAACTGGCATTTCTAATAGTTAGTTTAAATGAGACAATAGGTTACAAATATCAATCAACAATGTAAAACAGTGTTATGACCTTAATGTCATTTTATAAGCAACTTCATTTTTATTGGTTTGTGTACAAATATGGTAGGGCAGAATAAGAAAAATTTTTTAAAGAAATTATACAATAGTTTAACTTACTGTATTTCTAAAATTCAAATCAATTCATTTGATCCAAAAGAATTAATCCCATTTAATGAGACCCTGTCTCAAAATACAATTGAAAAAAAAGGACTGGGTATGTACCTTAGTGATAGAGTGCTATCCTAGTGTGTGCAAGGCCCTGGATTCAATTCCCAGTGTGGCAAACAAAATCAAAATGAAAGGAATTAATTCCATCTGTGTTTTAAGTAACAATATTATTTGTTATCCCAGTAATTCTCAATACAGTACTCAGTTGACATTTCCTTTAAGTTCTCCCAACACTTTTAAGTAAGCCATACATTGAATATGAGAGCATACACGATTTTTTAACCAATTCAAATGGTGAGAGAAGAATTTTAATGCATTTTAAGGATTCCTACAAAACCTCCTAATTGTTACTGGATAACAAAAGATTGAGTCATGTATTCATGATGGGTCCCATGTATCCCTAGGACCTACTAAGCAATATGAAGTTCAGATTTCCTTACATTTTTATAGTTTAATTTAATTTTATAATATTATAAATTTAATTTTATAGTATTCTTGATCATAGGCTTAAATATTTATAAAGTATCAGTAATATGCCAGGTATCATTTTTGGACTTAAATCTTCCATATGAAGAGTATAAAGAAAATTTCTTTTATTAATTTATTTATTTGGTACTGGAGATTGAATCCAGGGATGCTCTAGCACTATGCTAGAGTCCTTTTTGTGTTTTTATTTTGAGACAGTTTAAATTGCTTAGGATTTCACTATGTTGCAAAGACTGGCCTCGAACTTGGTGATACTCCTGCCTCAGCCTCCCAAATCTCTGGGATTATAGGTGTGCCACACCATGCATGGCAAAATTATATGTATTCATGATTATAAATCTTTATTTATTTGTAGTACTAGGGATTAACACAGAGCCACTCTATCACTGAGCTACAGCCTCTTTTTTTTTTTTTTTTTAAATTTTGAGACTGGATCTTACTAAATTGCCCAGGCTGGTCTCGAACTGAAATCTTCCTACCTTGACTTCCCAAGTAGCTAGAACTGCTGGTGTCCGCCACTGTACCCCATTACAAATTGTTATTTATTTATTTAAATTCTTTACCATTATGGGGGTTGAATCCAGAGGGTTGCTAGTACTGAGCCGCACCCTTACTCCTTTATATTTTTATTTATAATATTTATTTTTTAGGTGTAGATGAACCCAACACAATGCCTTTATTTTTATGTGGTGCTGAGAATGAACCCGGGTCCCGCCCATGCTAGCCGAGTGCTCTACAACTGAGCCACAATCCCAGCCCCTCCTTTTTATTTTTTTGAAACAGGTCTCACTAAGATGCCCAGGCTGGCCTCAAACTTGCAATCCTCCTGCCTCAGCTCCTGAGTAGGCAGGGTTCCAGGTGTATTACACACAGCTCCTAAATCTTTAAGTGTTTGCACTAATCTAATCCAAAGCTAATCCAAAGTAGTTTTGAAAAGCTTTGTAACCTAGGATGTGCAGGTAGTGGATGTCTCTGCTCTCCCTGTGATCCTCGAGATCTTACCATTTTCCCCATGTGGCGTGTATGGTGAGTTCAAGTGCATTTCTGCATGTGCTCAAGGGTGATCCTAATAGTTTTCTGAAACTCAGAGTTAAGGGGAAAGTGAGAAATCATGACTTAAGGAGAAATTAATGTTTTAAAATATAATGTTTAGTGTATGTAAGTGAACTTGATCATGGAAGGGTGGAAATCATGTGAATAAATAGAGGGTTTTAAAGCTTGTTGATAGAATATCTAAGAATGTTCTTCCATGTTATAGCTAAATGAGGCCCATTATGTGGGCTTTCAGATAAACTCACAAAGCTCTTGTTCATGTAAATCTCATAGATCTGCCATCATTCTCAGTGAATGACAAGTCATATCATCCAATTTCTTTAACAGCGCATTAATCCCTTCCTAGTAACCTCTCTCTGCTTCATTGATTTGAACAATCAACATTTTTGGCATAACAAAAACACAGTATGAGAGTGCAAACCATCCATAAAGTGTAACCGGAAAACAGAAGCACCGAACAAAGGGAATCCAAGATTTCTAGGCAAAAAATAATACTGTGATTGAATACTGTGAACACTGCTAAAATCCAAGTTAAAATTCTGTCATCGGGCCACACTCTGAGCTGATTTCTCTGAGATCAGATGGTTGAAGATGAGAAGCAGGCAGTAGTCTAGGGAACTTTGCCCCTAAGGGCCCTCAGGCTAGGTTCCTGCTGATGGGTCCCTAGTGCTTCTGCCTACTGGGTTTGGGAGGAGGACCTTCAGCAGTGGCCACTCACTTTCACAGTTGTATGTCATTAGCTTAACTCTGCCACAGTTTCCTCAGCTATAAAAATAGGGTGCTAAACTCTGTCAGAGATTTACTGGGTATTAAATGATTGGACAGAAACAAGTTCCTGGCAGATAGTATGTATTCAAGAATTGTCAATTTCCTCCTTCCTGCAACATGCTTAACTGTCCCCAATGCTGTATTTGATGTGTTCAGTAAAATGCTTAGGTTTGGCACAGAGTCCTGGATAGACAGTCAATTCTCAGCACAGCAGAAGCCTCCTGAGGTGAAAATTAGGTGGGTTTGGAGTCAAGACTTGACCTCTAGTCCCAGATTGCCACATGCTACTAGGAAAGTGACTTAACTCTCTCCACTCTTGTGTCCTTGCCTATACAATAGGGGTAGAGTACAGCTTACATTATAGATTGCACTGCCTTAGAATCTGGGGACACAGAGATGAATTAAAAATGATCTCGGGTTGTGGCTCAGAGGTAGAGCACTTGTCTAGCACATGCAAGGCCCTGGGTTCGATCCTCAGCACCACACAAAAATAAATAAATAAAATAAAAGTATTGTGTCCAACTACAACTAAAAAATATTTGTTTATTTGCTCTCAAAGAGGCAAGTGCATCTATATAAAATTATGAGATCTAGTGCTATTTTTATGGGGGAATATGCTAGAATGCTATTTCTAAACTGTATCTCAGCATCACCAAAGCAAGAATCACATTCTACAAAGTCAATATAAAGAAACATGCTAAAGGCCAACACATTTATTGTCCAAGCTAGCAGATATGTTTTTTCGTGTGCATCTAATATTTCCTTGAGTTGAACATAACTCTCTGAGACATCTTAACTCTATTTTCTATTGAGTGTAATGTAAGTTAAGCCCTCTCCTGTCCCTAGTCACCTCTGAAGGACAGAGAAAGGAGAGAAGGGAGTGGCATTCTAACCCTTAAATGGCTTGTGTGTCTGTCTAACTACTAGGTAAAGATACTGAAATGCTAATTAGGGTTGGGGTGGAGAAAAGGAGAAGAGCCCGAGGAGGAGTCCAGTATGACTCATTTACTGTTAAGTGACTTTCTGCCTGCCTTTCATTAGTATGCCAAACAAGTCTTATTTATGCCAAATAATTAAGTCTATTATTAATGGAAAGGTATAAGGGTGGAGACAATGACTTCCTGCAAACTTTTTTAGAACTAAAAAGTTCACCTAATTGCATTACAATATGGTGAGTGCAATAATAGAAGTCCCCCAAGGAGGGTGAAATCTTACCAAAGTTGCTCCTTTCTTTCTGTGTAACCTTGACCTTGGTTAAAATCGGAGCCACACAAAGGGCCACACAAAGGGCAAATTTGTCTTTGATGATGTAGCTGCCTGGTGATTATTTGGGTGATTTCTGCCATTTTGCTCTGACCTCTGGCTACCTGCAGGAGGTACACACCCCCTCCCTCTTGTATTGAGATGTCCCTCCCCCGCCCAGCCACCGACACTGCTACAACACACATGCACACACTTCACACTAAAGCCTGCTGTCCACAGAGGCTGTGTCTGTGCCTCCATTTCAGAATCCCTTCTTGTGAACTTTGAGGGGTCTGTTTCTTCTGCTTCTCTCCCTCGTGGTTCCCATTCTACTTCTTCTAGTGTCTGGTTTTTTCATCCCTTGCTGATATTTTAAATCTTTCCCACTCTCCTGGCTCTCTTCTGTCCACTCGTGTGTGCAAAACTGCCCTCTTATATAAGCACACCTAAGCATAGCATCTCCTCACACAGACACCCGGTCTGTCACCACCCTGCCCTTTCTGCTCCTGGTAACCCCCACCCCTATCCCATCACTCCCGCACCTTTGTGTCTCCACAGCCAACCCTTGAGAGTGGAGTTCTCATCTGGCAGCAAAAAGACCAGTTTCTAAGTGGGGCACATCAGTATTTTTTCTGAACATTTTCCCCCTGTGAGGTTCTTTCCCCTTTATCTTTCTAACTCTTTTCTGGGGGGGTGGGGGCAGCGATTGAACTCAGGGTTACCCAGCCACTGAGCCACAGTCCTATTTTGTATTTTATTTAGAGACAGGGTCTCACTGAGTTGCTTAGCGCCTCACTTTTGCTGAGGCTGGCTTTGAACTCGCAATCCTCCTGCCTCAGCCTCCTGAGCTGCTGGGATTACAGGGGTGCGCCACTGTGCCTAGGATCCCTAACTCTTGAACAATAGTTTTCTAAGTTTCTGCTTTGGTTCCCTTTTCTTCTCACTGTACACATTCTTCTTAGTGACGTCACCTACAAACAGTTATGCCATTCCTGTCTTCCAAGCTCCATACTAGCATTTTGGATTGCTTGCTAAATATGGAAGTATTCATCAGCTCCAAGAAGCCTCCTTTTGCCCTCTTTTTTTTTCTTTTATATACTCCCATGCTCCCCTCTTTCCAGTGAGTGTCCTGTGTTTTCTGATTTGACCGGAGGAGGGTCTGAGGAGTTGCAGGAGGGAGACATCAAGTGGTTCTTGACAGATGTCTCAGAAAGGAATCTAAAGACACATCAGATCTGAGCAAAGACTTCGTTAGGAAAGCAAGGATTACACTCTTGAGGGGAAAGAGCGAGTGTGGGTTTGCTTCCCAGTGAGAAGAAGCCCTTTGGTTAGAGGTGTTAACATTTATAGAGGGATAGCAGCTAGGACGGGGCTAGAGGTGGAGCCAAGGTGGGGTTACACAATTTTGACCACAGTATTCCTTATTCTTGTGCATTGTTCTCATATTACAGTACTCTGTATGGGCAGGGTCAGGGGCACAAGACTGTGGGGTGGGTTATTCAGGAGTTGCTTGTTTTGTATTCCAGGAGTTCATGAGTGTTGTTTGGTACTGGGGATTGAACACAGGGGCACTTTTTATTTTGAGACTAGGTTTCTCTAAAAGTTTGGGCTGGCATCCACTGCAACTTGCAATCCTCCTGCTACAACCTCCAGAGTAACTGGTATCGCAAGTGTGCACCACCATTCCTGATGGGGTGCTTCTCATTCAGCAGCTCAGTGTAACTTTCTTTCTCTATAGGCCCCAATTCTTATCTGAATATCATTCACAACTTTACATGGCATCACAGAAAAGTGAAGATTCTCCAACCTGGTATTCAGGCACCATCATCTTCTAAGCGATCGGTTTGACAAGTCTAAATGTAGTCATGGGACTACTGGGGCAAAACTGGGCACATCTGATAATCGTCATTGCACTCCTTTTCTCTTTTTGATGCTACCCCTTTTCTTCCTCACCCCTTACTCATTGCTGTCTTCTTTCCCAAGCTCTAGCACAGAGATCTGAACTCAGTCATTACCCCACCAAATTTTTGACTTGTCCAAAATTCGTTTATGATAATATGGAAATGCTTGGTATTGATATAAAGCAGTGGATCCCCAAAACTTTTGGTGTCAGGACGCTTTTTGCTCTTGAAAATGATGGACACCAAAGACCTTAAATTTGTGCAAGGCTTTCCGAAATGGTTTTGCAAGCATTGGGGATGGAACCCAGGGCCTCACTCACCTGCTATACCACCAAGCTACACCCCCAGCCTCAATGTGTGTTTGGACCATCAATATTAATGAATTAGGAGTTAAAACAGAGAAATCATTAAAACCCAAGAATTCACAAGCACACATTCCATCTGCTTTCAGAGTAATGATGTCATTGCATCTCTTGGCCTCTCTATACTCCTGAGAGGTGGAAGGTCAAGAGAGCAAATAACATCTTGGTATAATTGAGAAAATAGTTTTAACCTCTTAGATCCCTGACCACACTTGTCAAACCACTGATTTAAATATTATCACTCTTGTGGCATTATCTATTCTTCCACAGGGGTTAAAATTTGATGCAAACCGGAGAACTAGAACCAACCTTCTCCCACCCCACCACCCCCATACTCCCCAGTACACCCTGGACCTGGTGCATCCTAGGGAAGTACTCTACCACTGACCTACTTCCCCCAGGCCCCTAAATGGAATTTTTAGGTCAGCAAGTATGTGGAGTGGTGAGAGAAATCCCCAGGGAAATAGCAGCCCTTCTCAGAATCTTGGGATTTTTCTGCCAATGGTCCTCAGGCTGCTTTTCTGGTGGGGCTGGTAGCCTTGCTAAGGCTGGGGGTAGCTCTGGGAAACAGCATGAGTATGTGTCTAAGTCACTAACAAAAGGACACAGCTTTTCTCTACCTGTCCTTCTCCCCACAACCTGCGCTCACATTCATACCCACACGCCCCCGTGCGTGGAGCACGATAGAAGTTCCAGAGATCCTGGTCCTATGTGACCTGGTGCCACCCTGTCTTAGGTTGCTTTTAAGGGGCTGCAGGTCCCCTCGTATTCATCTCCCTGAAGTCGGGGTCCCTCTGGGCCTGTATGACAGCTATAGTTTCTCTCCAATTAGCCCCCAAGACAGTAAGAGAATTAGCAGTGTGGTCATATTCAAACAACAGCCCGGCGTTGGCACCCTGTTTATGAGCATTTTGCATTGGCTTCTTATTTTCTTTGTCATTGGATTGAGCTGGGGGTTAGGAGCTATTTCTGACTTTGATAGAAGAACAGTGCTGTTCACTAATAAAGGCTGTTATTTATTGAGTCCAAGCCTTGTCTTACATTCTATTTATACAGTAGTTCAATGAACCCTCACAACTAGTGGGGACACACAGAGGGGGCATCAGTATTAATTACAATTTGACTGAAGTGGAATAGACTAAGGCTCAGGGAGTTAAATCATGACCAAGTTCACCCAGCTCTTTTGGCCCTGGGTAGAGCTGGGTTTGCATCAGGCTTGAGTCCATAGCTCCTACCCTTGGCCACTGTGGCATGTGGTTCTAATGCCATTCCTGTGCCTAAAACTTTAATGCATGAGTGTATGAGAGATACTTTACTCACATTTTTACACATGGGAAGAGGGCATCTAGTGGCTGCAGTTTTCCGGAGCTTTTTATTCAGTGTCACGTGTGACTGTCAGCCCTGCTGCAAGGTCACCTTGTTAGACACACAGAGTCACAGTCTTTGACCTGCTGAGTCACAGTGCACATTTTAACAAGGCCTCTGGGTCAATTATAGGTGTGTTAAAGTTTGAGGAGCATGAATCTTGAATACAGTTGCTTCTCCCTGAACTTTTATGAGAGATTTAAATAAAGCCACTAGTAGGACTTCCTGCTCAGAATCGTTTGGCACCTTTCTTATACAAGACCAAAAATACTTCTTAAAATAATATGCTTTAAAACCTGCATCGATGTCATCTATAACTCCAGACATAATATACTAATTCTGCAAGACCTCCTAGTCTCTAAAAACAACATGCTATATTCTGGGGGTGTCATCTTTGAGGTCTGCTGGCAGCGTGCTTTATTAAAAAGGAGCAAAGACCTTTAAAGGTTTCCATTCAGGAATGTGGTGTGTGGTGGAGTCTAATTTGTACTACCGGGCAAAGGTCACATAGAGGAGCTCGTTAATGTACTCACTGTGGGCTGAGATCAATCTCCATACTTCACCATATTGATCTGAAAGCTCATTGGCACGTCCTTCCTTGAACCACTCAGCTCACGTGTGAATGGAGATGGATCTCTTTCTGAGCCTGAGCATTCTACCAGGGGTGGATGTTTCTTGTTTTCTTTTCCTTTCTTACTTTTTTTTTTCTTTACTTCTTTTAGTACTAGAGATCAAACCCAGGGTCAGTCTACCACTGAGCCACATCCTCAGCCTTGAGGACTACACTGAATTGCTGAGGCTGGCCTCAAACTTGCGACCCTCCTGGCCTCAGCCTCAGTAATCACTGGGATCATAGGCATGTGCCACCATGCCCAGGCATGGAGTGGATATTCTCTTGTCCTCGTTTGGGCGTCTCCTCAGGTTACTGGTGTTAGGATCTTGTTGTTGTTTATCACTTAGAGAAGAGATTTTTAGTAGAAATAGATTGCTTTTTTACTATAAGCAGTGTCATTTTTCATCTGTAGTTTATGTAAATCATGTGTTTTTCAAAATAGGGATTAGATTAATCCACATACATGCTAAGAGCCACAGCCAAGTAATATAATGCATGGCACTTTTGGTTGAAAAGTGATGCCAGCTAGCCATTGAGATGATATGATTATGTTAAGATTTGCATTCATATGGATATTGGACTCCTGGAGAGTTCCCATTGATTGGAGAAGTGTACGTAGGAGGGAATTCCGGGGGAGGAACTTGTTCTGGGGTTCCGGGAGAACGCCGTCTCGCGTGTGGAACGGCTTCTTCCCGGACGTGTACGGGGTATTGGCGGCAGTTTCAAAAATAAAGTTTGTTCCTGCTTGAGTGGCTCGTGATTTTGTGCCCAGCCAGACTGCGGCACATACAGTCAGATGGCTTTAAAGTGGAACCTTGATGTTACTAAAGCCAAGTTCATGTCTTCATTACAAGGTATCTACTCACTGCTGTCATTAGGACCCAGCATGAACACACACACACACACACACACACACACACACACACACCTTCCCTTTGCCAGAGCTCACTAACATTCCTGTATAGACATGATGATTGCCCAGTGGCAAAAACTCCAAGGAGGTGGTGGTGGTGTGTTGAATCCAGCTAGTATAATTTAGTGCACTCCTTCCTTGAAGTAATGATCCATGTGAATTCTAGAAATGAGGTAGAAACAGGGCAATAAGCCAAACATTTTCCAGATTCAAATTGGTCCAAGTCCACTCTGAGCCCTCTAACTCTCGGATGCGGTTTCCAAGAGATACTTTGGGTATCAGGGGACCATGGCTCAGTCACTCTGGTGCAGGACCCTTAGGATGAGTTTCCTCTTCACCCTTGAAGCCCTTCTACCCAAGCCCAGTGCTGCGCACAGCCACAAGCAGGGGCCCTGAATCCTGTGGGATTCTCCTAGGCTTCATTTCCCCTACTTTCCATTTTGCCTGGAGAAAGTGTGTGAAGCCCAAGTTGGAGGCAAATATACCTGGACCAAAATTTGGCAGAATGGCAAAAGAGCCCAGGATCAAATGGAACTATCATTTGCCTAAATATCTTGAGAGAATCTAGTCCATCATGTCACCCCATACAATTAATTTGTGGGTTTTCAAAATTATGAAGTCAGTGCAACCTTTTATTTCTAGACGGCTTCTCCATCCTGATTTTATTGTACCCAGAAACACCTCATTCCTTCCTCAGTAGGTCCCCATCCTGAGTCATCTTCACAGTTTTGCCCCAAATAAGAAGAATATCTTTAATAAGATTTTATATCCAAATAATCCCAAAGTTTTGCTATTTGGTATCTATGTATTTGTATTTTGTAGTCTGAGAGAGGACCTTCTAATTTATTCCTAAATTGCAAATTTCTTTATATTCAAAATAGATTAGATTACCATTAATGCAATTTACAGGAAAGAAATCGGGACCATACCATATTGTATTAGCTTTCTGTTGCTGTGACAAAATAAATGAGGTCATCAACTTCAAAGGAGCAAAGATTTTTTTTTTTTTTTTTTTTTTGGACCCAGTCAGTCACTGTGGAGCCTGCGGTGAGGTAGTATCTCTTGACAGCAGGAGAGAGCGCCACTTCATGGCCGCCAGGAAGCAAAACAGCCCTGAAGCTTCCACCACCTCCCAGTAGCACCATCAGCTGGGGGCTAAGCCTTTAGCACCTGAGCCTTTGGAGGATACTTAAGATCCCAACCATAACAATTATGTTTAAAAATTTAAAAAAAAGATAAAGATTGCTCTTTATTCCTAAATTCAATTGACAGAATAAAGATTTCTGGGCTAGGATTCAGAACACCTGGATCCCCATCCTTTTGCTGGCACCTGAGTCACTTCAGATAAACCACAGGCTGCCCACCCTGAGTATCCTCTTCTGTCAAATGAAATAGTTGGATTAAAGTAGCCACTAGCCTTTCAGTGTTGAGCAAAGCACCGACGGTGAACTCGGCCTGTAGGATACGTAGGTGTGATTCTGTAGGATGTGGGGTGGGGTCTTCCCATCCAGGTAATGGGAAGGGACACCATTCACAGTGCCAGAGAGAGTCAGGAAGCTTGCTAAGAACTGTTAGTATCGACACACAGTGTTTCAAGCATTGGGATGAAATTCCCTGATATATGCTATTGAGAAATGTCACAAGGCAAAAACTGTCTGGTTTTCCTGAAAATATACTTTCTGCACTTTGAGGCCAGATTTTGATTCCTTGGGCCCTGCTCCATTGCCACCCCTTTCTGTGAGTCCATTTCTCTGTATCCCTGAAGGCAGAGGCTGACCTACACTTAACACTGGTCCCTGAGTGGGAGTGGGGGGTTTGCACTGTGTGAAGGAACAACTCCTCCCGTGTCTCCCAGGGGAACTTCGCAGAGGAATCCTCCCAGGAGCCTTTGTACCCAGAGAATTCCCATCACTACACTGTCCTTGGGGACCTCTCCTTTACTTCTGCCCTAATTTTAGTTGTATTTTTGGTGAGTGATATTTAGGCCACTGGGTTTTTTTTTTCTCCTTTCTTTGGCCAACTGCCCGATTGAAACAGTCAGCTAAAAAGGACCCAAGGACATTTTAGCTTCTAAACATTTTTTTTTTAAGGCTATGAAATGCAGCCTGTGGAGGAAGAAGTTGTGTTGAGTGACTTAAAGCACATAGAACACGCCCTGTAGAATATCCCCCACCTTACCCCTTTCTTCTCCACCCTGCCATCCCAAGATGGGTTCACCCATCACCCCAATGTTGTGTTCATCTCACAGTGTGCAGTACAACCAGAACCTTCCTTAATTTAGGACTTCAGATGTCCAGAGGATGGGCCTGCTTCACACCTGCAATTCTCCTATGGCTGGTGGTGTTTTTTTTACCCGTGAAGTCTGTGTCTGGAAAATGAGAATTATACGCACAACTTCATCACCTTATTATAAAATCATCGCCATATTCGCAAATGCTCTCTTGACATTCCAAGCCAACCAGCGTAAAATGTGCCATGCTTAGAAGGAATTTGCTTTCATTGCTTGAATATTATCTGCCAGGTCAGACATGTGAGACCATTACTTTAATTACACATAGGAGATTTCTAAACCCGAGGACAGGAAACAGGTAGTGTTCATAAATAAAACAATACCCAGCCAGAGAAAGCACTGGAAAATACTTCACATTAATCAACTTGAAAATATTTCTTATCTAGTTCATCAACTTATTTACGTTACCTGGAATTTTTTCCTTTGTATCTGGCCTTCTTAGTTATTAGATGTATATAAATGCTGGAGGTATATTCAGTATTTGTAGGGTGTGTGCCGTGTACTAGTCACTGGGGGGACAAGTTTGCAGTCATCTCATTTGGTGAAAACAAGGCTGTGAGAGTATCTGGGGTCTGGCCCAGTTGAGTTCTTCACCCAAAGTCACTCCACAGCCATGTTTCCTTACGGTGGTGGAAAGATGCTACCAGTAATGGTGGGTACGTTCTCTCCATTTGTGGACTGTCTCAATTTATATCTGGAATAAAATAGACCACCAGGAATTTGCGTTCTAGGGCCCAACTCTCCTGACTCCTCTTAACATTTGCCACATGAAGGGCATTAAAGGAACTCTAAAGCTAAGCATAGTAGCTACCGCGAGGCTGTTATTGGAGCCTCGTGTACAGCATCCCCTGGAGCCCTCCTTGACAATCCCACTGACAGGTTTCTCAGGAGTCCTGCCCCAGGAGAAGTTGTTTTGCAAGTGACTGTCTTGATTTTTATCTCATGTGTACTCCACAAATCATGTTAGTAGTGGTACCCCAGCTACAGGGAACCAAACTGTGGCCCATTTCTGACAATTGAAGCAATGCATGGGGTGCTTTATTTGGGGGACTGACTCTAGTCTTGGTTTTGATTTGTTTTCCTACTTTTCCTTTATCTTCATTTTCTTGTATATTTTGTTATTCATCTTATATTACGTGTATATATTAACTGCTATAAATTGATTTCAAGTTTAGTTTTGGTTTTGTTTTTTTTTTTTTTTTTGAAGTATGTATTCAATTTCTTTCCTTCTTTTGCTGTGCAGGGTTGAACGCAAGGCCCCAGGTTTATGAGACAAGCATTCTACCACTGAGCTGCCTACTCAGCCTCATTTTCTAATTATTTCATACAAAGTTTAAGACTTTGTATGCTACTTAGTGCACTAATTAGCTTACATTAGTGTGTTTGGTTTGTTCAACTCAATGATAAGGTCCTTGAGGATATGGACCAGGTCTTATATTCATTCAAGTCTCCGTTACACCCAGTAGTAATATAATTATTGTTGTTGTTAGTGTATCAATAATCTGACAAGATAAATGACTACTAGGTTAACCATGCCCTTATACCAAAAAAAAAAAAAAAAGATCTTTTTATATCAGTTCCACAAAATCTGAGGCTGGGTTGGCCATGAAGCTCATTGATATGATAATTTTTATGGTTCTTTACTTTGCAGAATATTGCTCATGGCATTACCATAGTCAAGCTAACTGAAACATCATGTATTTCAGTGACAGGTCTTAGGGGAAGTGTGGACATAGCTAACCTTCAGTGAATGGAAGAGACCTCCTTTTCTTCCTGTCTCTTTGCATATATTCATGCTTTGACTCTCAAGCGATGGAATGTGATTGATTTCATTAGCCATAAGGAAAAAAATAGTCTCATTACCTTTTACTGCCCACCATCGTCAGGCGGTAAGAATTATATGTGGGGCTATCTGTGGTAACTGAAGAGAAAGAAAATTCTACTAGGATAGCTGTTTGAAAATTTCCATTTGATCTCCCCAAATAGGCTGAAATAGAATTGTAGCTGCATATTCTGAATTTATCAAACCAAAAGATAAATTTTAGTCAGTTTTTTATATTTGTCTTAAAACCATTTTTTAAAAAGTGTCTTGCTGAAATATCAATCAATTATAATCTTTTGGTTTGATAAATTCAGAATATGCAGCTATAATTCTATTTGAAAGGAATTGGTTAAATAATATACCTGGTGATATATTTTTCTATATTCACCATTTATATATGCTTTGCAGTCTTTTTTTTTAATCTGTAAACCTTAAAGATGTTTCATATATATGTAACCATTTCACATGTACGTAAATACACTCTTCAGCATCCACACATTTTTACATAAAGTAATATCACATTTTACATCTGGGTGAAATTAGTTTTCCCATGTTTATAAACATTCTGAATAAGTAAAGCTTCCCCTCTGGAAACATTGAATTTTGAATAAAATCTTTAATAATTTTTGATGAATGCTCTCTACCAAATTACAGACATCCTCGATTTCTTTTTCTTTTTCTATTTTGAGGTGCTGGGCATAAAACCAAGGGCCTTGCATACACTAGGCAAGCGCTCTACCACTGAGCTTCATCCCAGCCCTTCCCGACTTCTTACATGAAGGGTTTGATGAGCCTGCTGCCAAGAAACCCTTCTGGTCACGATTGTCCTCTTTGGTGCCCTGAGTGTCAGAGTGGTTTCTTTAGGGGTCCTATGGTCTAAGGTTCTGGCATCCTTACAGAGTGACTCTGCATTCAGCTGCTCAAGTAGCAGACTGGTCGGTTTGATTTTCTGTCTACTCCTCCTGCTGACAGCTCTCCTACATTTTCCCAGCTGCTGCTCCTCTTTTACCAGGGAAGAACCAGTGCCTGGTCAAGTGGGGAATCATAATTAGTCCATAACTAGGGTTCATTGTGAATATAAAATCAGTTCATGCATTTAAAGCCTTTATTCTTTATTCATTATTGTTTTTAAAAATGTGTTGACATGAGGCACAGAACCCTCTCTTCTTCTTAGGCTTTAGAAAGCTGCCAATAGTAAACCTTTAGATGGTGCCTAACAGCACTAAGTGTTTCCTAACAGCAGCAGTAGCAGCAATAAATCACAAAAAAAAAACCTGCCTACAGAAAATAGGCAATGTTGCCAAGCTCAGTGGCACATGCCTGTAATCCCAGCAGCTCAGGAGGCTGGGGCAGGAAGATTGAGAGTTCAAAGCCAGCCTCAGCAACAGGGAGGCACTAAGCCACTCAATGGCCCTGTCTCTAAATAAAATACAAAATAGGGCTGGAGATGTGGCTCAGTGGTCAAGTGCCCCTGAGTTCAATCCCCAGTACCCTCCACCACCACCAAAAAAAAGAAAGAAAGAAAGAAAGAAAGAAAACAGGCAGTGTTTATTAGAGGATTAATATGCAATTGGATAGAAAGTTGATATGGGAAAGGAACTTCAACAGAAAGCTTCATCTTATGACTTGGCAGACGTAGAAAAATGCTAATAGCATGGCACACCAGTGTAAACAGAGCAGATTGCTATGGTCAGAGGCAACGATCCTCAGCTTCTGGCTATCCCAGATCACCCTTGGCTTGAGGATCAGCAGGCCCATTGATAAATTATTGCTGACATGCGATTGCTTGGGACCTCTGGTTTGGTGGAGCTCTCCAAAGGAAAGTCTAGGGAATACGAAAGAGGTTCATGTTCAAAGGAATAAATGAACAGAGTAGGTAATATTAGTAACTGTGTATATGATGGATCAGAACAAGAGGGAGGAGCATATTGACCATCTCTGGTCAAGTGGGGAAATACCTGGATTTCATTTGTAGTGATTCTGAAGCATCTTCCAATCATTTTCTATTTGTTTGTGTTTTTGTTTGATTTTGATCCAAAAGCTATTCTAATAAGAACCACTGACGGGGGGAAATGTTTGATAACCTTTATGGAGGGGACTATTGTTCTTGACCTAGATGGGAGGGGAAATGAGTGAAAGCCCTAGAGGGGTTGATGGGAATGGAAAAGAAGAGGCAGATACCTAGTAGTTAAACCCCCTGCTCCTGCTTCCATGTCTGAAAAGTTCAGAACCTTGGGGCAGGGAGCAGGGGGACTGGAATGGGACAGATCCTTTGTGGCTCTATGGGAGAAATAGAAAGGAGGCAGGATAGCTCAGTTCCTGACTGATTTGGTAGATAGGTTTCTGTATTGTGGAACAACAGCAGCCTGGTTGGGAAGCACTGAAATCACTTCTAGTTCCCTCGGAACAGGGAAGAACCTCTGGTTATAAATCTATTGGGAATTGCAACAATTGACTGGAGAGTTTTATCGTCTGTTAGTTCTCTTGTACCGTATTGTTTTTCATGCTTGTTTAATCATTGTTAATGTGAAATCATTTTTTTCTTGGACTTTGTAGCAGTTTATTATAGAGGTTTCAGATAATCATCAGTGTTCTTCATAAAAACAGTAAAGGAGTGAAGTAGTAGTGTGTCTGTCTTGCTCAGACTGGCCTCTCATGGAGCATTGAGTTGTTTTCCTGCAGCACTTGGGGTTGAATCCACGGGTGCTTTACCACTGAGCTACACCCCAACCCCTTTTTTTGTTTTGAGACAGGGTCTCACTAAGTTGCTCAGACTGGCCTCTCATGGAGCATTGAGTTGTTTTCCTGCAGCACTTGGGGTTGAATCCACGGGTGCTTTACCACTGAGCTACACCCCAACCCCTTTTTTGTTTTGAGACAGGGTCTCACTAAGTTGCTGAAGCTTGTGATCCTCTTGCCTTAGCCTGCTACATTGCTGAGATTACAGGCATGCGCCACTGCATCCAGACGTCATTGGGTTTTGTTAAATTGATTTGGATTTGTTTGGGTTTTTGGTTTTTTTCCCTCTCTTCTCTGTTTCTGAATATACCCCTACCAATGTAATCATTATCACAAAAAGAAATGGTGATCTACCTCTGGGATTTTTTTTCCCCTTCTTCTTGCCAGAAAGAGAAATATAATTGAATACCTGGATTTCATTTGTAGTGATTCTGAAGAATCTTCCAATCATTTTTTATTTGTTTGTGTTTTTGTTTGATTTTGATCCAAGAGCTATTCTAATAGGAACCATTGAGGGGGGGAAATGTTTGATAAGTAATTCTGCAAGGCAAAGGCCTATCACACCCTCCTCTGACTCTCCCCTGAAGTCTTCCCAAGAAAGAGACTCAGGTAAAATGCTCATGAGCTTCTTGTGCACAAGGGGTTATAAAAAGGTACTCACACCTTTCTCCTCTCAAAGGTAGAGATCATATTTTAGTCACCTGTTTCCCTTACTTTTTTTTTTGAACACCAAGTTGAACGGTCAGTAATATGAAATGGGTTTATGGCCACTTTAATTATCAGTCCATTTCAGCAGAATGTAATAATATTTTTCTTAAAGCTTAATTACAATGATTCATGATGATGTCAGTTTTCAAAAACCCCTGCAAGAGGGAAAGTGAAATAGCTGTGTCTCTGGACTGTTCAAAGGTAAGGGGAGGGGAAAACAGAGAGGTTTTGATAAGTTGAATGTGAGACTGAGAAAGATCTACACATTTTTCTTCTCATAATTGTTTGCTAAATCCACTCTTAGTATGAGAAAGCACACATTTCTAATGATTAACGTTCTGGATTGTGGGAAGTTGTGCCTGATAACAATATGAGACTTGTATTCCTTATGCTCTGGTCTATAATACCAATATAAATAGTTTCTCTGATAAAGAACTATGTTTCTGAGATAAGTCCTTCCTTTTATTGCAGCTGATAACCCAGGATTATGTGAGGTAGTATTGCTAACTATTAGTGAGAGGTCTTGATATATAAGGGCATTTGTACCCAGTTGGTCCCCATCCTGGGTTCCCCAAATGCAACTCCAAATTGCTCATTACCAGTATTAGCATCCAGAGAATTGACTTAAAAGGAGTGGATTATTTTTCCCCCTCTTCCTCCTGGCTTCAATCATTTAAAATATGTTTTCTAAAGAAAAAATATCTTCAAAATTGCCAGCACTTCTTATGCAGGGAGAAGGAGCAAGCCAGCCATCATACTTACCTGTCCTTTTATTCATAGCACTGTATTAAAAACCATGTCATCCAAAAGTCCTGCAAAGCTGCACACTCACCAATTTCAAGATAACATAAAATATCACATAATCAATTATGGAAAATAATGAAATGGAATGTTGGTGTGGAAAACCTCCTCAGAGAGTGTTCAAACAAGGAATCAATTGCTCAAGAGGGGTGTTGAAATTACAATCAGTCAAGAAGTCTTTACCAAGGGCCAGCCATGGGTGTGAATCTGCAGGGCACGTGTGCGAAGGG
Source organism: Spermophilus citellus (assembly GCF_964194105.1). Lineage (NCBI taxonomy): Eukaryota > Metazoa > Chordata > Mammalia > Rodentia > Sciuridae > Spermophilus > Spermophilus citellus. The sequence continues at coordinate 136,107,677 of NC_138187.1, read as the reverse complement.
TCAAAGTTAAATTGCTGGTGTGTTCACAGCCATGCACACATTATCATGCCACAAACACCAAGGGAGGTGCTTGCTTATATGGTGGGTTTGGATATACAGGGATAAGGTGGAAATGATCCAGTCATTTTTTTTTTTCTTAATTTAACAAGCATGTATTAAGTGCCTCTTCTCTTGCCAAGCACTATGGAGGGCACTTTTGATCTGCAGCTTCAGGGGAAGGCAGACAGATAAACAATTGCAGTGCTTTGTGAAAACAGAGAAATCTATAGGAGGCCCTCTCTTTGATACACAGGGAGAAATAAGGATATGAACAGCACAGCATATAAGACAAAAAAGTGAGGTGCTAATTATAGGAAGGAGATGTAGTCAATTTCCTCTATTCTGGCAATTTCCAAAGAGCAGAGCAACTGGGAAACAGGCAGATTGGCAGTGTATCCTCAACACTTTAAAAGGCTGGGAAGCTAAGTTCTTGTAATTTTTTTTTACATTAGTTGTGGCACTTTGTTACCAGTACTATTTCTGTCACATTATGTATGCAAGATAGGGGATGGGGTTGGGGACGTAAATGATGAGAGGGCTCCGAAAAACAGGCTCCTCAATGTTCACTAAACTTTTCTTCTTTTCTTCATGGCCCTCAGAGTCTTCTATCTCTTTCATTTTTCTATCTACAGCACAGGATAATAAATTTTCTTTCTGTCCTTAACTGGAATCCCCTTTATGCATCCATAAATGGACATTGGAGTCTATATTCTCCACCCATCTGGAAATTCTGTGCAGCATTAATGTGTGGTTATTGTTTCTGGAGAGATAATCTCAAAGTACAGTATTTTGTGCTTCCCTGAAAAGAGCACTAACCTAAGCTTCATATCACAGGAAGAAAAAAAATGAATGCAACCAAATTGCCATAATAGACTGATAACTTTCAAATAAGAGACTGATAGTGATGAGAATATAATAAAACTCAGAAGCCAAGTGCACTTCGTTTTGAACTCACCCTTTAGCATCTGAGAGACAATCCCAGGAATCTGCTCTGGGTGTGATGACATGCGTGTTGCTGGGACACTGGGCCATGGCTTAGTGTCCTGCTGGGGTCACCTGTTGGCAGAGAACAGTTAGGTACAGCCACATAAGCTGCTGCTCAGAGCCTGACCTGGAACAATCCACAGTGCTCCAGAGATGTTCCTCTTAAGAAGGACATGAACTCCCACGGTCAGCTAAACTGCTCACCAGGGTTTGGGTGCCACCCTCCCCCAGAGGAAGAATCACACAAAGGCAGGGACTGTATTTACCTTGTTCACTGTTTTATCCAGGGCCTGGCACTTAGATTCACCCTAAGTGGCTCTCAAAAAAAATAATAATAATAGTAATCCACAAGGGTGGATGCATTTTGTGTATCACAGAGCTGGATGATAGCTGCAATACATGCAATTGCCTTTTTTTTCTTTCAATTCGGAACTGTATGGTCTGTCAGCTGGGAACCTTTGTTTGTTGGTTCTTCATTTGTGTATCACTGTAGATTTTCACCAAGGGCTCTCTGTTTATTATCTCATCTTCTCGTCACAACAAGACCCACTTTATACATTTTTAACCAAGAAAATATGGCTTGAGAATTATATGGCTTGGCCAAGCCCTCATAGCTGGAATCTGTAGAGCTGTGGCCTCAAATCCTTGTTTCTCCTCAAAGCCTCGGTGTTCTCCTGAATGTGTTCACTGTGTCCTGGTCTAATGGAAGCAGAGTTCACCACAAGGTCTGACCACTGCTAATATATCAGTGGCAACTCTCTGGAGTCCCATTGGATGGCTACTTAAAATGAATTTGTTAAAGTGAATTATATTAATTTGACTTCGAAAATTCTAGGACCTCTTGATGTGATTTGGAGACAGCGTATAATTTGAGCAGGAGAAAGAAAATTCTTCAGGCATGCCCCTTTGTCTTTCTTCGACCCCATTTTCCCACCTGAATATTGAATATAATGATACCAGTTCTAACTGGATAATGCAGAAAAACTCTTTAAAAAAATTATACAACATGTAAATGTCAGGCTTTGGTGTTTTTTTCTTTGCTTTTACTTTTTGGTTCTGGAGATTGAACCCAGAGGCACTTCACAACTGATCTACATCCCCAGCCCCTTTTTACTTTTTTTAATTTGAGGCAGGGTCTCCTTAAATAGCGTAGGGCCTCATTTAATTTTTGAGGTTGGCCTTTAACTTGTGATCCTCCTCCCTCAGCTATGAAGTTGCTGGGATTACAGAAATGAACCACCATGCCTGGCTTTTATAAATGCTAGGTCAATATCCAAACATGGACACTGGATTTGGGTGTACAGCAAGGTTTTTGAATGGTATAAATTACAACAGGAAGAGTGAACTGTTACAAATAGCCATGGAAATGGATCCATATGCTCCTCATATTGAGACATATATGTGGACTCTACATGAGGCAGATGTGTATTTGTGACTGAAGACTACAGTTCCCTGGAGGGCAAGACATGAGTAAAATGCCCATTATAAGCCAGCATTTTTAATCTTCATGGTGATCCAGGTAAAGAAGAGAGTAGTTCTTGACCTGTTTTTTTGGATAAGGAAACAAGTTTAGAGAGTTGGTGGGGAAATCATCTAAATCATAATAGCAGATGCAGGTTAATGCCAAGAATAGGCATGTGATGGTTCTGTCCAGGGTCTAGCACAATTAGGACTGTCAGTGAAAACCCATGAAAAATAGTGGCAGTGTGCTCCTGTCTGTGAGAGTCCTGTGGACTGTCATCCTAATTTTTGTTTCTACAAATCCTCTCATTTGGGCAGCTTGCTAATGTTTATATATGATTTCCAGCTCAGTTTAGTGTGTCAACCTTTAGATCTGGCTATTTTGGGTCATCTCCTGGGGTGTATGAGGACAGTCCCAGGCAACTGTACCTTCTCACAACCACTAGCTCTATTCATGCTAGATGGACCAACCTAATGGAGTACCTCATTGATCACAAGTACTTGGCATGAGTATTTACATTTCCCATCAAGTATTTGTCTAAACAAAAATAAGCATTTTCAGGAGGAGTGATGTAATAAATTCTGAGCATCAGTACCTTAGTGACTACTGGTGGAGATTTCTTTGCTTATAGTTGTTCTCTTATGTGAAAAATTTATGCAAAAACACAAAGGGAGTAAATAATTGCCCTCCCCCCTTTTTTCTATTACAGGTTGATGACCAAATGAAGCTGCTTCAGAATTGCTGGAGCGAGCTCTTAATCCTCGACCACATTTACCGACAAGTGGTACATGGAAAGGAAGGATCCATTTTCCTGGTTACTGGGCAACAAGTGAGTGTAGAGACCAAAATAAATAAATAAATAAATAAAGCGCATCTTTTTATTAAGCATGTTCAGCATGGCAGGAATTTAACTAGATCAGAAGCACTCTTGTGCTTTGAAAGGGAGAGATTGGCTGCCAATAATTTAGAAAAGATGACTTGGTGCACTCAGTTCCTGCTCTGATGATTACAGATAAACTTGTAAAAGCAAACATAATCATAAGCATTCTGCTGCTTCTAGTCTGCAGGGATGGAAAGTTCTGCTTCCAAGGGTCAAAACAGTTGCTCAATCAAACTCGGTGATTAGTACTGTTTTGTTTTGTTGTTTTGTTTTTTCCTCGAGCTTCTACATTAGCCTACTATACTTGTGTGTTATTTAAAAACCTTATACATTATAGGATCCTTACCTTTGTTGGAAGAGGCTGATTCAAACGTCACAAATAGTTGAAATATTTGACATAAAGGCCAGCATGGGAAAGGGACAGGAGTTCCAGCTTTCAGGAGCCAGATGTCCAAGAACAATAGAAAGGAAAACATAACCATCAGGCTTTTACCCTATTCTGAATAGCTATTTTTTCAAGCAAGAAGGAAATATTGAGCCCTGTGCAATGACACACTCCTGTAATCCCAGCTACTCAGAAGACTGAGGCAGGAGAATTTAAGGGTCCAGGCCAGTCTCGGCAATTTTTGAGACCCTGTCAAATAAATAAATAAATAGATAGATAAATAGATAAATAAATAAATAAATAAGGGGTACTGGTGTCGCTCAATGGAAGAGCACTTGCCTAGTATACACAAGGCCCAGGTTCCATCCCCAGTATTGCAAATAAAATAAAAAGAAAGAATACTTATTGAACATCCTACTTAGTGCTAGTCACTGTTTTGAGGCTTTGACCTGTTTCCTGTCCTTGTGGAATTTTATGCTATAGCAGGGAGAAGCTAATAATTAACAATAAATAATCATGATAAATCGGGAATGTTAGAGTTGAAAGTGTTATCAAAGTAAAGATCCCCTATCCCCACCAAAATAAATAAATAAATAAATAAATAAAAGAAGAAGAAGAAGAAACCAGTAGGTAAGGTGAAATGAACAAGCATCCATGCCATGGGTTGTGATGTTAAACAGAACGATTGTTTCAACCTTATTGAGAAGGTGACATTTGAGGGAACACTTAAAGGAAGAGAGAGGGGCTTGTAGATATCTGGGGAAAGAGAAACGGCCTTAGTGGACCTAATTCCAACTTGATAGGATATGGGCAAATCCCTCCAGTGTCTTACCTTCCACTTAGAAACTGATGGATCAATAAAATAAGTCCACGGAACCCTGGTTCCTCCAGCCCGTGGGTATACCTAGGCAGGACAGCAGCACACCTTTCAGCCATGGTGACTTCAATACTCAGGCACCGTGATCTTTTACATCCCCATAAATGTTTATGTGCTGTGAAACCACAGCAGTGCATATCTGAAAATGAAAGGCTGTCTCCACACCATTTGCTGTATTATTAATAAATCACATGTTCCCATTCAAATTAAAGGCATGCACTACTTCAGTTTTTTGCCAGTTGGATCAATTCAACCATCTCCCTAGCTATTGGGTCTCCACTTTCTGTGCCTCCCAAGAGAAAAGCTTTCCAGAGAGGAAAATGCTCTGACTCCCTGTGCTTTTGGGTGTTTTTGTTTAGCACTTGTGTCTCGTGATCCAAGTCTTTGAAGGAAAGTACCCATTTTCAGAGTCTAAACACAAGGTGTGCCTCCCACCTCCTGACCAACTGGGAGCTGCATTAGAAGGACAAGACTCGGCTCACAAAATGTAATTCGATTTCATTTCCTTCAGAGTTTCAAGAAATGAAATGGGTTTCATCCCTGCTCTTTAGAAATATTCCTTATTTCACATTTCATTCTGCCTTAAGTGCTGTCCCTGGTAAAGGTAATTACCATTTAAAAAGTAGAGAAAGTACATGTCTTGCCTTTCGGATTTTCAACACCCAGAAAATTCAAGGGATAAATAAAATCAGAGTCTATAGTCTGTTATTTCTGCCTTGTATGTGGCAATAGATCTGGAGGAAGGGACTCCCTTAGCTAAAAAACAGTCTCCCTTGCACCTTTCCCTGCAGCCCACATTTTTCTGCTGCCCTGTTTGAAACATGTCAGAGTCTATCGAAGTTCTCCCCTGTGCTTTTTTCCTCCAGTCTAGGTGAATAGCCTAATGCTGCTTCATTATAATCACACAGTCTCGTTGATGGTTATTGGGGAAAAAAATCTTCTCTTCTGTCATGGAATAGACTGGAAAAGGCATTTAGAACATGTCTGGGATTCCTGCAGTGATAGAGTAGAAAGCCACAGTGCTACCAAGGAAGACGTTTTCTAGAGCACATACCTCATTTAACAGAATGAGAAGAATGCCTCAATTTTTCCCCCTTTTTTTGGTGCTAAGTATGGAACCCAGGGCCTCATGCATGATAAACTTAAACTACCACTAAGCTACAACTTCAATCCCGAGAAAGATATTTGAATTCAGAGTGACAAACACATATTTATTTTATATCCCCATAGTTCCTCCTATAATATCAAATATGGTAAGTACATGATAAATATTAACTAATTTCACTAAATGAGGACTATCCCATCTCTAACCTGAATGCTTACATAAAACAAGTTAAGTAGGACTCAAGACCCAGAGTATTCACCCTCCCCATTTTCTACATTTCTAATTTCTCTTGTTCCCTGTCTTCCAACTAGTTCTCATGGATCAGAGACACCAACAATTCTTTTTTTTTTTTTTTTAAAGAGAGAGTGAGAGAGGAGAGAGAGTGAAAGAGAGAGAATTTTTAATATTCATTTTTTAGTTCTCGGCGGACACAACATCTTTGTTGGTATGTGGTGCTGAGGATCGAACCCAGGCCGCACATATGCCAGGCGAGCACGCTACCGCTTGAGCTACATCCCCAGCCCCACACCAACAATTCTTTCCCAACAATAAATCTCCTTTTCACTATGATAGACCACTTCCTACCCTTTGGCCCAGAGAGATAGGTGAAATTCCAAGTTTAATTTTCTTAAAATGGTATATATTTCCTAATGGCAAGAGAAGGGAAGCTAGATTTTTGTTAGAATAGCACCAATAACTGTAATAATAAAATATCTTATGTGCACCAATTTTAAGAAGATGGTTTATACAATGATGGAAGGAAGGAAAGGAGTATAATAAGTGTCAGAGTAAAGTGATATTCTGGAGAAAAAAAAAGTATTTCAAAAAACATGGAAGAAACTAAAGGAAGGAAATAGAGAACCATATACACCATTGAGTTTGTATACACTATAGTGTATATTTATTGCAGAGTGCTTTTGGGGTATTAAAAAAGTGTGGGGGGCGGGGCTCGGGTTGCGGCTCAGAAGTAGAGTGCTCACCTAGCATGCGTGATTCACTGGGTTCGATCCTCAGCACCACATAAAAACAAAATAAAGATAAAGATATTGTATCCACCTATAACTGAAACATAAATATTTTTTTAAATGTGTGCATGCATTTGCATGCACACATGTGTGTAGAATACGCATATGTAGCCAGGGATGGAGGCAGAACAACTCGTGTTTATGTCTCCTGTCCAGAACTTACTAGCTCTGTCCTGTTGAGCAAATGCCTTTACTTATTCAAGCTTCATTGTTGTCTCTTGTCCAGTCAGGATTTTAATGGTATCTCCATGAGAGAACTGCACTAGGAATCACCGGAAATAGTTCTGTAAAGTGCTGACATAAAAACTTTAAATTATCAAAACTAGTGTGAGGGTTGGGGGTGGGGCTCAGCAGTAGAGCCCCCACCCAGCATGCAGGGGCCCCTGAGTTTGATCCTCCCCCCATAAGCCTCACCGAAAAAAAGAAAACTAAAACACTAGGCAGACATGAGGCTGATATTTATGAACACAATAATTGCAAGAATAAAATATTGTCATCCCCTTTTTTGCAGTTAAAGAACTGAGGCCAAGGGAGGTGAAGTAGTTGATTCAAGGTCAAAACACAAATCATAAGAGGGAGAATTGAGATTCAGATCCAGGCAGGCTAGTGCCATAGTTTTTGTATGGTTTGGGGTTGTTATTGTTTTTGAGATGGCAATCTCACCATGTTGCCTTGGATGTCCCCAAACTCCCCAGATCAAGTCATCCTCCTGCCTCAGTCTCCCCAGTAGCTGTGACTACAGATGCACATCACTGTGCCTGGCTTAGAATTTGTATTCCTAACCAACACATCATCCTATATATATATATTTTCAATTCGTTGTTGATGGACCTTTATTTTATTCACTTATTTATATGTGATGCTAAGAATCAAACCCAGCACCTCACACATGCTAGGCAAGTGCTCTACTACTGAGCCACAACCCCAGCCCCCAGCCCACTTCTTTGGGTCATTCCCAGATGCTACAGAGCTTGCTTTCACCACAGGCCTTTAATTTGGTCTTTGTGAATAACTTTAATGCATAGCAGGCTTTATATGCCGAGAGTCATCCGTGGCACTTCCAAGCAAAACAAATTCATCTCCCTTTTATAGAAGCTAAATACATAAACATTTGTGTTCTTTGTTTTGGAGGGTGGTACTGCAAACACATTGTAATATAGTAAATTTAAATTATGCAGAAGTAACTTTAATGTGATTACTACTTACTATTATAAAATTATTTCAGCATGAAGAAAAAAATTTTTTTTTTCTTTTTTTGGTACTGGGGATTGAACCTAGGGACACTTAACCACTGAGCCACATGCCAGCCCTATTTTTTTGTATTTTATTTAGAGACAGGCTCTCGCTGAGTTGCATAGGGCCTCACTAAGTGGTGGAGGCTGACTTTGAATACTGTGTCCTCCTGCCTCAGCCTCCCGAACTGCTGGGATTATAGGTGTGTGCCACTATGCCAGGCAAAAATATTATTTCTAATGCCACTGCCCTAAAATCATCATTTTTGTTAGAGTTCTCATTCAGTGTTTGGAAACTGTATGTGTGTGTGTAATAAGAGCTTTCCTTACTTTCTAAAATGAATTAAAATAATCCACCATGGAGTCACATTGACCTAGTAGCACGGATTTGTGTGGAGTGTGAACTTTAAAATAATGTAGAAGTCTGTGCCCATGATGTATTGCATCAAGGCCATGACACTGATATCACTGTGGGGAGTGGGGGGGAGTGCACAGAATGGCCTTATGCCCATAAAGTATGCAAAATTCCCCTACCAGCAACTTAACTAACACCCATGTAACAGGTGAGGAAGGAATTTTTTAATTAAAAATATTTCTAGTAGTCTGATAGACAAAGGGAAGTCAAAAGATGTGACTGGAGAAAAATTCAACACAGCCCTAGAGTCAAAAGTGATAAGAAATGTGATCCCTCTATCTAATTAATGACTACAGGGACTGCCCTTTGCCTAGGGCCTGGCACTGTGCACTTTCACAGGTAAGCCCCATGACATGGACTCAGATAAGGTGCATTGAAGTTCAGAGGAGGAAGTACGCAGGGAACCAGCCAGCCATTCAAGTTGTCCGGATGATTCAGCTTCTATAAGGAAGCGCCTTGCCCCTAACACCAGGCTGTGAGATTATACTGTCCCCACAAATAAAGGAGAGACAACGAATTGCTGGATAAAACTTTAACTAAACTCGTACAACCTTTTCCAGCCTCACCCAGGAGAGAGTACACCCAAATCGCTCATTATCAATTTTTAGGTTTGCATATGGAATTTTTCTCCTTTTTTTTCTTTTAAATTTTTTCCCAGTTTTCTTGTAATGATTACTTCTGGAACAATTGAAAATGTTTATTTTGAGTGTTTTAAGACTAGTGAATAGTAATATTATACACGCCTCAGTCCACGATATCACAGCCAAAAGTCTTGCCACAAAGGAAATTCCAAACAGCAATTTCATGTCACCTTGAAGCTTGTATGTGATGTCTGTACATGGCTTTAGAGCAACACTCCTAGACAGACTGAGAGATGCAAGTCCCCAGGTGCTCCATAGCCTAATCTTTTGGTTTTTCCCTACTGAAAAAATAATGTGGGGAACCTACCACAGCAGAGGAGTGGAGGGGAATGGAGATGTACCTCCATGGTAGAGGGCTTGGCTAGCAGGAGTAAGGCCCTGAGTTTAATCCCCAGAACCCTGATGGGAAGGAAAGACAGAAGGACAGAAGGACAGAAGGAGGGCAGCGAGGGATTCTCAGGAGGAATTGCTACTTGGAACCTGAAGAAAGAGGCAAATTAGAAAAAGGAGCACAACTTTCCTCTTAAGCCTGGTGACTAGTGAGTTTTCTTGTTGATTGTTGGCAGAATCCAGGTCTCTTGTGTGTATTCAGAACTGGAGTAACTGAAATAGCACCTCAGAGAGGGCCCAGGACACAACACCTGGTGCTGAACTGAGGATTCCGTGTTTCCCACTAAGTTTTTTACTTAACCATCTTTTAATCATGAATGTATTTAACTTTATTAGACAAAAAGGAAGCAATGATCACCAGTAATAATTGGCACTGTCAAATCAACAACCATTTTATGAGACGAATTCCTTCCTATTCAGTATTTTTAAAACACACACGTAATCGTATATATGTAACATAAAATAGAATCGTTCAACATGGGGTCAGATTTGAGTATTTGCATATTGTAACTAATTAACAGCCACTGTAACCTCATCCTAAGGGAAATGTCTACTGTTACTATCTTTGATTGTTGTGTATCATATTAAAATGACAGGCATCTTACAACATTCAAGTCATCACAATTTTGGAGGTTAGAACTAAAAGCAATTTCGCTAAAACTGTTTCTACCTTCATGATAAATGAAATTTTATTCAACAGGGGCATCGGTTTAGAGTATTTTTTCAATATATCCCTTGAATTTAATGGCACAAAGATTACATGTAAGAGAGCAATAAATTAATTTTACTAAGTACATAAAAGACAAGGCCAGCTGCTCGTGAAATGAGCACAAACTCTGCATTCAACAATGAAAATATAATTATGTTTGTAATAAAATATAAGGAAGTTGCAGATCTCTGTGCCGTTTCGGGGATAAATCACCCATCCTCCTTCAGAACTGTGCAATTTGATAAATTATCCTTGAAAGAAGTGTTATTGGAGCCCTCATTTAATAAGCATGTTTGAGCTTTCAAATTAGCATGTAAATAAATGTAGGGCAATAAAGTTGTTGGTATGCCAATTGATTTCCTGAGGTCCCTCTCAGTAGATGTCTCTCACTAAATATATAATCCCAAGAAACAATTTAGATTCCTTTCAGTTATAGTATATTTTCAAGTATGAATTTCTAGTATTTGAATTTAATTATTACAGATCTGCTGGAACTGTACATGCGTCAAAAATGTCATCAACCCATCTTTTTTTTTCCCCCTATAGGGTCCCACCATGTTACCCATGCTGGCCTTGAATTTTGATACTCCCACCTCAGCCTCCCAAGTAACTGGGATTACAGGCATGTGCCACCAGGCCCAGAATTAATCACATCTCAATAAAAATTAATTCATATTACATATTTGTACTTTATTTAACATGGTCTTCCTGGTTTAGGGCTTAAATAATGATTTCTATTAAAATATACTTTGACCAGGCATATTGACACATGCCATAATCCCAGCTATGCTTGAGGCTGAGGGAGGAGGATCATAAATTGGAGGCCAGCCCGGGCAACATACCAAGACCTTCAAAGCAAAAAGGGCTGAGGATGTAGATTGTTAGTAGGACACCCTGGGTTCAATCCCTAGCATTGACGAAACAACACCACACACAGTACTTTGTATGTATTCTGCTACCGTCACAGAGCATTCAGTTAGTTCTTTGCCTAAATTGGTACTATTATTCCAACTATGATGATTTCTTACTAATCATAAAAGTGAGAGGCACCTTATCATCATCTCTCTTAATGGCCTTGGTTGAAGATGAGGAGAGTAAGGGATGGAGATGTTGCCGGATTGGCCCAAGCCCTCTGTTTTTAGAGGGCAGCATTGACCCAGGTAGCGTCTGGTCTCAGGTTTCTTCTACCTCTCACCTCATGGCCTTCCGCCTGCTGTTGATTCATCTAGCCCAGTTGTCTCTGTGGAAGTCCTATTACGGGTTAAGTATCCTTTATCTGAAATGCTTGGAAACAGGAGTCATTTAGATTTCAGATTTTTTTTTTAAGATTTTGGTATATTTGCATATTCTTAATGAGATATCTTGGGGCTAGGACCCCATCTAAACAGGAAATTCATTGGTTTCATACATACATAGCCTGAAGGTTATTTTATACAGTATTTTTAGTGACTTTGTGGTTTGGCTGCAACTCATCACGTACACTTTCCACTAATGGCGTCACTTGGAATTCAAAGGGTTTCAGATTTTGGAACATTTCAGACTTTAGATTTTTGGACGAGGGATACTCAACCTATATTATTACCTAACCAAATAATTGTCAGGCATCATCACTTTGCACGCTAGGAAAATGTTCCCACTGTGGTCTATAGAGTTCGACAGCTTGTCCTGTCTTCCAGCCCTGGTACTGAACTTGTCTTTCCCACATTTGGAGTTCTTAGGACAGATGCCCGCCCACGGATGGATACAGTGGGAGGACAGTTTGGTGGTTGATGCAGGAGATTCCTAGAACACACTTTAACTGTGGCTTTTTCATGCATAGTTGACTATCTATAAACTGATTGACACCTTTGGGGGTCATCTTTCCACTGACTCATAATTTTTCTCACTCTTGAAAAAGGTTTCTGTACACCTAGTATTCTCTAGTTAAACCTGAAAATTCAACTCATCATATTTACACAATAAAAAAAATCCATTCTGCCTTGTTTTTAATTGCAAATTCTACTCAAGGGACTAGTTCTCCTGCTTAGGAGGCAGCCCCGTGCCTTCTCCTAGAGAAGCAAGTGCAGTCAATTATGGTAATGAAATGTCAATAAATATAAAAATTTAATACAGTCTGCTCTGGGTGAGTGGCAGATGAGGACTTGCCTCCCAGACAAATTTGCTGCTGCTGCAAATATTAAATGCACCTAAAAGAGTATTTGGTTGCCTGAGAGCTCTTCAGGAAAACAAGGACTGGAGCTGCAGGTACCAACTGGGCTTTCCCATTATGCTGTAAAGGAAGCAGCACAGCTAGTACTTCCACTGACAGCCATCCCGACATCTTAACTTATTATAAATGGAGCTTCGCATGTCCCCATGAATAATCTAAGATCCGTGCCTTGCCGTGCTTTTCTTTTTAACGAAACGGGGAATATGCTATTTCTGTTTTGTTTTCCAGACGAGGGAATTATTCTTGCAAATAAGGTCACTGCTGTCTTTAGAGAGAGAGATGTATTCATTTGACGGCATCTAATGTGATCACCTGAAACTAGCAGGTTTATGTCATAGCTTTTAAGGAAGCAGCATGCTGGAATACTTTAAATGTGATTTTATTATTATTATTACTATCATTATTATTATTATTATTTTGTTATCCACAAGTATATAATCTTGAACTAGGATTATGTTCAAATGTGATCTCAAAATACAGAGAGAATGTGACTCAGCCTATATTTTCTTCGTGTACTGGTCATTGTCATGGTGTACAGATAGAATGCTGTATATGCAGTATATTTTTTTCTTTCAACTTGAGTTAAAATATTTTCTATGAAAATATAACTTCATAAGAGAAAGAAGGCATGTATACTTGTAAAATGCAGGCTATCAAAACCTGTTTCCTACAAAGCTCATCAGCGCGATTAGATGTAACAGATTAATTGCGATTCATTTTATGATAATAGGCCGTGTCTCAAGCTACCTTCAAGGGGAAAGCCCTCTCTGGTATAAGTGTGTGTTGCAGTCTGATTTTACCAACGATGCTTAACAATCTCAAGTGAAATGTGTGTTTCTGATCCTAACATTCGTGAAAACTGTGTTGCAGGTGGACTATTCTATAATTGCATCACAAGCCGGGGCCACCCTCAACAACCTCATGAGTCACGCACAGGAGCTAGTGGCAAAACTTCGCTCCCTACAGTTTGATCAGCGAGAGTTTGTGTGTCTGAAATTCTTGGTGCTCTTTAGTTTGGGTAAGCAATCCTTTTCTCATGCTAAACCACCAAACATTACTCAATGTTGCCCAAGGCCAAGTCAATATGTTTTTCTAACACTGATGATACCTTTCCATTCAAATCATGAAATCTTCCTACGTGAATATATATACATAGCCACAAAAATATATATTTCTACTTGATTCCTCACCCTTTACTGAGAGAAGCAGAAATGCTAGTCAAAGCCACAACAGAAGTCAAAGATGTGTGGTCTCAGATTTTTGCCATCTTCCTGCCGTTGAGCAATCCACGTGCCTTTCCTTTTGGCTCGCTACCTATTGCTTCTTTTATTCTTCTAACATGTGGATAGTAATTAAAAGCCTGTTTTTTTTAAATCTCTATCAGGATTAACGAGAGCATGTTTATAACCAGATGCTGCACTATGCAAGCATAAAGGATGACAGTTGTCAAGGGGAAAGATGCTTCTTTAGAAAGCTTTAGAGAAGAAAGATAACTAAGCAAGACAGATTAGCTAAATCAAGGTTCTCAGTGAGCCAGTTGAGAAAAATCACCACTGCTTGGAATAAAAAAAGGATTAAGGAGATGGATTTTTATTGACTTCAAAGGAACAGATTTTTCTGCCTGTCCCTTACTTGATTTCTGTATTTTGTTGGCTTAATAAAGCCAACTTAAATAAACTTTTTGCCAAGTCCATTTATTCTTCCCTGACAGACAGCTGAGGGAGGCAACTTCCCTCCAATAAAAAGAAAAAAAAATGCCGAAATCAGATTTACCAACATGTGTTTTTTCTTTAGTCTTCAGTTATAAGATAGTTGTGAATTCATATCCCAAGAAATAGAACAATAAAACACACTGCGAAGTAAAACAGATGTGTCTGCTCTCCAAATTGGGCACTTTAGTCTTAAAATGCCTCTTGACAGCATCGCACAACTGTTGCTAATAAAGGAAGAGTTGGAAGTAATGGAACCAGAGTTAATTTTTCACATGTAGTCGGCACTTAAACTACAAAGAGCATTTTCACATTTGGGAAAGTGCGATAAATATAGCGTATAGAAATGTTATTGAAAATTTAAAAAGACAACAGAATTTTATAGATGTCGTATTCAAAGGTTTATAATGCCAAGACTGGACCCTGTGTGGTTTCTTTATTAACCACAATAAAGAGGAACATTCCAGTCAAGGAAGTTTGCGTCTGTCACCCCAGAGCAGTTTTTAGAGAGTCAGGAGGATAGCATGAGTCTGCTTGCTGTCATCTCCCATGTTATTCAGTTTTATGACAAGATCTCAGTCTTTTCAACTAGTACATTTGATCAGTCATTAAACAGAAACTGGGGTAATACTTGAGTAAGAAATCTTATGGTGTCTCAGTGATAGAATATTTAGAAAGAGTCATCTCACCTCAGTGATATTTAAAATTAGTGGGGGAACTGCATTATATTTGATGATGTGCACATGAACCTTTTATTCTCACCCCATTTATCTTGCCTTAATCATTTTTCAAAATTATTATATTCTCTATCAATAGGGAATGGGTCTAAAAGGCTCTCAACCTGCATACCTTACAAATTATCTTCTTGAACCTCATCACATCCTCCTTCCTTGTTTGAGCATGCTGTTACGCGGGGCAGGTGTAGGACACCAGGGAGCCACCACCTAAAGTGTGCTAAAACCCTACTGATTCGTGTAAGGAAGACAGGATAGCATGGGTTTCAGGTCAAGGTAAATTGAGTTTGGGTCAAGAATTCATTTTTAAAGAAAGAGGAAAAGTGGGACTCATTGTAAAATACAGGTGGCTTTTAATTTATGAGTGGAAAACCTTTATTTCAACTTTATTGACTTATATAGATAATCAGCCTTTAGATTCCCAGGCCTGCCTCCAGACACCTATTCTACCTGTGATTGAGAATGAAATCATATAGGGTCACATGTGAAAGCCCAGTCCAAGTCCAAGCCAGGTATCTGCTGACCCAAACCCTTATGAGTCTTGAGCCCCCTAAGCCTGAAGCCAGGTAAGTTCTAGTCCCAGCTCAACCTTGAGCTTCCTTCCTGCTGAAGAAAAATGAGGATTTGGGGGAATGATTAGAGGCCAGAGATATTGTAGAAAGAGGGCTACAGCAGTATTCTCATGTCAGAGATGAAATAGCCATTTCTTCGCCATTTCTTTATTGGTGCATTATAGTCGTACATAATGGTGGGAACGGTTATTACACATGATGTTGGCCAATATCATTTCCTAGTATTTTCCCTTTCCCTTCCCTCCCCCTCTCCCTGGTCCTTTTTCTCTACTGATCAACCTTTGATTTTCCTGAGATACCCCCCACCCACTTTTGGTTTTGTTTGTCCTTTCTAGCTTGCACTTATAAGGAGGAAAAACCTTGCTTGACTTTATAAGTTTGTGTGTTATATCACTTAATGTTCTCTCCCACCCATTTTTCTGCAAATGACATAATTTCGTCCTTCTTTATGGCTGAATAAAACAACGTTTTACATATATCAGATTTTGAAGCAGCCTTTTCCAGATTGATTTGGTGAGAGGCGGTAGGATGTGATCCTGTGTAGGTGCAGTTCTAAAACCAAAAAAACGGTCAATTTGAAAATGTGAAGGCGAAAGAGAAGAACATGAGTTGGGCGAGCCAGGCATAGTGGGGCATGTCTGTAATGCCTGCTACTGGGGAGGCTAAGACAGGAGCATTGTAAAGCCAGGACTAAGCCTGCCTCGGCAACTTAGTCAGATCCTATCAAAATTTAAACAGGGCTGGGGATGCAGCTTAGTGGTAGAGCACTCACCTAGTGTGTGCAAGGCCTTGAGTTCAGTCCCCAGTGCTATAAAAAGATGAGTTGGGGGAACAATTAACAGATGAATATGGTATAAGGAAGGAGCAAATGCAGCTAGAGAGGTAAGCCAGAGGCTGGCACAGAAGAGCAGACTCCAGACACATTCAGCAAATTCCCATTGAGCCGTATCCATGTGCCGGACATTGAGGTAGCCACTGGGGTATAGTGTCAGCAAAAGTAGGTGTCATGGCTTTTATTCTGTAGGCAACTGGGAAGCAATGCAGAGCTGTTAAAACAGGGGTGAGGTGGGTAGTTTGGGTTGATTTGCTTTTCTTATAGCCATGTGCAAAGAGGTGGTTTTACCCCCTGGATGTGGAAAGGAGATCACGGGTGTAAACCAGTTATAAGTTGTCAGAGGTCATGACAGAGTTTAAATAAAGAGGTCTAGGGTGAGTCTTGAATTTCTGGGTGTTTAGTCCCAAGAATCAGTAGCTGATCATAGTTGTAATACATTCTTAAAATCTTGCTAAGTTACCGTATTTTGTTGCCAAACTATGAGATAATATATTTTGCACCCATTGATAACTTGGCAGAAAAGGAAATATTCTAAGTTGGCCAGTTAAAATTGATGACCCAAGAGAAGCCAAAATAAAAGTTTTAATGTTCATACTACCACCTTCTTCTAACAAGGAGTCAAAGTGAATGATGAAAGTAAATTGACTGACTGTCACCCATCAGTGTAGAAATAAATCCTACAGAGTAAGTATAGGCGTTCACGAGCCTCGGTATCATGGATGCATTTTAGATGAGTAGAAATCCTATGAAATATTACCTTCCCAAGACAAGGACAGAAATGGAAAGCAGTCACTTGGTTTTTACCTGTGGTATCCTGAACAATGTCATTACATGTTGAAGCCCATCAGGAATATTAATATAGCTTGGGTCCTCAAAGCAATAAGTGCCCAGAATTGCCAACTAAGTTGTTACTCTGGCCTAGAGAGTCCCCTAGCCTGGAGATTCAGTGGCTGGACATTGTGACTTTTGTTGTATCCCAGGTGGCAAAAGAAAGAAATAGAAACGTATGATATCCTATTTCCCTTAGTGAGTATCCTTGGATTGTTGTAAACTATTCTCTTTGAAATACTTTGTAAGCACTTTTTATGTTTAGCAGCATTACAGAGACTGTTATTCTCTTCGAGGGTATTTACCAAACTTCAAAACTGGGTAATATTTACTTCAAGTCTCTTTGCTACTAAAAGGGTCTGTTCTGCTTTGTAAATGTTTCTGTGCCCCAATGCTTTAGAGTGAGGTCCCACTGAGGTTAGAAATTGTCCTTCATGTTTTCCTTGTACACCAGGTTTCTAGAATGTTCCTTGGTACATAGAAGGACCTAAAAAATATTTACTGATATGATACATGAATAAATAGACTTATTTAAACTCAGAGCAAAGCCTTTACCAAAATATTTGTGATTGGTAATAGGAGATTAATTTGGTCGAAAAGTCACAGCTCAAGTGCAGGTTAGTTCTCTGACACAACTTTTTTCAGGGGGCTCTCTAAAAAATGTCTTCTCAAAATTAAATCATTTCTGCTTTTTCCAGGTTAGGAAGCAGATGTTTATTCATAAGTTCTTTTTGGAAAGCTAACTTTAGAAACAAAGAATGTTAATGACAAAAGGTAGCTATGTATGGCATGCATTTCTGTGGCAAGCAAATGCAAGACCAGAGACTTACAGCTCCTGCTAAGGAAAGGTGGTCAAGGCCCAGTGTACGATTTCTCCAGGGCATTAACAAGAGCCCTGTTTCCAGTAAACCTCATGGAGAAAATCGTATCTTTGTTCATTATGGTAGTCCTTTGCTTCATGCCAAATTTTGATAATCTGGTTGAGGCCTTTGATTGTACCATCACATGACCTCAGCCAATGTCCCACGGAAGACAGTTTGTGCTCATCTCAGAGAACCACTCTGAAGATCCTGGCAGAAAGGCTATCTGCTGTTGGATGCCCTCACCTGCCTGCTACCTGAGCCCTTTCTAAGGAGAATCACTGGATAGGCAAAGAGCACCAATCACTGGATATGCAACGTAAACGCTGTCTGAGAGCTGTTTGCTTCCTCCCCAGGTCTGGTTTGGGCTAGTTTCAGACCACAACACCTCCACGTTGAAGGAGTTAGGCCCTATCTTAAATAGAAATGGTATCCGAGCTATTGCTACAGTGTCCCAGAATAAGCAGTATTTGTGTGACTTGATCAACAAGTTAGATAGGGTTTTAAAATGGACCAGAAGGTTTTGAAAAACCTTTAAAATCATATTTGGGATGAGAAAAAATGAACTATTGAAGGGCAAAGCAGAACATTTTTTTTACCTTGTCTGTTATGGCTCCTTCTAACTACCCCAGTCTAGCACTAAACAAAGGGGGGCTGTGTGGTGAGGCACAGGCCTTTTATCTATCAAATTCATAAACTCCGAGCTCCGTGAGCACAGTGTATGTTTTACTCCTTGAATACTACCTGACAGATATGGGTTTTTAATAAATATTTATTGCAGTCGTGAATGAATGTATGCTTTTCCTCCCAACTTCCAGGTTAAAAAAATATTGTAATGGGAAACACAAAAATAGTAAAAAAAAATAAAACAAAATTTCACGAGAGGAACACTCGAAAATAGATCCCATGTATAAATATTAGAGGATTTGGCATTTTTTTTATGGGAGCAAGAGTATAAGTGTTCATATTACAAAGGGGGTTATTATAAGGCAAATGGAAATTAGAAAGTCTTTTTCCTTTACAAACAAAACAATAAATGAAATTAATCACTAATGATTCGCATGTAGGTCCTATTTGAAACTGTGGCATTAGGCATGTCAGATATCTAAATGAGCCATAGAAGGAAGTGCCCTGTCCTTCAAAAGTGTTAACAATAAAATATCTTCATGTGAGTAAATCATTCAGTTTCTCCCTGACAGACAGAAGGGACATATGAGACTCTCGCTGATTCTGTAGCTGAACAAACAAAACAGGATGGTTTTACTCAACATTTTAGCCTCAGTCAGGTCTAGAACCAACAACCGCAAGTGTCCCCAGCATTTCTCTGCTCCTACACAGTGTCCTCTTCAGAGACATCAAACTCATCAATCAATACATTAAAAATACTACATACTTACTAAGGCACCATTTATATGAGCAAAATGATGCAGGAAATCAGGATGATCATCTGAAGAATGTGGACCAAGAAGAAAACCACTTTTTGGGTAAAAGCATAACAAGTAGGGCCAATCCTTTATATCCTGGGCAGGAATTGGTATCAGTACTACCTGCCCCATACCAAAATCTAAAGATGCTTAAATTCCTAGATTACTTAAAATACCTAACACAATGTCAATTATTAGTATTAGTAAATAGTATATAAATGTTCAATAGAGATGCAGTTTCTCCATGCCCTGGAGATGTGTTACCCTTGGATAAGAGGGCTGAGCATAATTACATAGCTTTGAATTCCCTTGGTTTCTAAATATGTCATAGTTTTTGTTTGTTTTTATCTCTGTGTGAATTTGTGATTTCATACATCAGTGTGCTTGTTAGAAATCTCTTGCCTCAAAGTCTCTCAAGACTTCTTTCTTCTATTATTGTTGTCTCTTAGGGTTGATATTTCTTTGGACCAATCAGCAGGCCTTAAGAAAGCAAAATGATCATAAGTTCTCATTATTTATATGTCTATTTTAGCATCCATTTAAATTTTTTTAACAAGGTTAGCTTTTTGGTTATAATCTTCCCTTTTGGAGGGCATGACTATAATAAACCTTAAAATTGGGGGGAAAAAAAGAAAGAAAGAAAAAGTATAACTAAACATATCTCTATCAGATTCATGTGGATGAAGTTCCTTAGGAAAGGATGGGGTGTTGGGAGGTGAGTGAATTTGTAGATTCTGTCCTCATGTATAAGAGCCTTCTATTTCCCAAAGGGTTTGATCATAATCTGCTCATGTAATATGATGTTGACATGGTTAATAGTAAACAAAATTGCACCATCTTGACTAGTTGAACAATGTGGTTGATGTAGCCTTTGGGGTGAGAAAATTTATCTGTACTGGTCAGTTTTCAAATACCCTTTATTTTCTGATGTGATAAATGTTTTTACCTTCTTTGAGTTTTGTTTAGTAATTTTTCTTCTTTAACATTTAAAATTAAAAATCTAGTACTTGTTCTCTCCTTTACTACATTATACCATTCATCCCTTGGCTTTCAGTAGCAGAACACAGTGAAGGTTCACTGCTGAAACTTTCCACAGAGCAGTTGGTGAAGCAGGATGCCAACAGGTGCCCACCTCAGTCAGGGCCTCTGGGCAGATTGAAGACTCCAGCACAAGCTGTCATGTATAGGAATCCCATCACTGTCAAGACTATATATAAAAGCATGTATATATGCATGCTTCATTTGCAAAGTCAAGGCGTTGTAAATGGGCAAAGAATTACAGAGCGACTGTTGATTCCCCATCTCAATTAACAAGAGGTAACAGGGACTTGTAGAAATAGTAAACCTCAAAATCATAAAGTGTACCATACAAAAGATTCCTGTTTAACATATCCTGGAAAACCATGCAGAGCCCCTTTTCTGCTGTGATTCTTGTCTTTAAGGGAGGATCTTTAGCTAGACTAGACAAGCTGGTGTGTGCTCTCCTATGAGAAGAAAACACTTCACTGTGCACAGCTTCTTATCCACTCTGCTCAGTGTTTTGCTACCCCTTAGAAGGACGCAGGACATTGAAGCCCAAACTGGTAGTTTGAACTGTAATTCCATCTCCTAATCCTAGACCAGATGTCAGTGAGGCATCAGAGTGTTGGTCATCAAGAGGGTTTTCTGCTATCTTTTGTGCAAAGGATGGGCCTTTTGTGGGGTAGTTCCGGCCTGGGCCATGCTCTGGAATCTTGCATTCTGTCCTTCCTAGGCAGTAATCCCCAGGGGAGCACTGCATGTGGGGATGCAGTCCAGGGGCCTCCTCTCCTTAGCACTTCAGCAGTGGCCTGGAAATACCCTAGCCGTGACTTTGGAGAAGGAATGCACACTTATTATAAGTCTTGCAACTTGTTCAGTTTGTGAGAGTTGTTTTTGTTTGTTTGTTTGTTTATTTTTTGGTGTTCCCCCTGCCCCATCAAACTAGAGGTCTTTCTGAGTCTAAGGAAAGTCACAGAAACAGAGAGAAAATTGCTTTTTTACAAAATTAAATCCAGTTATTAAAAGAGGTTGTCACCTGCTATAAATACAGCACGTCTAAAGTAAAGGAGGAATTCTGTTCTCACACTTTGGTGGACTGCCTTGCTCCAGAAAAGCCGTAAAAGATTCTGAGGAATTTAAAACTAGTAAGCTCTTCTATTTGTGCATCAATTTATATCTGAATATTAACGTTATCCTGAGACAAGCAGGACAATCTACATGTCAAAAGATTCTTGTTTCATGAAACCTGATAAAAGGCGGTCTTGCAATAGCAAACCCCAATCTTCCCGTTTCATGGTAATCGTCCTTCCTGAGGCCGGGCACAGGGCTTGCTTTGTTTTTTTTTTTTTTTTCTTTTTTTTATTGGTTGTTCAAAACACATTACAAAGCTCTTGACATATCATATTTCATATATTAGATTCAAGTGGGTTATGAACTCCCATTTTTACCCCAAATACAGATTGCAGAATCACATCGGTTACACATCCACATTTTTACATAATGCCCTATTAGTAACTGTTGTATTCTGCTATCTTTCCTATCCTCCCTCCCCTCCCCTCCCCTCCCTTCTTCTCTCTCTACCCCATCTACTGTAATTCATTTCTCTTCTTGTCTTTGTTTCAGCCTTTCTCCAAATTTAGCGCACATGCAGGCACACCAGGCACACACCCACTGCCCCGATGGCTTACAGAGTCTGGTGATACTGTGTATTCACCTCACATCTTGACCCCAGGGCTTTGCTTCAGTGGTTCCTCATGAAGTCAGATAAGCAAAAGAAACATCCTGGGGGTTTGTCTGACAATTAGCATGCAGCCTCAGTTTTTACCTTTTCATTTGTGATATTCTAATTTAGAAAAACACTCACTTGACACTTGTCAAGCCACCATGCATATCTTTATACTAATGCCTTGCTGGTCTGAGAGCAATGCTGGCAAATAAACATTCCCTAAAATTGTTGTAATCATTTGAAATTCAGAGAGGATTGATTAGCATTCAAGAGATGCCTCTGTTCAATATTTACACCATAGAGATTTGGCAGAAGCAAATAATGGCACATAAAGTTGATGCTTGTCTTAATTAAATGCAGTATAATAGGTGTTGTGTGGATTTCTTTTTTCTTTCGGTGAGCAAAGCAGTTTAGCAATGACCAGATATAATTCATTTTGGAGTTCTAAGTTTGAACGTAATCAATACGTATTTACAGCCATGGAAGAAGTGATTATCATTTGTTATCTGCTGGCACAAGAATATAATTGCCTAAATAGCATTTGTTTAAGCATATTTCTGAATAGCTTATGTCTAAAAATATTTATTATATTTTAGTTATTAATACTAATACTGTCGCTTTGCTAACTGCTGCTGTTTAGTGAGATGATTTTTCAGAGACATATTGGCCCATCAGGTCAAGAAGTACCAGGATGGAAAGGAAGTGAGAGTGTCATTTGCTCTGGTTGACATTTCTCCTTGCTTTAGCTGTGCCGACTGCACTGTTAACATCTCAGAACAAAATGCCTATCTTAGTGCTGTGCAGCAGAGGCTAGTGACATGGCCAGCTCAGGTCCTGCACACCGGTGACCTCTGTTTAACCCAAAGCTTCAGGTCTCTTCTAGAATGGAGCAAATCTGTCTCTGAGTCATTTGAGAAACCTTCCTCCCAATTCATCTGTAAACTGACGTGTCCAATCTTGGTTTCTGCTTGTGTTTGGTTAAGAGGGTTAAATTCCAAACAGAACCATCTAACGCAGGTAACAAGTACAAATATGAAAGTAAGAAGCCTTTAGTCATCTTGAAACACTCAATTGCACAAAACATGTTGAACACCTATTATGCAAAACCATTGTATTGGGCAGCATAGGCATTGGTAACACAGCCTGTCCAAGAGAAAAAAACTCCTCCTTTTGATAAGAATTGCTCTTTGGACCCTGCAGGCAGTGTTCTGAATAAGGCACTGTGCACCAAGGGAATAGTCCAGAGCACGACCTGCCACCAGCAACATTGTGTCCACCTTTCCACTTCCTTTCTCTTTCTTCTTTCCTCTGAAGCAATGTATGTTCCATGCACATGTATTCCCTTTAGTGATATTTTATCAGTGAGAAGCCACTTGTGGATCCCCATGTTACACAAATCTCAGAGCCATCAGAGGCATGAAAAGAGAGTTGGGAAAACCATGTGTGTAGTCACCTCCTGGAGCCTCGCCAGGGCACTGTTCCAAACTCAGATTTTGAACAGCAACTTCATCCTCAGTTCTAGAAAGATCCAATTCTAGAACATTAGCGTAGAAGAGAACCTGCTGTGTCAAGAACCTGCAGTGTTGCCTGCACCTCTCATTTCTACATCACAAAATTGAGGCTAACAGAAGTTAAGTGACTTTGTACACAGTCACATAGAGGCAGAATTTGAATTTGAACTTAAGTTACTAGACTCTTTGTGTAGGAAAGGAGCACAGATATAGATGAGAGTAATTATGGAAATAGTGCTTTTGCATTATTTGGGGTCAAAAAATTAGACCTTCTTATTTCTTGGTTGTCCTTTTTAACTAAATCTAAAAAATTCATCATTGTGATGTGTGAAAGCGATTTCTCAGAAAAAATTGGAAGACACATTATCATTTTTACTACATTGGGGCTCTACTGTGGGTGCTCAAGTGTGTGACCCTGAGTTTTGAAAGACAGTAGCATTACCTTCGTAGAATTCACCCAGCTTTTTACCTTATTAAGACTCTCCCAGCTTTGCATAGGTACATTAAACTCTGTACCATCAATAAACGTCAGTGTGATAATGCCAGAGCTCACATCTGGATATTTCTGTCTATATCCCTGGGGAAAATGACCACATCATAGTTGTGTATCATTTTATCCCATCTTAGTTACATATATATATCCACTGACAGGACATCTGAAACAATCCTATCTTTTACTATTTATCCCTAAGAGAAAAATAAGTATTCTTAGATATTGCTAAAATCTATGTATACTTTTTTATTCCTCTTTCTTGTGGCAAAATCTATGTAACATGAAATTTACAATTTTATTACAGTTAAGTACATACCAGTTGTTGTACAACCAACCCCAATGGATATCTGAGAACTTCTTTCGTCTTCCAAAACTAAAATTCTGTGCCCATAAAATAGTAACTCTCCATTCCCCATTCCTCTACTTCCTTACCCAATATTCAGTTTTCTGTGTAGGAGTTTTTTTGTTTGTTTGTTTGTTTGTTTTGTGGTGTACCAGAGATGCTTTACTACTGATCTGCCTCCAGAGCCCTTTTATTTATTATTTTGAAACAGGGTCTACATTACTTAGACTGGCAACTTCTTGCCTCAGCCTACAAAGTCATCAGGATTATAAGCATGTGCCACCCACCATACCTGGCTCAAACTTTTTTATTTGCAAAGTATTCTACGTCTCACATTTTCCTTTGCATATATCATAGCATTAAAAGTTTTAGTTGTTCTACAGAACATGCATGAGGAACATGCCCAAGGCCACATAACCAAAACGCTGAGGGATCCCATGGATTTGACCTAGAGAGGCCTATGTCTCTTGGAACTATTACTCATTTGAAAGAAATTGTTGGAATTTGAGAACTGAAACCTTCTAGAACTTTGTTTTTTCATAATGCTAGAAATGATCCAAAATGAGACAATGCCCTCTTAATACTGATTATTCATAATAACTGTATAATAGTAATTTCAGCAGCTTCTCCCCTCACCTTGCAATCCTCAAACTCAAGGAATTAAGTAGAGTGGGAGAATAAGGAGTAGGTATTAAAATTTAAAACTTCTGCATGTTCTAAAATAATTTCAGTTCAAAGTTGTGGACTTTGGAGTCAACGTCCAGGGTCCTTCTACCTAGAAGCAGGGGAATGGGCATTACATGGCTTCTGTCAGCAGTAGCCCCACTTACTAACCCTATGGAAGTCCACCATAAGCCTTGTTTTCACAAATGCCAGTACCTACTTTGCTGGATGTTTATGTGAAGTTCATCTTTCATGTCCCAGTGTAAGAGTCCCTAATCTTATAGACAATCTCACTCCTTCCTCGAAGGTCACACTGCTTCTTACACAAGTCTCTACTGATCAGAGTATTTTGTAATTCTTTCATAGGTTTCCCCAGCTAGATTGCCAGCTTTTTGTTCTGTATTCCTAGCACTTAACCTCATGCCTGGACTATAGTTCATATTAAAAAGCAACACTAGCCTAGTTAGCGAGTTTAGTTGTAATAGCTACATGATACTGTTTTCTGTGAGCAGAGTATCTTAAACGTGTTTGTTCCAACCCTCAAAGTAAACCAAAGGAGACAAGGTGTCATTGGCTATTCTTGCTTTACAATCAGAGAGGCGAAGTACACAAAATTACCCAACTATTAAGTAGAAGAGCTGAGATTTTCACAGTTCGAATACCAAAGGCCAGATTTTCTCTACTACTCACTACTTTTCTGGTTTATCTATGAAGTTGATAAACTGTAAGTCACTGTACTAATGTTTGTCATTTATGACGATGGTTAGTTACCCTTTCTGGTTAGACTCATCAGGAGGCTGAGGGAAATCTGCTCCTTCCTAGCTCTTACCACTGGAATGTACAAGGACTAAGTACCAATTCTTCCTTGTTAAACCAGGAACAATTTTCCTTCACCGACATCTTGCTCAGGACTAACAACTGTGATTTCAGCTGAGCTACTCCCTGTTTACCCATTTTAGGAGTGGGGTTAAAAATTTTATCAGTACAAACCCAGAGGCACTGCAGAAATTATAGTATACTTGTCCTTTACACTATCTCTGCAATAAGAAGAAGCAACTGGTGTCTAAATTCCTGTACTCTTGCAAATCTTTATTGTGAATGTTATCTGATGTTGATCAGAGGTTTCAAGTTTGCATTATTAGCAGATTCTCCCTTTTCCAATATTGCCATCTTCATCCCCCAAAAGATTGGAATTCAATAGAGGAGAAGAGGGAACAAAGATTAAAACATGTACTTGTGTATGTTTTCAAGAATACTAAAATAAAAGTTTCCTCATAAGTCCTTCTATGTTCTTGATACTTAGAGTCAGAGTTTAACTAATTAGCAATTTCTTCTAAAACAAATTTTTTTTTAACGTTGTTGTTGGCCACGAGAAATTATGGGACAAATTGGATAACCACATGTGCTGGCAATTGTCCAGAGCAGCCCATATCAAAAGGGACTGGGGCAGGCAAATACTGTAACAGTATCATTTCTAATTATAACTTCAAGGAAATTCCTCTCTCAAAGAGGTAGCTGCAGAAACTTATTCTTGTCTTACAAAAGAATAAGGCTTTTAGGATTTCAAAACATCTTAATTTGCCCTTGTTGCTCCATGTTATGTTTTCCAGATTTCTATTTTGATTCATGTAGCTCTGGAATCCTTAAGAAATCCAGGATCTGGGTCATAATTTTCACTGACCCATACTACTTCATTATATACTGAACCCTACAATTTATCGATTCGGTCTCCAGTCAATGGATATTTATTACCAGCAATATTAAAGGAACATTTTTCTCTGTGTCTTTCTGAAATATATTTTTGGGCAACTAGTCTCAATTCTAGAAGTTTACAAATTGTTCTTCAAAATGGCTGTACTGAATTATTCCCATCCACAGTAAATGAGAGCTTCTATTTCTCCATAATACCACCAAGACTATAATTTAACTTTTTATTATTATTATTATTATTATTATTATTATTATTATTATTCTGAGGGATTGAACCCAGGGCTTGCACATGTGCTAGCCAAGTGCTCTCCCACTGAGCTATAAGACTATGATTCAATAGACGTGATTATTCTTTTTATTTTGTATTCTGATTACCAACAAGATTGGTCTTTTTGTTTTCTTGAAGTATCTGTTCACATCCTTTGTCAACTGTGTTACATGTCTTTTCTTACTGATTTGAAGGTCCCTGTTTCATAGAGGGATGGGTGGTGGATGGAAAAATAATTTGGTTTCTCTTATCTTTCCTTTTTTTTTTTTTTTTTTGAGAAGGGTGGGGGTGGTACTGGGGGTTAAACCCAGGAGTGCTCAACCACTGAGCCATATTCCCAGCCCTTTTAAAAAAAAATTTAGTTGTAGTTGGACACAATACCTTTACTTTATTTTATTTATTTTTATGTGGTGCTGAGGTTCGAACTCAGGGCCTCGCACGTGCTAGGCAAGCGTTCTACCGCTGAGCCACAACCCCAGACCCCTTATTTTTATTTATTTTGAAACAGTTGCTTAGGGCCTAGCTAAGTTGCTGAGGCTAGCCTCCTGCTTGCAATCCTCCTGCTTCAGCCTCCTGAACCACTGAGATTAAAAGTGTGCATTGGCTTTTTTTCCCTTCATTTTTTCTTTAGTAGAAGTAGCCATAAATTCATCAATATTTTTCTAGATGATTTTTTTCTTTTTATATCTTCTTTAGAAAATCCTTCCCAGCCTTTAAGGTCATGAAGTACATATTGAAACCTTACTTTTGGTATTTAGATCTTTAAGAAGCCCAAAATTTATTTTTGTGGGTGGTGTAAGAAGTAGACCCAGTTCTTATTTTATTTTCCTTGCAGGTAGTCAGTTGTCCAACACTCTCAGGCAGTACCTTGCCTTTCCCACCATTTCTAATGTCACTTCTTTTATATGCTCAAGATCTGTACATCATGGATCTCTTTCTAGATTTTCTGTCGTATTTCATTGCTTATTTCAGGTAAATCTCACACATTTTTAAGTGTTCTTAAAATAAATCTTGATATCTGGTTAATCAGTCCATCCACCTTTTATTTCAAAATCATCTTAATTATTCTTAGGCTTCTGATTTTTCCATATACATTTAGGTTTGGCTTGTTGTCATCCCCCAAGGAACCACGGTGGGATTTTGTGTTACATTGCACAGTATTTAGAGATTGATTTGGAGAATGTTATTTTCGTCACAGGATTGAGTTCATCTCGTTCATGAACATAGTTTATCTTTTCTTTCATCAGGAGTAGCTTGATGTTCTTCAGGACTGCCATGTTATTTTCTCCACAGAGGTATTAGACATCATCTGTTACTGATGTTTTTTCCCCCTTGCTATTTTATATAGTTTGTTGCTACAATGCAAACTTTTTCTAAATGTTTTCTAATTTCTTACTAATCATATAACTGAATATTTTTATGTTGAACTTGTGCCTTAACAAACTTGCTGAATTTCCTTAACATATGAAATGGCTTTTCTATAGTTTGCATCAGACTTTCCATGTAAACAGTCACAGCCTGAAAATCAATACAAGTTTATCCTTTGACCCTCCTATTTGCTTCTCTTGTTGATTTGAAACTAATAATAGGCACTCCTGCCTCACTCCAGCATTCAGTGGGAATAATTCTAACAGATTACAGCTCCGTATGAAAAGTTTTATTTTCTTAGCATGAGAGGGGGGTAGGGAGGAAAGAAAGAAAGAGAAGGGGGGTGGGGGAGAGAAATACTGTTAATCTTTGAGATCCAACAATTGTTGGGTTTTTGTTTGGTAGTTTTGTTTTGTCTTCTATTTCAATAAATTCTCTTCTTCGTTGGCTTGTTCTCATTCTAGCTTCTTGAGTTGAACATTGTGTGGATCCATTTTCAGCCATACATTCTAGTTACTTTTTCAAGGGTTACAAAATTGCCTCTTGGCATAGCAATAGTTGTAGCTGCAAAAGTTTGGGTGTGGGACCCTGTGACCCTCAGGGCAGCTGCAAGGTTAAGCAGGTCACTGCACAGAACTCCAGGGGGCACCACTCAAAGCTCATCCCTTGAAGCTGAGCAGTCCACAACCTGAGTGGCCCTGTGTGGTGGCCACTGAAGTCAGCCTCAGACATCTTGAGATCTCTGTTATATTCTATTTTGCTTTTGAAATTCATGACTTACAATGTATTTAATAATGTTTTAAAGTTCCAAACAAACAGGGATTTTAACTGTCTTTTCATTTGGAGGTTGTAAGTTGACTGCATTATGAGATTGCACATATTATTGAGGCTTCCTTTGTAATGTGATCTTTAGTTAATTTGTGTAAACATGACACGTGGGATTCAGTCTCTATTTGTGAGGTGCCAACTTGTATTCTCTCGTAGTCATTCTGGACAGCTTTGCTACACCTTTCTTGCTAGATTATTTCTTCTCATAATTCGCCTTTTTTTTTCCTGTTTTGTACTTTTATTTTAAAATCTACTTCATCTGATATTTGAAGTTTTGTCAGATTTTTTAAATTAATATTGTTTTCTTCATCTCTTGTTTTCAAGTGGTTAGTTGCTATCATGGGTTTTCCTGTGCTTCTGTGGTGTGGTAGGTTTCTGATCAGCAGCACGTGACGTATTTTGTTTTGCTTTTTGTGAATTCAGTCTGTAATCTCCTTAAAATTTAATTTTGTGGTCATTATAGATTTGCAGGAAAAAAAAAATCACAGAGGGAGGTCCCTAACCCTAACCCTAACCCTGTGGAAACATCTTACATAACAATTATTGATGAATAGACCAGGAAAATGACATTGATGCAGTCAAATGGACTTATACATTTAATAAGTTTGAGTATTTCATTAGTTTTACATGTATGTGTGTGTGTGTATGTGTGCATGAGTGTGTCATTTCTGTAGCTTTATTACTTGTATGTTCGTAACCACCAACACAGTTCTTTTTTACAGAAATTACAGGATTCCTTTATGCTATCCCTGACCGCCTCTTATACCTCCCATTCTTCACCTTTGTCAGTCAAGTTATTCTCCATCTCTATAATTTGTTTATTCCAAGAATGCTATTTAAATATAATTATGGTTAGGAAAGGTAGCAGAATACAACAATTACTAATAGGGCATTATGTAAAATTGTGGATGTGTAACCGACGTGATTCTGCAATCTGCATTTGGGGTAAAATTGGGGGTTCATAACCCACTTCAATCTAATGTATGAAGTATGATATGTCAAGAGCTTTGTAATGTTGTGAACAACCAATAAAAAATAAATAAATAAATATAATTATGGGGCTTGTGAACTTTGGGAATTGACTTTTTTTTTCACTCAGCAATATTCTCTCAAAATCCATTCGTAATTATAGGAATAGTTTGATCCTTTTTATGTTTAGTATCCCATGGTGTGGGTGTAGTACAGTTTATTCACCTGTTGAAAAACATTTGGGTGGGGCTGGGATTGTGGCTCAGCGGTAGAGCACTCACCTAGTATGTGCGAGGCGCTGGGTTCAATCCTTACCACCACATTAAAAAATAAATAGATAAAATAAAGGTATTAAAAGAAAAAAAGAAGACATTTGGGTTATTTGCAGTTTAGGAGCTGCTGTGAGTCTCACATACAGGTGTTCGTGTGAATGTACATTTTCATTTTTCCTGGAAAAATGCCTTAGAATGCATTTGCTGGTTCCTATGACAAACACATGTTTATGATTTGTTTTTTAATAGGTCGATTTGATCTATTCACTGATTAAATCATGCTGGTCTTTGTACATATGAAAATGTTTTACATATGGCTTCATCTTGGGTGCTAATTTAGTTGGCTATAAAAATCTAGGTTGACAACACATTGTCTCACACTTGGGAAGACTGTTGGAGATCTACCACCTTTATCTCCTTGGTAGCTCTTTAGACCTTCTCTTGGTTGCTTATAGCTTATATTTTCACTGCAAAGTGTCTAAGTATAGATTTATACCAGGAGGGGCAGTCAATAAGAGGATATTTAAAATTTCTAT
This sequence comes from Spermophilus citellus, assembly GCF_964194105.1. Lineage (NCBI taxonomy): Eukaryota > Metazoa > Chordata > Mammalia > Rodentia > Sciuridae > Spermophilus > Spermophilus citellus. The sequence goes on along the minus strand of NC_138187.1, from coordinate 136,076,655 downwards.
TACTTTCTTTTTGTATCTGATTTCTATGCACATCATTCTAATTCCTGCAAAGCGTGTATTAAAATCTTTAATCTGTCTTCTCTATCTCTCATTTTTATACTCCCCCCACAGTTTAGCTCATTGTGCTTCTTTTTGTACTCGCATCTTCTATTCTCTCAACTATATCTAGCTTAGCATATGTCCCATCAATTACATTTTTTTCTTTGATTATTTTGGGTGGGGGGGTACTAGGGATTGAACTCAGGGGCACTAGACCCCTGAGCCACATCCCCAGCCCTATTTTGTATTTTATTTAGAGACAGGGAAACTGAGTTGCATAGTGCCTCGCTTTTTGCTGAAGCTGGCTTTGAACTCACAATCTTCCTGCCTCAGCCTCCCTGAGTGTTTTTTTTTTTAATTTTCAAAATTTCTCATAGGTTCTTTTTCATTTGTACATACTCATGCTTAGTTTCTGCTTCTTTTGCTTCATCGTTTATCTTTGTTTTTAATATATTTACCATTTTATAATCTTCCTTCCTTTCTCTCTCACACATGGTAAACAAACTGGTTTTGACTCTTCCCTAGAAACACTTTGTCCTGGAGTGAATTGGTGACTTCAGTGTTCTTGTCTTTTTCCTTAGCCGTGTTCATCGTCCTGGCCTTCAGGGTACACTTTGCTGGCCTCTTTTGAGTCAGATTTGTATCAGCTGCTGCTGTTTCTCTTCCTCTTGTTTTTGCTATCCTGCCCACTTTGTGCTCACTCCTCCTCGTGGTGCTTTTCTGTGTCTGTTTCCTTCCAGCTCTATGAGATTCTGAGTTGAGAGCCAAGTCTTTTAGTGGCAATTTGCCTTCTGCACAGTAGTGGGATCAAGGATGAAGTTTCAGATCCCGTCACGCAGACGCTGTGTGACCTGCCTTCGTTCCTAGCTCAGAGCCTGCTGCCATCCTTTTACAAAAGACACAGACATAGACTCCCTTCCTGAGCCCAGTGCTGGGCTCTGCTGGATGCATAGCCCTTTGGGCCCCATGAGCCCTCAGAAGGTGGGCTCCAGCCACCGTGGCCCATAAAAGTCCTTGCCACTGCTCTGCATTGCTGTGCTGTTTTTGACAGAGATTTTGAAGCTGAGCCTTGCTCTGTCTCGCTCCCTCTCTGTGTTTTTCCACCATCGATGTGTTTATAACAGAAAGAGTGCATCAAAATCAAACCTACTGCAAGATTTCCACTGGAACTTCAGCAGGGTTTTCTCTTTCCAAAGATCCTGACATCTTTCAATCTCCTCACCAACACCACCTCCACCTGCACTATCAGCAGTTCTCACACACACACACACTCACTCACTCACACACACTCTCACTGTATCATGGAAGGCCCCAGTCTCATGTTAAAGCCCTGTACAATAGGACTCCACTCTGCCTTTCCCAGTTTATATGCCACTGTCCTCTACCATCCTGTCAGTATACCATGTTCCCCAGCACAGGGGACAGTTTGACATTCCAGGACCTCTGCTTCATCTTTCTCCCTAGGAGTCGCATTGAGGTCCTGCTCAAACACACACTTCTTCCTCCACTAGAGACTTCCACAAACCTCCCTTTGGGAAAGAGATTTCTCTCTTCTATTAACTCATTTCATTTTCTTTTTCAATCTCTGTGACCTTTGCCATAGTCTGAAAATATTATAAAACCTAACCTAATCTCAAAAACTTGAAATAGTCCTATATATTTACGATGTGAGGAGGAATGTTTATTAAGATGCTTTGTTACTTCCTTTAACTTTTTTCACAACAGGTGATGAGTTGAACCTTAGGTAGGTGAGGACTGGGCTTATGTCTCACAGCGTCAGCTACTAGGTGGTGGAGGAAGGGACAGTCCCGAGCCGAGGTTCTATCCACCATCCCACTGTGTATCCTACATTTCCTGTACCCAGCATTTGGGAAATGCTTGCTCCTGTGATGAGCAGGTGAGCCCCTATTGTCCAAGAACCCATCTGTGTCTGCCTTACCCAGGTCTTTAGAGACCTGGAACCATTTTTGGCCCAGAAATCTGCATTTTAGCCACCTCTTTGATGATTCTTCAGCACTCTAGGTCCTGTTACTCCTAATTGTTGCTCACCAGAATCATCTGAGGGTGGGGGTGGAGTGAGTTCCTAATGCTTAAGATGACCAAATCAGGATTTCCACAGTCATGTCCATGATTTTAACAGCTGCTCAGGTAAATAGGAAGCAGCTCTACACTGATTCCTGCCTGAAAAAATACTAGGTAAAACGTCTTAAAGTGATGACCATTGATAAATGAATAAATTCATGTAAAATAGGAATTTCAAGTTCCTTCTGATAAATTAGTCCTCGGGTTGCAAGTTTGGGGTGTCTTGATGCCTCAAATAATTCAAACGACTAGCAGAAGTACAGTCACTTCATGGTTGAGCATAAGAGAGAATTCGAATGCAAGAGGAATGCAGTTGGGCTGGGGCTGGGGCTCAGTGGCAGAGCACTTGCCTAGCACGTGTGAAGCACTGGGTTTGATCCTCAGCACCACATAAAAATAAATGAATAAAATAAAGGTATCGTGTGCACCTACAACTAAAAACTAAAAAACAAAAGAGGAATGCTGTCAACCCCACGAATGCATTCCCTGCTTTCAAAAACTTAGACATGAGGAAATTTGAACATTCAAAATAAAGTAAATTTACGGAACAAGTAGACTAGATAAATTCTTCTAAACTTTATAAAGATTTATTCCAAAATATAATTTAGTCTTCTAATATTTACTTATAAAAATGTATTGGAAACATTTTATACCCTCAATATAAGCAAATAAAATTAAAAAGCAAATAAAATACAACTGAAATTAAATTATGAGATTTTACATTTTAATTTTATTTATCTATTTATTGGTAACGGAGATCTAACCCAGGGGTGCTTTACCACTGAGCCACATCCCCGGCTCTTTTTACCTTTTATTTTGAGACAGGGTCTCACTAAGTGTCTGAGGGTCTTGCTAAGTTGCTGAGGCTGGTCTCAAACTCGTGATCCTCTTTTCTAAGTGAATCTAGCTGACTACAGCACTCCAAATAGAAATAAGAAATCACAATTGGTTTCACTTCCTGTAATCTTCCTTAATGAGTGCTGTTTCTCTGGATTATTTAACTGTGACCACTGTAGGCGAGTTTCTGTGAAGGCACAAGATAGTTTTTCTTTTTTTTCTTTTTTTTTTTAATGATACAGCTGTGATTTTTAACAGCTATAAATTACCATCAGTAGGTATCACTGAAACCATCTGCCACTCTTTATTTCTGTCCCAATGAATACTGAAGCCTTCCTCTGGCAACTTATAACTTCTCGAAAATCTCATTTAATTAATAACAGAAGATCCTCATGGCCTTTATTAAGTGCCTGACCATGGGTGAACTGCTGGAGAGATACAGGAAGGATTACCCTCTAGGTCTCTGGGTTGGTAGATCACTGGGCTAAAGTGGGGCTGGAACTCAAAATTAATGAACGGATGACCTCAAGTCTTGTCAGTACTTTGAAAACTTCATTTTGAAGTTGTTCATTTGTCTACATAAGGTTGTGAAGTCTAAATGACACAAAATATTTTATTTAACTGTAGCATGTCCATAGAACAGTAATCATTTCATGTTGCATAGATGACTGATTGGCAATTAAATATGTTTTTAATTAGCTACAAATACTGAAAATTGGGTAATTATTAGTTAATAATCATATTAGCAAACAAAAGAAACTCAGAAGTGGGGAGAAAAAGAGTTACTGTAGAAATAAACAAATGAGAACATATTGACACTCAGTGAAAATGTTTCAATCAAAAATAAAGAAGATAGGTGAGCTGCGAATTTGAGCAAAAAAAAATTTTTAAGCAAAAATCTTCCTGATAATTTTTAAAATTATTTCTAAACAAATTATTTTCTCTTTTCTTTCATACATTTCATTTGCTTAGTAAATAATCTACAAAATTGAAATGTGAATTGAAATCCAAAAATATGGAGGTGTGAGGGCCACCCTCTGGGGTGTGTTTTCTCTCCTTCCTCTTCGCGGCTCCAGTGCCTGCCACACAGCACACGGTGGGGGGATATCTACTTGGCTTGCAGTTCTTGGTGCTGTACATTCCCAGTCCATATTCCAGAGTGATTCTGGAGGATGGGGGTGGGATGCAGGAACTGGTGTGTGGCTGAGGGTCCTTTCCACGCTTTGGCCCTGAGAACTGATTAGCTGTGTCTCCAACACAGGCTTCAGTGTAATTATGACTGGCCCACGGAGCTCTTGGGATTGCATGACTGGTGTAGAGGCTAACAGCCTCTTTTTTATTTGGATTGTGACCCTCCAGTACACCTGTCAGCCACTGAGTCATGGGTATTTGTAAGCAACCAACAACTATATTGCCATGTCTGTGTGTTACCCTCAGCACACAACAAAATACAATAGAGAAAGTGAGAGTAGACGGAGGGAACTTTCACCAGGGAAAAGTCATGAGTAGAGGACTCTGTCAGAGGTTGATATCATTTTCTTTTTAAATCCCAACTATATTGAGCACAATACAGGGGACATCCCTGTCTGTAATGACTTAACCTGTGTCTCTACATTATGGACTCCTAGTCATCTTTTAGTGCCTGTCTAAATGTTGCTTCTTTACGAGGATGTCTGCTTGACTCTCCCATGGCACGCCAAAGTCATTTGTACCAAGATTGACATCACTTGCTTGAAATTCATAGCCCCCAAACTTGGATGGATGAATGAATGAGTGAACATTGATTGAGTTGATGCTGGATCAAACAATTTGAAGATGTCTTCTCTTGTCCTTCTTCTGCTCCTTCCCCAGGACCCTTCCTTTTCATTCTTCTTACTATTTCAACTCATCCAGTCCCCAGAATGAGAGAGCCAAGATCAAATTGGAAACTAAGAGCCTGAGCCTCTTGTGGTCAACTTAGTGGAGGAAATATGAAATTGGACTATTCATACAGGGAGTCAATAGGTGAACCATTACCAGCTTGTTTTTATAGCAACAACCTGGTGTAAAAACGAAAACAATCTTGGACACTACTGAGTATCATCCATATTTAATGCCTCTGTGCTATTGCAGTAAAACTCTGGATGATTATGGGCACTACTTAAAAATAGGACTCCTTGTTCAATAATTAATACATTTGATGGAGGGTAGAGTTTCACACAGTGCTCAGAGCTCCAGTAATTAATGGACTGATTACGAGATGCTTGTAAAATGGTTTAAACACTAAAAAGTACTGCCTGGGTGTAATTGTTTTAGAGTTAACCCTGTGTATATAAATGTTGAAAATGTACAGGCAAGATCAGAGAGGGGCGGGAGAGATCATGAGATGGCAGCAGTTTACAGCTCTTAGCTCTTAATTTAGGATTTTAAAGAAGACTCTATAAAGGGAGAATGCAGGCCTTCTAATACCCCAAACATTTTCCCATTGTGTCTCTAATCTCATAAAAGAATCACCTCTAATTCACGGGGCTCAGTACCTTTTCAGAAGCAAGAAACTTCAGTTTAGTTACCTTTAATGACCCGATAACTAAAACACACTGACAATGCTCAAGTTCCACCAGAGTAACTCCTCTGTTTCATTCCACACCCGAGGGAGTTAAGAATTAATGGTAGCTCTGTTTGTTTGTTCTCCCTGTTATTTGCTCTTCTCAGAAATGACCTCCTCTCTGAGCTTTCTTAGAGAAAACCCAGCTATGGCATCTCAGTTCTAGGAAGGAGCGGGGAGGAAAATGGTCCCCTAACTTCAAACCAGCTAGCTGAAATGTCCCCAGCCCCCACCCCCACCCCCAGAGGAACAGAAAAAGCCTTCTGTGGAAGATAAAGCGTTGTCTTGCGTCCTTTAGCACCATTCAGGGCAGTCAGGGTGAGGACATATTGGGCGATTATAGGACAATCTTTGTAGAGGGAGCCATGGGTTTCAAGTTAGCAGGAACCATCTATCAATTCTTAAGATTATTCCATGATTTACTGTCAGAGCATCATGTATTCTCTGATTTTCTGCCTCCCGTGAAACATTGTGCTTTCCTTTTCTATTGATGTATCAACTATAATAGTTACAAGCAGCTACAGAAAAATCAATAGTGAGCTTTCATTACTGTGTACATCAAGTAAAGAGCCTCTCGCTGCAAGAGTGCACCTTGTTAGAGTCTCACCAATGGAACATAAGCTGCTCTCCGTGATGTTTGCCTAGTCTGAATTAGAAAAATCAACCTACACAGGGAATTTTAAACAGAGGTGATTTTTAAAAATATGGTCATCTGCTAAATGGAAGCATAGAACCCTGGAAAAACAATCTCTCAACAGGTCTAGATAGGAGGCATAATCATTTTTCCAAAGGAAAGCAGCCATTTCCAAAGCGAACATAAACACGTGCAATTTCCATGTCTTCTGGTTTGGAATTGTCTTTTTAAGATCACCTGGACAGTGGGTGTAAGTACTAGGTTGTCACTTAAAAATCAACTATAAGGGGCTATGGCTGTAGCTCAGTGGTAGAGTATTTGCCTAGGATGCGTGAGATACTGGGCTTGATCCTGAGCACCACATAAAAATAAACAAATGAAATAAAGGCATTCTATCCATTTGCATCTACAAAAAAAAAAAAAAAAAATCAACTATAAGCAGAAAGTTCCCGGCACTGTGTTCTTGTGCTGACCGCCCAGGCAAGTGAGGAGGACCCAAAGAACAGTGGGGATGGAAAGCAATATTCCATAATCTTAATGGAATTTAGGAGTCCCAGACATACATATGGACAAAGTTTCATTCCCTTTCAAAGCACATGTTGGGAAAAGAAAAATACTTAGGGTTTTTAAATAGCAAATACCTTTGCTTGCCTTTGGGAGCATATAGCTACCAGTTAGTTCATGTAAATAAAAAATGGTAGAAAACAAAATGCAGGTCCTGATAGTGAGGAGGCGGGGGGCTGGCAAGGAGCAGAGGGTCTCTGGCATCTCAGCATCCATCTGGGCAAAATACCCAGGAATTTCCAAAGCAGGTCCTAAGTCTTGGTTCTGAACCATGCGAAAGTTTAATTCCCAACCCCAAAACCTATGCAGTGAATATATTCAGGTCTATATATTAAAGTAATTAGTTTATTACTTTCTGAGAGTCATGATCTACATAAAGAATTTTTGCATTCTATTATTATCCAACTCCAAATCCCAGTTCTTATGCTCTTGAGAGAGAACATATTTAGATAGAACACACAAATTTATGACTTGATAATTTTTGTGTTCATATAAAAAACTTGAAAAACTATAAAAAATATTTTTGGAAATATCAGAGCAACATTAAACAAACATCTAACAAACTAAAACTTTGAGGACCAGATCAACCTCCCCAAAGTAGCATTTTGAAATATTGATGAATCCTAACAAGTGTTTTGATTTCTGTAGGGTTGTCTTATCTTGAGGGGAAGGGAGAAATATTTCCATGATGAACTTGTAAAATATCCCATTTTCTTTCATAGCTTTTCCAAGTTCTTTTTTAAACATCTCCTTCAGTGTTTTTATATAACCAAAAATTATGTGAGGCTTTTAAATCTCCCTTTGACAGTCCAGCAATAGAAAGAACTGCCATTCAGCTATAGGCACATTGAGTGTTTGATGTTCCCAAAGGTTTTCTCTGCAAGGATTGTGAAAAGATTAGTTAGCACATGCTGTTTACATCAGAGGATGCCAAGAAACTAGCAACAGGCTGTCTGTACTTCTATACCCCTGCCTGGGCGGAAGACCCTCCTTGTCCCAGCTAATCAGGTGGTGGTAAAATCCCCAAGATTAGTTCTTTTTATTTTCCAATGTTCCTAACAATTAAAACTGTAAACATAGTTTATATATTGCTACTCTTAATTATACTCTTGTTTTCGTTCATTTCTTTTGCTACAACCTAGGTTGGTGTTTTGCATGTAATTACATGCAGAAGTACTTTATTAAAAACCTACTTGAGTTGTAGTTGTCCTAAGTATAATTGGAGGTCCAAGTTGAATGAATATCTTCTGGATGATTACATAATCTCTCTGAATTTAACTACTACTTCCCTCTATGTAGCATTAATGCTTTTATTAAAAGTATTGTTTTCATATTATACATTAAAAAGTATTATTTTCACATACTTTTTCTTGCATAGTTAAAAAAAAAAATCCTGGGGCTGGGGACGTAGCTCAGAGGTAGAGCGCTTACCTAGCATGCATGAGACCCTGGGTTCTACCTTCCAGGGCACTTTGAACCTTAACACCAAATAATCTGGTGCTTCTCCTGAGCCACCCAGATTATGTTTGCTCTAACGCATCAGTCAAAGGGTGCAGACTCTGGCAGGAAAACCCAGAGCAGGATATTATGTACAGTAGGGGCTTTCCAACCCAGCTGTTCCAAGCCCTGTAGGGTCAAATTGATGGGGAAATCCAGAATGACAGCAAATTTGCCATCAACTCATGGCTCCCTGCCATGAGAGAGGTTGCTGGTCCAACACACAGGCCATGGGTATTTAATAGGTCTTAAAAATAAGTATAGTGAAAGAATGCATTTTAAGCAGAAATTGAGAATAAATTAAGAAAGAGGCAATAGTGGATAAGCAAATAAATAGAAAGAGACAAAGATAAAGAAGAAAAAATGAAAGAAAGGTAGATCTGTGATCATAATTTTTTTATTCCCAGTCTTGTAAGATTTAAATTTTTATCCTAATTTAAAAAATAAAAGAAGTTCATATGTTAAAAAAAAAAACTTCTGAATTGCACTGACAAAAATGCTAATCTGTGATATGGTTGGATTCTTAAATTGGTTTATATTTATTTAAATTTTTTAAGAAAAAATAATTTCCAATATTTTAATATGTCTCACAAATACACTTTTTGCATTTGCTGCTTTCTTTCCAGAGGTGTCTTTCCAACCACAGGGCTTCCCTGTCTGTTCACGCTTCCTAACAGCCCCTCAGCCCATATTCCTTCAGATTCTTTTCAGCAGATCTGACCTGTGCATGTGTAAGCACCATCAAGCATACTTATGTGGGAGTGTTCCGTGACCAGCCTCACAGCCAGTGTTATTTCCTCTGCTGTATTTCCCACTTGCTGGGAGCTGTGCTCACACTTGGCATATTTGGGAAAGGGACAGGCCTGCTCCACACTTTCTTCACTGTCCCAAGCCAGCAACAGGCAAAGTCTTTGCAGCCTGAGAGGGTGTCGACCACTTGAAGGTAGATAAGCTGATGGTCAAAGGCATTCTGGAAATTTCCACAAAACATTTACAAAGGGTTTCATCAGTGACAATGAGGAACATGTGGTCAAAAAGCAGCTCGGTTCATGCTCTGATGCCCAGCTTACGTCCCCTCTCCTGGCATTTGCATTAATGTCTAGAAGCTCTTTCAGAAACTGAAAAAGATGTTTCATTTTGCTGACCTATTGATGCTTCTGCACCCTTCCAAGGGCCCTCTCCCCTTTTGGTGGACTGTGCTTCAGGAACAACTCTGAGACCAGGATTCAATAGAACTTCAGGAAGTTAGACGGAGGTGCACCTTGTGAATTATTTCCCTCACCTCCATTCCCACCACTTTGTCTCCTGTTAACAAAATACAGATTGTAGATTAGGTACGGAGAGTAGGACTTAGAATCAGGTGGACCTGGGTTCTAATCGCAGTTCTGTCTCCAACCATTGTCAATGCAGGAATAAAAATAATCTTAATATATAACATTAATATAATAATGCAACCTCCTCACTCAGTTGTCAAGCACTGAAGAAGATAGGCACTGAAATGTTTGTGGCTGGCATTAGTATTAGTTAACAAACCATTAATAATAAACAAACCTTTATACAGTGGCTAAACTGAATGTGCTTAGACAGCTGTTACTGGGTAATAAATACTCCCATATTTGAAAATGACTTTTTTTTTCCACTATGACTTTTCAGTCAGTGAAGTAAGAACTGTTCTTGATCAGAACTGTTCTTGATTATGTGATCAGGAATTTGTTGGCTCTGAAATAGAGTGGGGAAGATAAACAGTTTCTCCATTTACTTCATCCTATCTAAGATTTAGGCATTTTTCTTAAACATTTTACTGTTAGAATGACATTTTCTTAAGAGTTTAAAAAACACAAAAGCCAAGTTTTCACTTATTATTTATTACCATAGACTTGGAGGAAGACAACCAAACATTTCAAGAGTCACCCCCCCCCCCCCCGCCCGTCACCGGCTCGGTGCCCACAATACCTTTATTTTATTTACTTATTTTTCATGTGGTGCTGAGGATCAAACCCAGTTCCTCACAAGTGCTAGACAAACACTCTACCACTGAGCTACAACCCCAGCCCCCATTCACTCATTTTTTTTAAAATTCTAATTAGTTATACATGGCAGTAGAGTGCATTTTGACACATCATATGTAAATGGAGTATAAGCCGTGTTTAATTCCTTGAAGAAGTATTGATTTTAAAATCTGGGAAATGGAAGCTTGTTTGTTTCTTCACAGCCAAAGAATACTCACACTCGGGTTTGTTCTTGGAAGACCCTCACAGAGAAGTGATGCATTTCTCTGTGTTGGAACTTAAAAACCTATCCTCAGTTTTCTCTGTTACTAGAGGTTGCAGGGCATTCCTGAATCCACACCTAATCCAAAACTCAAAATGTAAACAGTTATTTAAATCCTTTGCTTCACAAAATGGGAGCTCTACCCACCTCAAAACTGCAGTGTGGAGAGCTCTGCGTGATTCCGGCTGCCCTTGATTTTGACATTGGAGTAATTGATGAATGGGCTCATGGGAAGAGGATTTGGGGATTTGTCTTTGTCCTGAATACTTAAGTTTGAATCCCCAGGAGACAGTAGTGGTTCTACCCTGGCACCCTGAACTGTGGGAACATCCATGGACCTGTCCCCTCCCTCAGCAAAGCCCAGTGAAGATGTCCAAGCAGCTGACTACTGATACTGTTCCTGGAGTCTTGAAAGAGCTTTTCTCTGTGGAAGCTGGCTCAGGAAAATCCACACCTGAGCTGTCCATTAGACGAGCACTGGATAGACTATTGTTGGATAGAGTAATTAATTAAGTCAACACTGCAATAATATGAAATAACAAAGTATTTTAGGAGCCAGGCACCATCCTACCTTGTGATAAGTACTGTTAAGACACAGTTTAACCACAAGAATACTAGGTGTAGAGCAGTTCCTAATTCATGGTCTCGTAGCTAGTGGAGTATTCACAGATTTAAAGTCACTCTTACTCATTTTTCAGATCTGTGCAAGTGCAAGTATTAATAATTTTCCTAAATACTCAAGAGCTGGTTATAATAAAACTGTAAGAACATCAACGTCTTCCCACACTTATATCAATGATATGTATGTGAATGTTGATCATCATATTTTGTTGGTTTCCTTCTCATTCAAGTCTTAATATAGCATTTACAAAACCCTATGATTGGATACACGATATTTTATCACTGTCTTAGCAAAATCTACAATTACACACGTGTGCACACACACACACATACACACACACAAAGTTTCCTTTGCAAAATACAAGCTGCTGAAGTTCTCAGACTAATCTTTGCTATTATTTTTCTCTGCCACATGGTTACATAAATATAAAAGAGGTTGGTAATATAGATTTTCTGTCTTTTATATACAAATACAAATCCATGAGCGGTTGAATGAATTATTAATCTTAAGTTACGTCCAAAAACTAGGTATTTGGCTTTAACGGTCTTGTTAGTTAACCAGTTTCCCACTCCAAAGACCTTCTCTTTTCTTCTTTTAGGCCAAATAATTCAGAATAAGTATTGGTTTCCTGAATGATGCTTTTTTTCTTCTTCACTTCAACATCTGATCTTACAGAACAGAATATTAATAAACTAGGAGAAATGATGTAATAGCAACTTGAGTATTTCTAGCTCTTATAGAACAGCTTTATTTTAAATCTTCAAACTAATAAAACCTTGGATATTTAGAATTGATATGTGTATAATCAAGTTCTCCTATGGGCATAAATTTGCCAGAATTTTACTGATAGTCATATATTACTTTTGAGAACAAATGGAAACAGAACATATGGAAATACAACAAACCTCGCTAATTGAGAACATTTCAACTTGGCAGCAGAGAGCTGAACGTACCGGTACCTAAGGAAATGCAATTCTCTCTCTAAAGTAATGTAGTGAGCATAGTGGGTTATGTAAATGGAGTCATGTAAATTGGTGGAGATGATACACATAAAAAGGGGTTGGAAGCACTGGTATAGCATTAAAATATGGAGTTCTTCCAATGCTGTCATTTATTCATTGTGCACCTCTCTCTGGAAGGGTCATACCAGACCCACCAGAAGTGTTAGAGAATGTGAGATAAAATAGATGAACAGCTTTGATGAGAACTCACAGAAATCACAATTCACAGCAAGCCTGCCTTTCATAACATACCCTCACAAAGGCCTTTAACATTTAGAAATTGGATTTTAAAATAAGTTACACATTAATAATTCTCTTAATTCCCTGAATTTCTGGTTCAGCTGCTAGTTTTGAATCAAATTTATTTCTCGTGCCTTAGATTAGATACTCAGAATCTGAAACAGAAACTTAAACTTCCTATCAAAATTAAAATCCGAATACACTAATTCAAATGGCTGGGACTATAGTTGCAGTGTTTTCTTGTATATTTTATATTCTAAGTTTCCTATCCTATTATATCTTTTTATATTGACTTGATTATAAGGTAATTCATTCTTTTATCATGATTCATATTTATTCTATCAATATTATATTCATAATTTGGTTTCCATTTTTCTGTTGAAATGAATTGGTGAGAACTGAGAGCAGGGGGCAGTGGATACCCTTCCACAGGAAGAATGAAGCCCACCATTGCAAACACGTCCTCCCAGGTCCACATCACCCAGGGATGTGGGGTGCAGGTGGGAGTGTAGGAAACAGTGGAGACCCCATGCATGTCTCTCTAGCACCAGATAATCTTACCATTTCTGGACTAAATTTGAAAAAAAAAATTATGAAGTTTCTTGCCTTCATTTTATGCAGTTTCTCACAGCTGCTGGGATAGAGGCAGGAGTGATACAAATTATACAAAACATGCTGATTATTTTGTAAAGATTCTTGAATACTTTTATTCAGCTTTTCTATTTTGAAAAGATATTATTAAAATCGTACTCTGCTTTCTTTAGTCTCATGCAAGTTTTCTTCTCTAGGTAGCATGTTCCTCCCTTCTCATCCCTGTCCATTTTCTGTGCGAGCCGGTATCCCTTGCTGCCCTCCAAAACCCAAAGGATAGGTTTTACAGCAGGCTCTAACCAGCCTTCGGTGGGGAACAAAGCCTAGTAACAGAAGCTGCTCCTGGCAATCCAAACTGCACCATGGCCCATGGACTAGCAGGAGTTTAAAAGGAAAGGATTTCTGTAAAGTGCTGAATTATGAAGGAGTATTGATTGTGTTTGTAGAAATATCTAGAAGATTTCATCTTTTGTCTTCTAGACTCACTGTAATGTGGAGAAGCGTTTCAAGTCTTATTTACTCTGAATGTGGTACCTTATCTACTAAATGCACACTCTATTCTCAAATGTGACCTGTTTTCTCCCTCCCTTAGAAATAATCTTGGAAAGTCAGTGGTGCCAAAGCTGAGAAAGTTGAGCTGCACTGGGCTCTTAGCCACACGCACACCAAATAATATTTTAATTGGCTAAGCTAATATTTGATCCAAGTTCATAAAAGTTTGAAATCAAATAATTAAATGCAAATACGGTCTTCATCACAAAGACGGTAAGAATGCCTTTAAGCTAATATTTTTTAACAAGAACTGTTCGACAGTGTTCTCTTGTAAATTTTATCATACCTGAGGCACTTTTCCTCATTCGATTAGCTGGAAAGCTGAATTTATCCCGAGGCAAACCAGACATCTAGTACCGGCTAAATTCAACAACTGGAGCTTAAATTTGGCTTAATATATCCCCACTTGGATCTGCCTGTTTAATTCTCTTTCATATGATAACGTTGGTTTATTCATAGTCTTGCCTTGCCACCTGAACAAACTGAACCTCATATCTTATTCTAAGAAAATAAGAAAACTTTGCAAAACCCACAAAAGTTCCTGAGTGGAAATCAAATGCAAACTTATGGCTCAAAAACGGTTTCAGGACGTGATTAGAAGAATGGGGGGAAGAGCTTTTCTCTGAGGGAGGTTTGCTTTTTATGAATGTGCATGTTTCCTACTCATGTGGGGACAGATGGTCTTTAGAAAAGAATAAGGCTATGACTCCCAAGACCAGCCTTGGCAGCTGCAGTTTTAAGGCTCATGTTTGAAATGTAGTACGCTACCTATTTCATCACACTCTGTATGGATTTGGCCTTATTATTAAGCATATTTTATGCACAACTTTATTTGATGCTTAGAGACAACCAGGAAAATGTTGGATTCTATACCCCTTTAAATTCTGTTTCCTGGCTCAAAACATTAAGTCGATTCCCAGCCAGAGCCCTTATTTTTTCTCATTCTTCATGCATCCTAATATTTTCACTATCACTGGTGCAACATATGATCTTTTTCCTGGCCTCAGATCCCCTTTCGCGTAGCCTTTTGTCCTCATTTTTATCCCTAAGAATTCTGGAAAGCAAACTACAAATTGTACATAGACATTTAGATGAAAGTGCTCTCTGTCCATCCATGCGATGGTCCCTGAGCACCACACGAAGCTCCAATATAGGTTTCCTGGAAAATATTTCGATTACTGCTTTACAGCATCACATAAGTATAATGCTTTTCCTATATTTGTGGATATAGGAAATAATTTTGAATCAAATGACATTTTTTTCCAGGGATAAATTGTATTTGAAGTTGATTTTGAAATCTTCAAAAATAGCTAATAGTTGGAGGACTGGCACACAGAAAGTGCTTAGTATATTTTTTGTCAGATTAATATGTATATGTTTTACATTCATGGGAGCTTAATGCAAATTAGCAAGTCCAATGATGTAGGCACTGGGTGTCTTGTGGTGGTTGTGGTGGGGGTGCTGTACTTGCTCTATGGGGGAAATAAGCATAAAATCATGTTCTGAGGCCTTCAGCATGGTCACTGAGGGAGATAATGAAGGTGTGGAACATGGTAATGGGTTCTCCACCTAAGAAAGTCCAAAGTCCCAAGGACTGAATGACAGAAGGTAAGCTTGGCACTGTGTTCAAAGCCCCTAGCCAAAATTCCTGTTTGAATCTGTTTCCCAAGAAAGCACAGTACATAGCAGAGTTTATGCCTTTCGCTTGCTGTTATAATTCCACACAAGAATAGCAGCATGTCAAAGGCAAGAGAAGAGAGAGAGAGAGAGAGATAGAGAGAGAGAGAGAGAGAGAGATTTTGGTTTAGAATATTTAATGGAGAAATTTATTAACATATTTATTGAGCATCTTACTGTGTTTAGCACTTGCCAGGTTCTGGGAATATAGCTGCAAAGAAGACCAGGTCTCTGCCTTCAGAACTTTTATTGTGGAAGGGACGATGGGCAATTTTTAAAATCAGACACACATATCTGTCTGTCAGAAGCAAGCAGTTTTATTCAGGGGCAGAGGGAATACAAAATGCTGGGTCATGGTTACCGCTGGTGGGTCAGGAATTTGTTTATGGGGGAACACACAGATAGCCTGAGGGGCTGGTGATGTCCCAGTGTTTCAGTTGTCTGACAAATCTGTTATATTATGTTTAAAAAGTTATATGTGCATTAAGTTGTTTTTTTTTTCTTTTTTGGTGGTACTGGCAATGGGATCCAGGGCCAAGTTCATGCTAGGCAAGCACTCTACCACTGAACCAGAGCCCCAATCCTAAAAAAAATTGGGGGGGGGGGAGTTGGCTCTAGGGATTGAACTCAGGGGGCATTGGACCACTGAGCCACATCCCCAGCCCTGTTGTATATTTTATTTGGAGACAGGGTCTCATTGAGTTGCTTAACACCTCCCTTTTGCTGAGGCTGGCTTTGAACTCTCGATCCTCCTGCCTCAGCCTCTAGAGCCACTGGGATTACAGGCATGCACCATTGTGCCCAGCCCTAAAAAAATTTTTTAATGATCATAAGATATGCAATAATATCTATCATCTTAACCATTTTCCCATTGGGTTTAAATTTTCTTTTATATGGCAATCATTTTTTTTAAATTTTCCTTTATTTTTAGGTTCCCAACATGATTAAACAGCAGGTACAGAGGTCCCTTGTGTTCCCTTCCACCACACATGCACAGCCCTCCCCCATGATCAGTGTTCCCCACCAGAGTGATGTATTTGTTGCATTTGATGAAATTACATTTTCACCCGAAATTCTTGGTTCACATTAGGGTTCACTCCTGGTGTTGTACATTCCATGGGGACTAATGAATAACAACATGGCCACTATTACAGCATCATACCAAGCTCTGCCTGTTCAGTCCCCTCCCCACCTGATGCTCGACACCCACTGCTTTTTACCATCTCCGTAGTTTTGTCTTTTACAGAATGTCATATAGTTGGAATCGTTAATATGTAGCATTTTAAAATTAGCTTCTTTTTACTTAGTGATACCCATTTAAGATTCCTGCATGTCTTTTCATGGCTCCATGGCTCATTTGATTTTGACACTGAATATTATTTTGTTGTCTGAGTGTAACAAAGTTAATCATTCACGCACTAAAAGGGCATCTTGATTCCTTCCAAGTTTTGTCAATTATAAGTAAAATTGTGATATAAGCATCTATGTGCATTTTTTTGTGGGGACCTAAATTTTTAATCTAACCATTTTTAAGTACACAATTCAGTAGTGCTAAGTTGTATAGCCAATCTTCTTTTCCTTTTGCAAAACTAAAATTCTGTGTCCATTAAACAACTCCAGCCTCCAACCACTCTTCTACCTTCTGGGTCAGTGAATTTGACGACTGCAGATACCTCGTATAAGAAAGATCATAGTGCTTATTATTTTGTCCTTGGTTTATTTCATGTATCAAATGTCCTCAAGGTTCATCTGTGGTAGGATATGCCAGTCCCCTTCCTTTTTTAGTATCCTCCCCTGTGTGTACATTTTGGGGGGGGGGGGCGGGTTTTGTTTCTCCACTCACCCATTTATTGATACTTGGATTGCTTCTACCTTTAGGCTGTCGGCAATTATCTATTTCTTTTATACTTTTCATGTATTTTAAAGGAAAATTTGTAAAAATAAGGCAAGGTGAGGGAGCAGACAGTGATAGGATAGTAGAGCTTCGTCGAAAAGAGTGATCATCTCCTTGAGTAGATGAGTGTAGTCAATGAAGTGAGGAAGTGAGTCTTACACAACAGGGAAAGAACCATCCAGAAAGAGAGAGTAGTAGGTAGAAAGTTCACGAGGACAAACAAACTTGGTACATTAAAGTAGCACCAAGAAATACCAGGAGGTGCATCTAGACAGGGGTGGGTGAGGCAAGGAGATGTGCTGTAAGAGTCAGACTATGGGGGATTAATTTTTATTAATGCATGAATTATTGCTTTGTTCCAAATATCAAATTGATGTCATTTATACTCAATTCTGTATTCTGTGTCCTAACAGAAGAGATGCCAGACATCTCTAGGCACACAGGAGCTGCTTAGAAACTTTTGCAAGCTTTGAATTTATACCTGCCAAAGCTACATTGTTTCCTTTAAGAGGGGGCAACTTTCATGTAAATGAGTTCAGTTGCCATTTTTGAATGGCACATTGTCTCAAATACTTGTGGAGATTAAAGTACCATCCAGACAATTGAATGAAAAAGCAAGTGATGGGCTGTTGGGTAAATGTGGAGTAATACATGTACTAGTTTTCTAAGAATTCAGTGTCTTCTTGTCAAAAATCCCATTCAAAATTGCGCAGAATAGTAGAGCTATGGTGACAATAGAGACCTTCAAGTCCAGCCCTTGGTATTCACAGATGTAAAATCATTAGACTCAAAATAGTGACAGGCCCATGATCTCACAATTTAATAGAGAGAGAACTAAGACTGGAAATGAAGACATATTACTGAGGAAGACATATTCCTTCTCTTTAGGAACTCTGCTGCCCTTTGGGGACTATGTATGTTGCAGGCATCTCTCTGCAGATGACATTCTTTACACAGTAATATTTTCTGAGCCCTGCTTTTCCTGGGCACTATGGTAGACACTGGATTAGTGACATTTTATGCAAAATGCCATATACATCTTGTGGAAAGTGGGCTTCAAAATTAATAAACAGAATGGAAAATGCTTAACTGAAACCTAAGACTAAATCATACTTTCTTGAATATTGTTTTTGATCAAGAAAGGGATAAATTTGCAGGTATTCACTTTTCTTTGCATTAACTTTGGAAAACTGCATAATCAGAGATTCTGCTTTGTCCGTGAAATGTCACAGTGGGGAAAAGGACCAGATTGCTGTTGAGGAAATTCCCCTTTCAGTCATGTACTAGGCAAAAAAAAAAAAAAAAACCTCCTCCAATTTCTAGCTGAGATTATAAGAAAAATAATGCCTTGTGAGGATACTGTACCTGTATATTTTTTTTTAAGTTCACTATTAGTTAAAGTGTCTTTGGCTTTAAGAAATGAGTTATTTCATTTATTTTGCTAATAGAAAAATAGACTCAGAGGAGTTCAGTGACTTGCCCAAGAGGGTTGGTCCCTCAGACTAGATTAGACCTCCGTTTTCTGTGAATCTCTTTGAACACTGGTATTAGACCACAAGATCAAGTTGATTTAAAACTTCTTTGGTTAATGAGATCTGTTTTTCTAGCCTATACTTAAATAAGGCAAAGGTGGAGAAACTTATTTCTTAGCTTTGGTATCTGTATGGTCCAAATGTAAAAGGCTGGGGTGAATCTTGCCCAGAGGATCCTCCACAGAGACATCCTTTGACACTACACTGTGTTCAGTCTCAGTTGTGACTACTGTTTATAATGATCTCTGACATTTAAGATGTCAAAATTCCTGACAGGCGTGGTGGTGAATGCCTGTGATCTCAGCTACTAAGTCTAAGGCAGAAAGATCACAAGTTTAAGGCCAGCCTGGGCAATGTAGCAAGTCGTTTTCTCAAAATTTAAACAATAAATAAATAAATAAAGGGGCTGGGATTGTGGCTCAGCAGTAGAGCCCTAGCACAGACGGGGCTAGGTTCGATCCTCAGCACCATATCAAAATGAAGGCATGTGTTGTGTCCATCCACACCTAAAAAATAAATATTTAAAAAATAAATAAATAAATAAATGAATAAAAAGAGCTGAGGGTGTAGCTCAGTGGTGAAGCACCCTGGATTCATTAAGCAGGGCCAGGAGAGGGGAGATGATAAAGTTCCTTCAAAAACATCAAGATAAGGTATGTTATATCCCAGTGTGCCAATACTATATTGTTTCAAATTCTCTGAGGATGATTCATTCATAATATAATAAGACTTTTTTTTTTTTTTTAGAAAAACTGAAGTATTTGATTATTCAGCATCCGCAAATCTCCACCCTAGTAGGTAACTGAAACTTGAAGGCTGTGATACAGGAAGAAAAAGCTGTAGGAATTGAAAGTGATACCTCTGTAGGCTTCCGATCCCACCATGTGAGGGCTGTAGGGTGACACAGGCCCGTTCATACAACACTTCTAAGTCTTAGTTTCTCTTCTGGAATATAGGAATTTTAATACTTTCTCCATAAGCCTCTTAACTAGATTCAATGAGAAAACATGTTAAAAAAAATACCTGGCATACCTGCAATACCTTTGCAAGATGGGGTCTTTACACGTTAGCTGCTACAGGCCCCCACCCCTAAGCCTGTTCTTTTCTACATACTCTCACTGACTCCTGGGGTTCTGCCTGTTCTCTGAGAGCTCCCAAATCAAAACCATCAGCTCAGGCTTCTCTGCTGAGGTCTAGACTTTTTTTTTTTTTTTTTTTTTTAACTTGTGGGCATTTTATGAACATCTCCTTCAACTCAACTTGGCTGTTCCTAACTTAACTCCTCCAATCTCTTTATCCTGGTACCTTAAGGTTGGCTACCACCACACTTCATTAATAGAGGCCAAGAAGCCATGCTGGATGGCTTTCTCTGTATTAATCCAAGGTCCACAAGCCTGGATGCTTTTCAGGTCCTTCCCCACCCCCATGGCCATGTTTCCCATCTGTCTTCCTGTAGTGGCCTTGGTTCTAGTCTCCTTCATGAGCCTGCTGCCTCCTCACCCTCCTGCACACGCCAGTCCCTTTCCCCCACTTTCAGTGGAGTTTTCTTTATTCTTCAGAAAACTGACCATTTCCTTCTTTCCTAAAACCTGTCAGTGCTTCTGTATTGCTTTATAGTAAAATCCAGATGTAATTCCTCAGATGTCCCCTCCCCTCTCCCCCAGGAACTCAACTCTTCTTGTCCCGTGAGCCTTGTGTTAGGTGCCTATCCTGTGTGGCTCCCAAGGCATTCACTGCTTATCTGTATCACATTGAATGAATTACTGTGTGCAGAGATTGTTTTTTTTTACTCCAGTATTAATGAATGAGTGAGTGAATGAAAGAATAAATGAGTGAATGAATTTGTACATTGTATATATATGAAGGTATGAAATAACAAAGCCCACAGTTTTAAGAGCTTTTTATCTCTATGTGCATAAAAAGTGCATATGCTTTATGTACATATTTTTGCACACCACTCCTGTCAGAGGTTGCATTTTCTTGTTCCTAATTTGCGTAATGAGGACAGTGAATCGTATGTTCTAGTTGGAAAAATAGTTCTTGAGTTGATAAGCTTATATATGCATGCCTATATTATTGCAAAGGATTTATAGGCATGAATTTGAAATCTTCAAGTTTCAGGTTTTACTGGAAACCGGGCTAGAATCTCCTCTTGGGCATAAACATCAAAAATACCCGGCCCTTCATTCCCAAGCCCAGACTTTAAGTGCACTTTGTTGGTGTGAGAAAGTTTTAAGTGAACTTTGTTGGTGTATGCATGTTGCTCTCCAACCTCTCACAGTTCTTTTGAAATTATTTATACAAAATTATTCAAATTTAGCCCTATTAACATAACTTTACAAATAGGAGCTGGGGTTGTGGCTCAGTGGCAGAGCACTTTCCTAGGATGTGTGAGGCACTGGGTTGGATTCTCAGCACTATATATAAGTAAATGAATAAAATAAAGGTCCATCAATATCTAGAATTTTTTTAATAAAATATATTCCTTACAGAAAATTCATTTCTCTTTTTCTGTATCAAAGGAAAAGACCTTCTGAGAACAAATTGTGTGACAATTTATAGATGGTCATCCCCCTAAAAGCCTTGAGAAAAAGAAATATTCTTTAAGTGCAAAATAGTACCTCTTCCCCCACCTTTATGTCTTTTAAAAGGCTACGTTTTTCTTATTAAGGCCCTAAACAACTTAGGGGGAGACTCTATCTCAAAAAAAAAAAAATTAAATTCAAAGGGCTGAGGATGTGGCTCAGTGGTTAAGTGGGTTCAATTCCTGGTATCCAAAAAAAAAAAAAAGTTTCTTTTCCTCCCACTTGTCAGCAAATGACAATTCATACCCCTCCCCCAAAGCTCCCTGGCTCAGCAAAGAACAACACTGTAAAAGTGTGTTGTATGTAGTGTGTTGAACAGGAAGGTTTACAGGCTCTCCCACTGCCACAGTGACCAGGGAGGCAGAGATAAGAATCTTCATCTTCAGACAGCCCCAGTGCTATGCAGGACTGAAAAGTCGGCCCTGTAATATATTCAAGAAGACCTAAGGGTTTACTTTCCAATAAGGAGGGGAAAAAAATCTGAGCACCCCACTGTGAGCTTATCCTAATGCTGCTTCATATAAAAAGTGGGTAATTAGTCCCTGAGTGAATAAAGTAGAATAGATGATAAGAGATTGATACTTAGAGGGGAAGCACAAAATGCTCTTGCCACTCATCAAATTTTAAAGGCTATAGAGAAAGGGTTAGGGATGCTTCTGTCTGTTTATATACAATCTCCAATTCAGAATTTGTAATGATAGTTCATTAACCAGTGTTTTTAAATTGTATTAAAATGAAGCTTATATAAATTTCAAAGGCGCACTGATGGTGCCAGACGCAGGAGATTTTGAGACCCAGCACCAAAATGCCACAGCACTGGTTGGAATTTGGGTCTGATGTCCATCCCTGTACCTCCAGCTGGGGGTCTGTTGCCAAAACCTAGAGGTGGTGCAGTGCTATTTGATCTGGGAACCAAATCCCCAAACATTTATTTTTGACAACTCCAGAACATGCATTCATGTTTTCCAGATTTTGTTTTCTCATATAATTTAATGTGAATTTATCTGTGAATGTTTGGTGTTGTAGAATAACACCTATAGAAGAGTTAAAACTATAAATCTTGATTTGGAGGAAGGACATCTCAGGGAAAATGGTTAAGATGTTAAATTTCTATTTAAATGAATTAAATTTTCCTGAAAGGGCATCGTTTTGCATAAAACTAATTCCATGAGCATTGTAGAAATACATTCAAGTTTCCTGAAAAATAAAAATATAAAAATATAAGTATTTTTATATAAAAATATTTACATAAAAATAAATTGAACCACCCATCCAAATTTTTAAAATCAGCTTCTAACTAGAAAAAGGAGACTGACTGCCAAGATAAGGTAACAGGCCATTTTCACAAATGTGGCTATATCATTCTTGAACAAGTGAACAATAATATCAACAGTAATTGGTGTATTTTCTGGGGATGCCTTGACTGGTGCAGCATCCTTACCCCAAGGAACTTAGAGTCTTTGCAGAGAGTGGACAGTTCAAAATAGACCAGGCCGTCTCAGGGGCAGACAGGAGAGAAATGCTCCAGCAACTTCTATCAGCAAAGGAGACTAAATCAATTGAAATTGCTCTACATCCCTTTCCCCATTCCCTTTTTTACCTTATAGCTTATATGTTAGGATCTGTAAAGACACAGACACAAAATAGATATTTAGCAAGTAAGTATCTTTTGGTGCAATTAGCAGATTAAGTTTTGTTATATTTAGTGATGAATTCATTGAAGAAACTTAATCATATCATTAATTCAATCATGTGAATTCAACTCTGTTGATCTTTAGAGAAAAATTAGATATTTGAGCCAGTCACTATGGCTTCTGCCTATAATCCCAGCAACTCGGGAGGCTAAGGCAGGAGGATCGCAAGTTCAAGGATAGCCTCAGCAATTTAGCAAGACCTTGTCTCAAAATTAAAAATAAACTCCTGGCAATGTAACTCAGTGGTATAGCATCCCTGGGTTTTATCCCCAGCTTAAAGAAACCAAAGAAGGCTATTTGACCAAAGCTTGATAAATCTGTATATTTTTCTGCCAGAAGGAAAATTTCATGTATTTTTACAATCTTGGGGGAAAGGTGTCAATTTGAATATATTCATAAAGCTAATTGAAAGACTTTAAATGATCATTCTATAAGAATGTGTGAATAAACTAGAATTGATGATCTACCCTTTGTTTTTTGCTCATTGGGAATGGGTTCCCCACCCTTCAGGGTGACGTAATTTATCACAAAGTGTTAAACATCGTTCTCAAAGGATACATTTATCAAAAAAAGAAAGTTTCAAAAACAACTTTCTAAAAAGGCTATTATTCATTTATCTTACATTTTACACTGTTCACATTCCTACACCCTCCCTATTAATCTCTATGACTGTTGCTGGCTTTACTTGTGAGAGTTGTCTTTCAGTATACTGTAAAATAATATTCCATTTCAAATGTTTTGTAGTTATGTTTAAATCACTATAACACACACCCATGTAGATTTTTCTGTGGTACAGAGGTACAACATATGAAGGTATTTCTGATTGTTTACTTTTTATAATTTTGAACTAAGTATACCTCTAAGTCCTTAGCCAGGTTTATAAATAGTTTAAGTAATTTAAAGTCATTTTTAAAAATATTTCCTATAAGGTAGGTTGAAAATGCTTTATTAACTGTGAAGTGCCACATATATAAAATATCAAGTGGATAACAACTGAGCTGCTAAGTCTGATGTCACAAGAAGATGCAGAGTTCCTGGTAGTGTGGTGTGTGTCTGATTGCACAACTTAATGATCAAATTTTTTTGCATCTCACTTTGAAATAGATGTGGTACTCAGTTCTCACACTCTGTATCTATTTCAGCATTGATTACTCACTGTTTCAAATTTGGGTCAGAGAATTGGGGATAGAAAGGAGCATGTTTAATGCACGGTTACAACCCAAACATAAACACCAAAATCGTCTTGAACACATTTCAACAGTACACATGGGCTAGGCTTGTAACTCAGTGGTAGAGCACTTGCCTAGCATGTGTGAAGAACTGGGTTCAATCCTCAGCACCACATAAGAATAACCATAAAGAAAAATAAAGGTATGTGTCCATCTCCATCTAAAAATAAAACAGTAAGCGTAAGGCAGACTTCTTGTATATACATTCAGAACTCGCAAACTGTAGATCATGCTCAAAATATTGGATGTGTGTTACTAAGGTAACCATTAATGTGGTTTAGTGAGTTTAACCTTTTACTCATACTATTTGGTTGTTTTCTTCAAAATTCTTCTTATTTATTTTTACCCAATTAAAAAGCATCTTTTTACTTTCCGTGCAGGGGTGTATGTAAACACACACACACATCTGTGTATTTTTTCCCTAGCGGCTTCTATATACACATTGTAGTAAAGTTGTACAGTTAACATAAATAAACTCCAGGAGAGAAATTCCAACATTCCATTTTCCCTGGCCCATTGTCTCTGTGTATATCTGTAGTCAGTCTGTCTTTTCTGATTCTGTGGTGTTCTCTCTTATTCAGTATTTATAAGGACCTCTAGGGCAGATGTCTTACAACAACTGGATGCTCACCAGGAGTTAGGCAGAATGAATCGCCTATGTCCGGCTTCTCCAAAGAGGGACCCCAGGACCAGAAGAAAAATAGAAAAGGACACAATCAGACTTTAGAAACCATGTTCAGGTTAAGGGCACCAACCAGCCTAGCTTGTATTCTGCCTAAAGGACAAGACTTTCATTTGATAACGATCATTAGTCACTGAGATATATATTTTAGAGAGTTCCCAGTAGTGACTATTCCGTTGGCAGTCAGTGGAGTGTACAGATGGTTCATTAGCATAGGCTAGACAAGTCAAAGGCTTTCAGAATCATTTAGAAAATGTCAAACAGAAACAAGAACCCTGTCATTTTTTATTAGAATTAACTACATCATACCCTGGACACAGATTTCACCTTGGGTCAGAAAAATTAATACAGAATTATATGAATTGTGTAATATACTGGGTTAAGATAGGTCTTTCTCTAGGGACTCATTTGCTGGCAATATATTATGATCCCTCTACTTTAGGAATCCTCAAACCTTTCCTTTTGTAGGATATGAAAAGAGTTGACCTTGCTCAAAATCCATTGGTGTCTAACTGACTTGAGGTATATGCAGAATTTCAACAAGACCTTCTTCTAAAGCTCTTTTGTGATCCTTTTTCCCAGGAAGCTTGGTGAGTCCAGCTCACTGAATATTCAGCAGAGTATAGAGAGTGCTTTATTTCAGGGGGAAAATACATCCACTCATTGAACACACTGCTTTGGTAAACTGGGAGTTAGAATGCCATTGAAATGTTGTTTTCTTTGTTTTTTAAATGCAGATGTCAAAAACCTTGAGAACTTCCAGCTGGTAGAAGGTGTTCAGGAACAGGTCAACGCCGCCCTGCTGGACTACACCGTATGCAACTACCCCCAGCAAACAGAGAAGTTCGGGCAGCTACTTCTGCGACTACCCGAAATCCGGGCGATCAGCATGCAGGCTGAGGAATACCTCTACTACAAACACCTGAATGGGGACGTGCCCTACAATAACCTTCTCATAGAAATGTTGCATGCAAAAAGAGCCTAAGTTATGACCCCTAAGAGTTCTGCTTCCAGAACACAAAGAGATTTGAGGGGAGGGGAAAGAACAGGAAGAGGAAAAAAATACTCTGAACTGCTCCAAGCAACACTAATTAAAAAACTCGGTTAAAGATACTGAATTTAAAAAGGCATAATAATCAAATACTTAATAGCAAATAAATGATGTATCAGGGTATTTGTATTGCAAACTGTGAATCAAAGGCTTCATGTCCCCAAAGGATTCATGTGAAGGACATTGTAACGGAATGGATTTGAACTCACAGATGGATTCCAACACTATGTCAGAATAAAAATGGACAGAACAATTCTTGTATATTTAAACTGATCTCCACTATGAAGAAATTTAGGAACCAATCTGTGTTATTAATTAGGCTTATACAGTGAGGGATTGAGCTTACAGAATTCCTCCCTGGTGAAGCTGAACTGAAACAATTCTCAAGAATGCATCAGCTGTACCTTCGACAGCCCCTCTCTCTTCCTCGGAAGGCCTCGCACCTTCTGTCCTGTGATCACCAAGTCTGTACAAAGGACCTATGCTCAGCCACGCCCATTAGTAGCTCCACTAAATCATGAATTCCAAATGTCTGTGTCTTAGACCTGCAAACCGCTAATAAGAACAATCTATAAATATGTCAGCTTGCCATTTTAAATATGTTCTCAAGTTTGTTTTGTCACGTGTTCATGATTTTACAAAGAGCAGGCAGTATCCCTCTTCTATCATATATAAGCATTCATGAATATTAAGGGAAATGACTACAAATTTTTTAAGCAAATGCTCCATAACTAAAGCAAGTTAGATCTTATTTCTGCTACTGTTGCTGAAATGTGGCTTTGGCATTGTTGGACTTCATAAGAATTTCTGGCTGAAAGGCTTTTTAGGCTACATCTGCCCTTTTTAATCATAAAGGTTTGTAGTTCATTTTTAAAAAAAATACAGCATTAAAAATCTTTTGCTGGAATGTCAAATAGTCACAGTCCTAAGTAGTTGAACATAAAAATTGAAGCATGTCAAGCTATGAAAATGAAAAGGTAGGAGAAGCTGATAGATTGATTGACACAGGTTCATTCTAGTTGCCACTGAGCATCCCCTATCTTGAGATGAGAACGGTAATTTTTGAATGCAGCCTGGAAAAATACAACAGTCATTTAAATCTTCCCCAAAGAGGAAAGGAAGAGAGTGATACTGACCTTTCTAAGTCATAGACCAAAGTCTGCTGTAGAACAAATATTGGAGGACAAAGAATTGCAAACAAACTCTCCAAACAATGCCGTCAGTATTATTAACACTCGATGCCACAGGTATGAAAGTCTTGCCTTATTGCGCGATTCTGGAAGGTAGCTGTGCAGATGTGGATCAACTTTAAAAATAAAGTATTAATGCTTTTAAAGTCAGATAAAATATAGTGTTTACATTCTTTAGGTCCTGGGGGTGGGTTGGGCGGGGATCATGATATTACAGAATAACAGAAGCAGTAATTTCTTTAATGTTATTTTTCTGATTCGTAATTATTTTTAACAGGACTTAATTATTATATGTCGTGAGACACTAAAATCAAAAACGGGAATCTCATTTAGACTTTAATTTTTTTGAGATTATCGGCAGCACAATCACTTGTAGAAACTGTAAAAAAATAAAGTATCTCCTAGTCCCTTAATTTTTTTTTTCATAAATGTTTCTGGCTTTTGAATAGTTTATTTATATTGTATATCATAGTTTCAACTGTAGACAATTATGATTCTAATTTATTGTTCTCGGTTTCACCTTTGTATAAGATATAGCCAAGACTGAAGAAACCAAATACATGTGTTTACTGTAGCATGTCTTCAAGTTAGTGGGACATAGTTCAGGGACATAGAAGGGTCTTAATGAATTAAAATCATCCACTTGATTAAATGTTTCTGTAAATCTTCCTAATTCTTACTGTAGTTTATTTAATATCTATTGTAAATTATGGGACCTGTAGCTTCCTCTGTTTTCAAGTAAATTTAACAAGGTGGAGTCTTACCCGGTTTTCCTTTCAAGCATTGTAAGTCGTATACCAAAGATATTAGTTATGACTTCAGCGTGTACAAAGAGAATTATTTTATTACTTTTATTAATCACCTTTAATGCCCGCCCACCCGAAGGGTACAGGCTAGCAAAGCCCAGCCTCGACTTGTGCTGCATCTGTCACCTATGTTATCTTCATGGCCCAAAGAGCAGTGAAGAATTGCAGGTCAGAGCTCACAGCCAAAGCACCCCAGAGCTCGGCAGCATCACTGCTACCCCCATTCTAAACCAAGTCAGAAGACACGTGGAGGGGCACAGTGGTGTGGACAGTCAGGAAATGTTCTATCCCTCGTGTGTGTGTGTGTGTGTGTGTGTGTGTGTGACAAATAGGGCTGGGGATGTGGCTCAGTGGTCCATGCCCTTGAGTTCAATCCTCCACGCACCACCCACCCCAAAAAAGTCAAATACATTCACTCCTATCATCCATGTTTCTTCCTACTGAATATGACCCTAAAAAATGTCAAATTTTGGTATGTTGTTAACCGAGTGGATCACACCCTGGGAATGGTTAGAAAGAGACCATATGGAGTTACGTCCACGCTGCTGGTGACATTGAGGACAGAAGCTGATAAACAAGAAAGCACCACAGCCGCTGGCTGTGGCCCATCCAAAGTTGGCAGATGCCATTTTTCTGATGTTCATTGTTAACCAGTTTGTAACCAGACATCCATTCAGCCAACTGCCTTATCAATTACAGGACTTATTAGTAGAAGCAGACTCAAATATAAAGGTTTTTGGCTTAGCTTGGTTTATTATAGCTGGTCTATGTTTGTAAACACGCAACCTGTAGCGTCCTGAATATTTGTGTTACAGATTTTCTGCGGCTGCTTTGGGCTCAAATCCATGCCATGTTTAGAGTGTGGAGTCGGTTACTTGTTGACATTTTCTTACTGTATCAGTGAAATACATATTGTCATGTCAGTTCTTGCCAGGAATTTCTCAATAAAGTGGAATTTTTTTTTCAGTATTTCAATAAATATTGATATGCCCAGCCTGATAACTTTTAAAAGTCTTTATGTTGTCCTTATTCTATTGGGTGCTAAAACTTCTGAGTAATTAACTACTTGATGGGATTGGAATCAATAGAATTTCACAAGAGGAATTACTTTCCTTCTCTAGGCATTTTTGATAGTCATCTGATGCCCTGCTTTGGATATCTGAAGCATTAAAGTAATCATAATCCATGCATCACAGTTCCACAGAGGAAATGAAGTATTTGTGTCACTGTTAAAACTGATTGGTGGAAAAAAAATGTATTTATTTACTTATTTATTTTTTTGTGGTGCTGGGGATTGAACCCAGTGCCTTGTGCATGTGAGGCAAGGACTCTTCCAACTGAGTTACACCCCCAGCGCCTAAAATCTTAATAGTATCTAACTTTTTCTAATAACTCCTGCACGCTTTATTGATTCCCTTGATCCTCAGAACAACTTCATTTAGTACATCCTCATCTTATGATCTTGCATTATGAGATGCACTAGTCAGAGAAGGAGCAGGGATTTGATCTTTGGTTTATGCCGTGCTGGGGATCAAACATGGGGCCTCATACATGCTGGGCAAGTGCTCTACCACTGAGCCACACCCCAGCCCAGGAGCAGAGCTTCAAACCCAGGCACTTTGACCCCAGGATCAGCACACGTAAACATCATGATATTCTGTCTCCAAAACAGAATGATACGAAGGAAAAGATACTAGAGAAAATCAGGCATCCGGTTCAATGAAGTATACAAAAATATCAAGTACTCAGGAATAGAAAAGCTTTCATATTCTCCATAGTTGAACCATGGAAGGTAGGATGCCCATGTTCTAGAAATCAGCCTCCTTCAATACCATTGAGTATTTGGAGATGTCTTTTTGTTTTGTTTTGTTTTGAGATGGGGTCTTGGTAAGTTGCTGAGAGCCTATAACTTGCCATCCTCCTGCCTCAGCCTTCCAAGTTGCTGAGATTACTGGTGTGCACCACCACATGCAGCTTGGAGATGTTTAAAGCAACAAAGTAACTAATGAATCCATTTGGGAAACAAATAAAACTTATACTATAAAATAACAAAAGAGGGGCTGGGGCTGGGGCTCAGCAGTAGCACGATTGCCTGGCATGTGTGAGGTATTGGGCTCAATTTTCAGCACCGCATATAAATAAAGGTCTATCAACAACTAAAAGAAATACTAAAAAAAAGCAAGAGCCATCAAACAATAATGCTTATGAGTCCAGCCCTCCCGATTAGCCCCCACCCTTCTCATCCTCTGGTGGCGACGATGCTCAGGAGGCACAAGTCCTTTCCAAGCAAATCCTAATTTTTCTTAGGATCCTTCAAAAAGACACCTAGGAGTCAGACTCAACACACTGCACCTGGGGATTTTAAGTGCAAAACTGAGATTTTTAGGTAACAAAGAGCAACCTCCAAACCCATCTCCCTTGTCCACCTCTAGGAAAAACTTTTTCAAAATTATTCTTGCTGACATCCCATGAAATATGAAAATACATGTTCATATTTAATTAGACTATAATTTTCATACAGAAAAGTGTATACTTTGATACATTTTTACACACGTATATATCCAGGTAATCAATACACAATTGAAGCAAGATGAAAAACATGAACTTTAAAAAAAAAAATTTTAAGTAGTTATATACATTTTTCTCCCAGCCCTCTCCTGGATGCTGGCAGGGGTCATTGTGATGAGAGCCGAGGCAGCCCTCCTTCCCCACTGAGAATAACATGCACCAAGTTGCTAAATCCATCAGCATGAGCAGCCTCTAAGGATAAAAAGGGGGGGCTCGTGCTGATGTGCATTTGATTGTTATATTTGATATTCAAAATAACTTTGCGGAGGTTTATACCTTTAACTAAGTTTGACATTCGGTTTGAAGCCATCTCTGATGTATATTTTTATGAGAAACATGTGCAGTCTCTGTTCAACATAACGCAGGTCAGAATGCTGTAGTACTTAGTGATTTTGACATTTCCCTGGAATAATAAAGACCAATTTTCCTTAACGCTGAACAGGAAGTGTATAGTTTAGTCACTCAAAATAAATACTCTTGCAATACTTTAACTGTTTCACATAGGCATTTGTTTTATGTTAAGTTAGGAATTAATAATTCAGTGACTGATGTCAGGCTGTGATTGTGGTTTTGTTTGTAGAAAGGCTTTGCATGTTGCTAGGAGAGAGGGGAAGGGGAAAGGGGGGTGTAATTAGACTAATTGCTGAGTATCCCTGAAGTAAGTTTGAAACTAAACTATCAAGAAACGAGGAGGCTGCAGAGCGTTGGGCCTCCACGCCCCGCTCCAGCCAGCGCAGATCAGACCTCAGGCTGCACCAGGAGGTTTTGTGGATTCTAGGCCAGCCTGCCTGGGACACTGCCTCAGACCTGAGACTGTCCTTGGGACCTGTTAGTCACAAAGAGCCCAGGAGGGACGGGAGACCATGTGCAGACACCTCGTTGGTGTCTTAACTCTTCAACTTTATGGAGGTAGCCATGCCCATCAGCCAACAGCAGTTCCCCGTCCGTCCTTGGTGTCCTTGAGGATGGAGCTGTCTGGGCCAGAGCCTTCCAGCTCTCTAGTAACAGGGATCGAAACCCCTCTGGAGTCCCCGCCACCATAGGCCTCTCCTGCTCAGGCCCGTCTCTAGCTTTCCTTCCTACACCTCTCCCTCGTTCCACATGGCCTCAGTCTCCAAATCCCACAGCTCCTTTTCTTATTTCTTTCAAACCAGTGCATGCCTTCCTTCCTGTGGCTTTAGATCAGGTGCTTGGCCTTTCTGGCCTGAACTTCAGCAGCAGCCCGAAGGCTAGACCCCTTCTATCCAGTTCAACCCACTCCAAGCCTCACTCTAATCCTTTGACCCAGAGCAGTCTTCCCAGCTGAGAGCTGATATCATTCCTTCGCTGATCGTCCAAGGATGCTTACCATCTGTAGGAAAAAAGTCCGTGGAACCTTCCTGACACAGACTCTACCTGCTTTCCCAGCCTCTCTCTCCAGCCTCCCCACACCACCTGCTGTTGTGCAGCAGTCACACCAAACAACCTGCTGCCCTGCGCCTTTTGGCCTCTCTGTTCCCACTCATGCGTTTCCCTCGTGGCTGGAAAACCCCTTCCCCATCCAGTCCAGTACATCCCCACCTCCTGGGTCTCAGATTTCTGGTGTGGTTGTTTTGTTGTTGTTGTTGTTTAGTTTTTTGAGACAGAGCCTCACTAAGTTGCTGAGGCTGGCCTCACACTTGTGACCCTCCCGCCTCAGCCCCCTGACTAGCTAGAATTACAAGTGTGCGCCACCGCGTCGGGCTCTCTGATGTGACTGTGCTCTAGTCTCATCGTGTCATTTCCCAGGATTGTCCCTCTACACTGTGAGCATAAGGGCAAGGACAATGACTCCGTTGTTTCTAAGCCATTGATTCTGTGCTGGCACGCAGCGGGACCGGCACATGGTTTCCACAGAACGTATTCAAGTTTCCTGAATGAGAGCGTAGAGTTTTTCATCACTCAACAAAATACATGAGATAGTCAACTTTCAAAGAAAAAGGTTTATTTTGGCTCACACGCGTGGAGGTTCCAGTCTTTGATCAATTGGCTCCATTGTTTGGGGGCCTATGATGAGGCAAAATCATGGCAGGAGCATGTGAAGAAGAAAACCACTCACCTCCTGGCCAGGAAACAAAAGAGAAAGGAGGAGGAGGCGGCCCACAATCTCCCCCTGGGGGCGTGGACCAATGATCTAAGGTCTTCGCAGAAGGCCCCACCTCTAAAGCTCCCATCACTTCGATAATGCCACCTGACAGTGCCACCAGAGGGCCAAACCTTCAAGACATGGGCCTTCTGGGCACATGCAAGATCCAAACAATAGCACCCCTTTTTCATCTCTTGACCTTGACAAGAGACATCTTAGTGGGCCAACCTTGGGATGATCCAGTGTCCTTCCAATTTGCTTATCCACCCAAGTCCAGAAACACAACTTATTTCATGTTCCTCAGGAGTGATCCACATGTAGGACTGCAAGTCAGTGCCCACCCTAAGCATGTTGTCGACCCAAAGAATAACCACTGAGAATGGCTGTGCTCTGTTGATACAAGGTGCTCGGCAAGAGCTACAAATGGGATTCAAACTGTGCTTTGTGATCCCAGAAAGTCAAACCTATGGGAGGAAGACAGGTGGATACTGTCGTGGAAGAGATTTTAACACATGTGGAGGGGGGAAAATGTCTAACCCTCAAAGCCATCCCATGGAACCAACTCTATCAGAGGAAGTGACCTCCCAGTGACTGTTCCACCCAAGGCTGGCCTGGACAGCACTGCTGGGGAACTCCTGCATAGGAGGGCTGGGTCATCATTAACAATCCTCCAACACTGACAGTCCACAACTCCAACACGGGCAGCCAAACACACTGGCCTGAAACTTCAAGAAAGATCTCTCCCCTCACACGTCTTCTTTCTGGAGAAAACTACACCTGCACCTTTGAAATTTTCTAGAATCGTGAGATACCAAGAGGCAAGATCCAGCCAACTCCAGAGATTTAAATGTATTTTAAAAAATGGATTTACAATGCTTGTATCAGTATTCATTTAGGATACAGGAGAGAAATCACAACCTGTCAAACATGTTAAACCAATTCATCCCTACAATAGTTAATGTTCCGATAAAGAAAATGTCTACTTTTTGAAAAGTTGAATTCAACATTCAAAATTCCTTCTCGGTGGGTCAAGGTGTGTTGCGCAGTGGAAGAGAACTTGCTTAGCATGCAGGAGGCCCTGGGTTCCAACCCCCAAACCACAAAGCAAACAAACAAAAACCGCTTCTCCAGCATCTGCTGTGCAGTGGAAGACGGCTCATGGCCCTGGTTTCCCAACCTGGACCTCCTCGGTGAGGGTCAAGAATGCCCCGTGGTTGATGAGGTCATACAGGAACGTTGCTGAGACCTTTCTCCCAGCCCCTACTCATAGTTCTGTCAACCGTCTGACAGAAGAGAGCAAATTGAAGTTGGAGAACCCCAACGTCCACAAAAATGACTTGAACAAAGGCAAAGTAATTTGTTCAGCTCCAATATTTCTCAGTTGAAAAAAAGAAATATTAATTGAGCATCTATCAAGCAATGATCTAGTTGAGGAAATAAAAATTGAAGAATGCACACTGACACACTAAAGATAATTCATGAAAATAGCAAAAGTAATTCTTGTGCTTAATCCTGTGTGCTACATATACTGTGAAATATTATTATCTCCCCAAAATTTATCCTCCTTTTTTTCCCCCTGGTACATGGCCACCCAATTTAAGTCTACATTTTCCAGCCTTCTTTGCAGCTAGATGTGACCATGTAAGACGGGGTTATGGCCATGGAACGGGAACAGGAATGATAAGCCCAACTCCTGCTGGTCTTCTCCAGCTGTGGAGAGAAGCCTCTTCCCTTGCTCTTTGGCTTTTATCGATTCCCTGTCTGGACCCCAGATGTGGACAATGATCCAGGAGACAGAGGAGCCACCTTATAGAAGTGAGTGACCTGGTGCAGCAGTGTCCTTGGACCCATCCTCAGGTGGGAGATAAATAAAGTGTTCTCTTATTTGAGGGTCTATATTTGAGTCACCGTATTTGAAGGTATCTTTGTTTCACAAGCGCACCGTTCACCCTAATATACAAACATGATTTCATGTCATCGTCACGACAATACCTTCATATGACCAAGGAAACTGAAGTACGCAGAGGTTAAATGGGTTGCCCTAAATCCTATCACAGGTGAGTGATTGAGCAATGGTTCAAAACAAGGTCTGAGCCAGACCCCAGGCTCTCACCACTGAGCCACAGTGCCTTCCTGCAAGCACACACCAATGTCTGCCGCAGGCTCAATGCTCACTCATCACCTGAGCATTTTCTTTAGGACTGTAAAGAAAGAGTGGTGGCACTACATTTCTAAACATCATGGCACCAAAAAAACAGGAATGCTCTTGTCCTCAACAAGAACCTGGACAAGCCTAGCTATCACCACCGACAGCTGAAACGGGTGTCAACTGCCCTGCCCACCAAATGGACATTCTTTGAGTCTTACATAAATGAGAATTCAGAGTCAGAAACCTTTATTTATATGCCATCTAGACAGAGGCACGGTCATATCACCAATCTTCCCCAAATATGTGTCCTGAACCACGTTGTGAACTGTAAGAGCACCACACATTTTTTTTTTCACAACCTCAGTTTGATTAGTACTTTCCCTACTTATTTTATCACAAGATCATTTGAGAAATGTCCTACATGCTTTAATTATTGGAGAATATGCAAATCCAAAGCAATGTTTATGAAGAGAGAACATTCTGGGCTTATCATTTCTACTCACATTCCACTGCCACTTGGAACAGTTAGCAAACTGCTCCCTGTTTTAAAATTTTTTTTTGTTCCAAAGATTTCCCCAGAAAAATAAGTTAGGACTCTGAAAAGTTCTGTCCCATAGACGTGGCATGAGCGTCTATAAATAAGAGTGGAAACACATGTTCCATCCCCCTCCCGAGTGTCGCTGTAACAGGTTTTATTTCCCCTCAGCTCCTGCTTGTGGCCTTGTGTTATTTGAATGTCAAATGTCCCTGCGACCATTGTGCAGCTGGGATTCCAGCCAAGTTCCCGGGACAATGCGTTCATCTCCATCTCCCTTAAAGAAAGAGGCCCAACTTCTTGGAGGTTCTCATCCCCTGACAAGGGCAGGACTCAGTCCCTATGTGGGACTCAGCTGACCACCCACCCACCCACACGCCCACTGCCATTTGTGAAAATAAGGATGAGGATGATGATCAATAATAAATCGCCTCTCGAGTGCTGAGCACTCATGTCCTTAAATCATTTCTAATTCTCCCAACAACCCTACAAGGACGTATGATTGTAGTGACGTCACAGATGAGAAAACCATGGCACCGGTACTGAACGTTTCCTCGGGTCATAGCTGGTAAGTGGCAAGGCCAGGAGCAGACCCAGCCAGCTCTGGCCACTCTGCCCAGGCTTCTAACCACAGAGCCATGAATTTTATTTTGTACTAACACAGAACCTACGAAACCAAAATGGAAGAGACGGATTGTTAAGCTCCTCGCCTACTCTTTCATTTCATTGCCTAACTCTTTGAAAAAATCTCCCTTTTCTCAACCTTAATCCAAACACTTAAAAAGAAAAGGCAATAAAGCACACTATGGTCATAGGTTTATTTCACACCTTTAAAAACCATCACCTTGGCATAACTAAACTCGAAATAAAAAGAGCTGAGTTCTGCTTTCTGGTTTATACACCTTTCTCTTTATTGGATTTTACTTTGTTTAAATAAATTCTTTTTTAATTTACTTTATTTAAAGGTGGTGCTGGGAGTCGAACCCAGAGCCTCCCATGTTGGAGGTGAGTGCTCTACCATTGAGCTACATGGCTAACCCCCTCTGTTTTGTGTTCATGTTAAGGGAACTCAAATGAGGACCTGGTGTGTCTTGAATAATGCAGAACCTTATCCAGCCATATTGTGCCTGAACTGTTCTTGGCCAAAAACAATTTTTTGAACAGTGTAGTATCTAAACGTGTGCTGCTTACAAAAACATAGAAGGCTGAAAACTAGGTAAGTATGGAGAGGAAAAGTGGGAACCAGGGGCCAAGGGAGATCCACAGATAAGAAGATAAGGAGACCAGAAGAAAACATCTAAAATGCACCAAGTATGGGCTTCGGGAATGGAGAGATTGAAAAAAAAAAAAGTAGGAGGTAAGCTAAAGTTGTTACACTGAAGTATCCCATAAGCTAACATCAACTAGGTGACAAAATGAAATGTTGTTTCTAATATTAACATTGTCATCATATTACCCCGTATTACCCCTGGGAAAACTTGGTGACCAAGTTAGGTGTCTTTGTGCTTAGAGTTGTATCAAATGATGGTAATGATGTGCTGCACAATGACGTTTTAACCAAAGACAGACCATATAGCTCGGTGGTTCCGTAGCCTGTCTCACCTAGTGACACATTACAGCCACCTCAGTCTGGATAAATATGAACTGTGATGTTCGCACAATGATGAAATCGCAGGGGTGCCTTCCTCCGACTCACCCGCCCATCATGACAGGCCATGTGGCTGGACTTGGATCAACTCTATTGATCCAAGCACCCCAGACCCACCTGCATTATTTTCATGGGGTGCATCTCTCAGATGGTTCTGTGAGAGTCAAAAGAAGGGGTTTTCCACCTACACTTTGATTCACAAGCCACAGCGATGCCAGTTTCCTGTTTTCCAAGCCTTGTTGGAAAACTTTTCCCAAATATAATCTGATAAGCAACAAAACCTCTTAATAAATGCAAGATACACAAGAGGACCCATACGCAAGAGTAGGAGGACACTGCTGAAGTCCTAAGGATGTGACTTCAGGGACACTTGGGATTACAAATGTTTTCACATTTGAACATAACTCAGTGGGAATAGGGAACTCCAAAATGTGCTTATTTTGTAATCAGTTAGTAAAATACTCTTTATTAATAATCTAGCCAGGGATAGTGACACACGTCTATGATCCCAGCGGTTCAGGAGGCTGAGGCAGGAGGATCAAGAGTTCAAAGCCAGCCTCAGCAACTTAGCAAGGCCCTAAGCAACTTAGTGAAACCCTGCCTCAAATTTTAAAAAGGGCTGGTAATGTGGCTCAGGGGTAAGCACACCTGGGCTCAATCCCTAGTACCAAACAACAACAACAACATTATGGTTCCAAACATGAAAACCTACTCAGCTTTCACAATCTATTCCCATGAAATGTCCCTACTGTTTGGAAGTTTTAAGAAGCAATAGTCTTTGCACCTAAAAGTCCAGGGTTAAGATCTTCATGTGCCCTTGCAATTATTACATTATAGACAATTCTGTTCTTACTTAGGTAAGTATTTTGTTGGGTCCCTCTTTAATCTGCCAATAGAAATGAGACTCTCCTAATTTCTTCAAATGTGCCATAAAAGAAACCATGCTTCTGATATCCCTGTAAGACATATCTTGATTGGGGAGAAGCTAAATGGCAAAGAAATTTGTCTTAGGAGTGATGAGAAGTGTCACTCTCCTGGCTAAGGTTCTCACAGTCATGATCCAGAGGCCAAATGCTGGGGCCATGGCAGGATCACGGCACCAACGTTTCCCACTCCCCCAACCCCAACCCCCATGACTAAGAGCATCCAACATAAAATCACCAATGGATTTGTCTTAGGGTGTTCGTTATTTCCCATTCAACACGTATTCCTTTGGACCTGGTCTATGTGTTAGACACCACCCCTGTGCTCAAGGGCTCACTCTAGGAAGATTTGACTTTAGTTGATGTCAGGGACCAGCAAACTATGGCCCACATGCCTGATCCAGGAGACCCATGGTTGTAAACTTTTGCTGAAGTTTAAAAACTTCACCCACAAGTTGAAGTGCCATCTACACCTGCCTTCCTGGCATAATTAACTACTCTGACTGCACGTTGCCTATAAATGTGACTGCACATCGCCTGTAAAGTCTGAAATACTTTCTGTTTGACTGTCCCAGAAAGTTTGCTGATCCTTGGCTTCAACTCAAAGTTTGGGATCACGGCTGGGTCACTTAAAAATAAATAAAAAAATAAAAAAAACCTTTTATTTGAAACAACTATCCCATCAGTTCTAAGTAGCTCCAACTGTCTAAAAAGGAAACCTGGGTAGGAGGGAGAATAAACAAAGAGGATAAAGCATAACCAAGAATAAACAAAGAGGATTATTTGAGGCCTTTGCTTGCTGTCTCTGCTTCTTACAGGGAGTCTTCTGTGCATCACACTCACGTTGACAAGGAGAGAAAGATCTATTAACCAGCGGGGCACAGTGGCCCACACCTGTCATCCCAGCTGCTCGGGAGGCTGAAGCAGGAGGATCGCAAGTTCAAGACTAGCCTCAGCAACTTAGCGAGGCTCTAAGCAACTGGGTGAGACCCTGTTTCAAAATAAGAAATAAAGGCTGGGGATATGGCTCGGTGGTTAGGCACCCCTGGGTTCAATCCCCAGTACAAAAAAGGAAAAAGAAAGATCTATTAACTTGACAATGCTAAAGGCTTTTAGCAGCTCTGGTATCCGGATTTACAAAGAAAGATCAGAAGACCTGTAGGTAAGATCAGATGGAATGAACACGGGCTTGAGCCCTTCCTCAATGGCCTTACCTCCATGTGGCCCTGTGTGCTTCCATCCCTGTCTTCATCCGACCAGTACTTACTAAGGAATTACTGTGTGCTCGGCTGTTGGGGGAACTGAGGATCATGCAGTGTAGGAGACAAACTGTGTTCTTTATAGAGGGTGAGCTGTAGGGGGAAGAGGCAATAATGGGCAACACCAAGCATGTGCTACAGCAGGTGGTGGTGGGGCAAAGGGCCAGAAGGAGACATAAATTGGGGCAAGGAGACTGAAAGTGGCCATGGGCAGGGGTGGGATGTGGTCAGGGAAGGGCCCTCTGCCTTTGGGAGAAACCTGAAGGAAGAGGGAGAAAGCCATTTGCCTATCTGCACAGTTTGCTGCAGGGATGAATACGAACAAAGGCACTGGGGCAGGGTCTTCGATGACCAGGCTGGAGAAACAGCCAAGGGACACAAAAGTGAATGGGGAGCAAGGGTGCTCAAGGGGATGAAATCCATGGGGGTAAGGGTCCAGGCCACGGAGGCCCTTGAAGACCTCAGCAAGGACTTCACTATCCTTTAGAGTGAGGTGGGAGCCACTAGAGGGCTTGGGACCACAAGGACTGGCACCTGGGTGGAAAAGAGACTGTAGGATGTAGGGAAAGAGCAAGAGGTGGTCGCACTGGCTGCAGCAGCACAGGAGGCCATTTGGACCAGAGGGTACCAGGAAGACTGGCAAGGAGCAGACAGGTTCTGGAACATTCCACAGGTGACACCCAGAGAGTCTGCCCATGACTCGGATGTACGGTTTACAGAAAGGTGAGGAGGCGAATTCATTCCTTGTTACACATGAGTGACATTTCCTCAGCCCTATATAAACCACGGACAAATGTACCTTCAGGAAAATTACACATGAACTTGACAACACAATCTAAGCAAGAGTGCACTTTGTCATAGAGACGTGACTTCAAGATCAGTTGTCTAGCCCTCTTCCAAATAGATGGCCTTCCGGAAGCCCCTTCTAGAGAAAATTCTGGAACCCCCTGTTACTAGACATATTTCACTCATTCCGTGGCCCTGTGGCCCTTTTATAAGCAGAAATTTCCTTTATCTGCAATTATATCCAATGTAAATGACAGTTTACATTTTTTATTAAAAAGTCCTCATACTAGGAATATGTCACTCATACTAGGAATATGTCACTCAGGGTAACTTGAAGCTGTGTTCCTGGCCATAGTCACTCATATTTGGCTCAGAATAAACTATTTTCTTATTTCCTTTAAAGTAGAGTTGTTATTTTACATCAACACCAACATACTCTTTTTTTTTCAGTTAACTTTCACATTGAATAACTAATTCAAACAAAACTTCTTAAAGTGCATTGAGAGTAGCAACACACATACACATACACACACACACACACACACACACACAGGGCCCTCAGGGATGGGCTGGGAGGTGGTGGTGGTGCAGCCCTTGCCTGGTGTGAATGAGGCCTCAGGCTTGGTTGCCAGCACTGCCAATGACTAACTAAATAAAACACCTCTCAATATGAATTTAAAAGTTGCTCCTAAAAATTAGCATACTAGAGTTTTAATTATGAATAATCAAATATCACAATTTCAGAAGAGGGGTTAAACTCTGGATTATAGAATTAATTATAAAGAAACAAAATGGTCTCACTTTTTCAATTACTCATAGCAATGTTTTTCAAAGCCAAGGAGGACAAGGTCGCCTGGAGGACGAGATCATCTAGGGGACGAGATCACCTGGAGCTCTGTGGAGATGCAGGTTCTGATGAGCAGGTCCAGAGTGGGATCCACAGTCTGCAACTCTCATGAGCACCCAGATGGTGTTGCTGGTCCTCCAACCCTGTGTCAACCAGGGGTGACCTATAACTCAGGCTAAGAAAGACTTGGCTAGGAGACCCTTGTTAGAACAGATTTAGTAAACAGATAGTAAATAGAACCATTTGTTCTAGAACTATTTATTGAGGGTCACGTATGTTAGAAGCGAGGTTTGAGATGGAATCCAGTCCCTGGTGAGAGGAATCCATCCCCCAGTCTGATGAGGGGAAAATTCCATTCATAATCCATCATGGCAGCTAAGGGTGCAGGATAGACAGGCTGCTGGGGACCTGAGAGAAGGTGGCACAGGAGGTGCTGGGTAACTACAAAGACTGCCCTGAAAAATCCATGTGAGTTGCATCTTGAAGTGTAGGTGACAACGAGGACACAGAGAGAAAACCTGTTCCTGGTGTGAGAACTGCAGGACCACAGGCAGCTCTGATAGCTCATAAATCCCTCTGTAATTGCAAATTGTTCAGCAAGACTGGACCGCAAGTGCCTGTGGGGGAGGGTGGAGAAGGAGGCAGAGAGTGGGTAGCCAGGAGGACCAGGGGCTGGAGCAACTGACAGGACCCTGAAGGATTTTATCTATTTATTCCATATTTTGTATTGGTGCATGGCAATTATACACAATGGTGGGATTCACTGATATGTATTTGCACTTGCATATGATGTAACAATAGCATTTCCCAGTATTTTTCCTTTCTTTCCCCTCCTCCGGGTCCCTTTCCTTTACTACTGATCTCCCTTCGATTTCCATAAGGTCCAGGACCTTGAAGGATTTCAGAAAGAATCCGTTTTCCATCTTGCAGAGACCAGTCTAGCTCTAAAGCTTGAGTATATGAGGAAAGGACAGGGGCCCTCAGTCTCTATTTAGTTCAGGATAGGAAACAAACATATTTTTAAACAAACAAGCAGTTCATATGGACTAGACAGCATCAATAGTATACCCAGTAAATAGGATGGAATACAATTCACATATCAATGATTTGCAAAGATTCATCCACAATCACTTGCAAAAAAGAGTTAGAATATTCTAACACAATTAATTTACTTTGTGAAACGGTAAGGGTAAATTCAAAATAATGTCTGCCCTAAAAGTCACAAATTTTAAATGGAAAACTAAAATCAAGGAAGACAAAGTCCAGCATGGTGGTACATGCCTGTAATCCCAACAATCTGGGAGCCTGAGACAGGAGGATTGAAAGTTTAAGGCCAAGGGTTGGGGTTGTGGCTCAGCGGTAGAGTGCTTGCCTCACATGCGTGAGGCACTGGGTTTGATCCTCAGCACATTAAAAAAATAAATAAACTAAAAATATTGTGTCCGTCTACAA
This sequence comes from Spermophilus citellus, assembly GCF_964194105.1. NCBI lineage: Eukaryota > Metazoa > Chordata > Mammalia > Rodentia > Sciuridae > Spermophilus > Spermophilus citellus. Next base: position 136,034,530 of record NC_138187.1, on the reverse strand, counting down.
CTCAAAAAGTATTTTGAAAGAAAGTTTAAGGCCAGCCTCAGTAACTTAGCAAGACCCTGTCTCAAAATTTTAAAAGCTGGGAATGTAGCTCAGTGGTAGAGCATCCCTGGGCTCAATCCCCAATACTAATAAATAAAGTAAAATAAGCTCAGAGGAGATGTGGAATGGTAACTTTTTGACTGCTTTCTGTGCTGCTAGGTAAAGACAACCTATGTGAGCAGGCCCCAGGAAGGAAGGTGGGGCCGTCTGCAGTTTTCTGTGATCACGGAGCATGCGCACTGTTGGCTAAATCCTACAAAGCCCCTCAGGTAATTCTGTGCCACCAAAACTGTGCTGACTCGTGTTATGGCTTGAATTCCTGTGAATTTCAGTGTCAAGCATTTATATGAGGGTTAATAATTCTGATTTCTAAGACTGAAATCTGCCTCCCAAATTGGAAGTGATAGAAACAAATTCTGCTTCATAAACAGAGAAAAGAATAAAATGAACTGGCAGGAGGACGGTCAATATCCCGAGGCAGTGCAATTTGTCTGCCTCAGACAGGGGCAGCCTTGGGACAGGGAGGCCCAGAGGCTCAATCAGAAACCACTGTGTGGCCTTCGTGTCAAAAAGCCCGGCCACCCTGGGCTTGGGTCCAATAGGGTAAGAATCGTACTGCAGAGAGAAGTCTAAATAAACATTAGTCTGATTAAGAAATCAGACATGCACATCAATGATAAGCAATTTTTAATATGGAAAGACCCGAGCACTACCCCAAGCATACTGTTTTCTCTTGTGTTGAGGTCAGTAGAATTCCAAGTCGCACTTGCAATCTATGCAAATCAAACAATCATAAAAGGAGTCACCACACTTGTAAAGACCACAACAGCTCCTATTTGCCTGGTACCTTAATCTACTCTAATGAATTAATTTTACCAGTTAATTTGATTTGCCCCTCATAATAATCTGGAATAAGCCAGACAGGAGGGATTGTCCACCCACTTTACAGAGGAGAAAACTGATGTCGGAAGAAAAGAAACTGGCACCAAATCACACAAAGGTAATAGACTTTTTTTTTTTATTCCTTAGAGGTGGCTATGTGTGACACTGTTGTTTGTTTTGGTTTGGGTTTTGTTTTTGTTTTGTTTCTATCCTGGGGATGGAACCCGGGGGGCGTCTCACATGCTGTCCAAGTGCTCTATCTCTGAGCTGCATCCCCAGCCCCCTCAATACTCAGTTCTTAAGAAATTAGAGGGCACATTCTCACTCTTTCAAGCCAAGTTTGTGCTTTCAAAATGTAAACATATTCATGCCACCAAAAAATTTGGCAATTTTTAACTTGTGTTTTCCCACAGGTGGCAGTTCCTGCTTAGATTAATTGGCTTCCACACTCCCGAAAGCCATTTCCTTTCTGAATCACAGCACAGTTGGCAATAGATAATAAACAATTTAGAGAACCATATAAAAACACAGCCATCTGTGCTAGAAAATAAGCACGGTGGAATTCGAGGAACCCAGCACAATAGAAAGAACAAGGCCTGGGCTGGGGGTGACATGGCACAGGGTTCCATGTGCCAGTAGGGTCCCCTGAAGATAGGCCAGGTCTCACGGGAGCCCAGCTTCACTATGGCCGACCGGCAGGTGTGAGGACAGAGAGGGGCGCCTGGGGGCTCTTGTTTCTCCACAGCCTCAGGGGCTTCCACGATGGCCTCCTTTCTCGGCCTTTGCCACTGAACCTTCTAGAACTGCCTGTCCATACCTGGCACTCCCTGAATCCTCACAGTTTTTTTCCCCAACATTTTATTATTATTTTTTAAATAATAACCAATTGAACCAATGTTGTTGTTGTTTTTTTTTTTTACCAAAAATTTTATTAGTCCATTAGAGTTGTACGTAATGGTGGGATTTGTTAATATATTCATATATGCACAAAATATAACAATATAATTTGGCTAATATCACTCCCCAGCACTTTCCCCTGAATCTTTATATTTATCAAGGTGTTCCTTTTTCTCTCTGGTCTTCGCTGAAATCCCAGGTTCCAGGACTCCACCTTCCCAATGGTCCCCACCGTCTGTTGTTAGTTTTATTTGTCAACTTGGCTGGGCTATTGTACCCAGTGGCTGAAACCCTGAGCTAACTGCTTCTGTGTAGTTAGTTATCTTGTAGATGGAATAAACATCTATAAGCATTTGATTTTCTATAAAGAGGTTACCCTCAATAGCGTGAGTGGGCCTCGTCCAATCAGCCAAAAGGTAAACACAAAAAGACATCAAGGACTAAACCCTGCATTCCTCCAAGCCTTGTCCTCAGCTAGGCTACACACACCCCTCAAAGAAGCTTCTCCAGTGAGGGTCAGAATGACTGAGAAGGCAACAGAGGGCGTTTTTGGGCTTGGGAAAGGATGAGTAAGTAAAGAGCTGAAAGTGTCAATGAGGGGCTCACACACACACACACACACACACACACACACACACACAGATCTATTTTAAGCAGTGGCTGAATGGCTCATGCAATCATGGAGGCTGGTGAGAGGGAAATTTGTGGGGCAGGCTGGCAGACCAGAAACCCAGTCCTCTACAAACTTAATCACTAATCATCCTTCACTAAAGAAGATTTCAGTCCCTAGATTGCCAGTTTCTGGCTCTGCAGCCACTGTCTCAATTACCTTCAGATGCATACACTTTTTCACCAGTACTGGTCCAACACCACATATCTATGGGGCTTTTTATTTTATTTATTTATTGGTACTGGGGACTAAACCCAGTGGCATTTGACCATTGAGCCACGTTCCAGTCCTTTTTATTTTATTTTATTTTATTTTATTTTATTTTTGAGACAGGGTCTCACTAAATTGCCGAGGATGGTTTTGAACTCGTGATTTTCCTGCCTCAGCCTCCCGAGCCACTGGGATTATAGGTGTGCACCACGGCACCTGGCGACTCATTTTTTTAATATTATCACTTAAACATCTAAAATACAGTCAGTCCAGATTCAATGGCATGGTCTTCCCAGGACTCCCTGTTATTTTCAGGGGTTCCCAAGTTCAATATGTGACACAACCATCCATTTTTTAATATGTAATTCAAGATCAAACTTGGAAGTCTCTAAACTTCCCTCTCATACCTTCATTTCCGATTCATCATAAAGTCCTCTAGATTTTATTTCATAAATTTCTCTCAAATATGTCTGTCTGTCCTCATCTCTTCACCCTATTCAGACCACCATGAGAGAAAGTCCTTTAGTTCACCATTAGTAGAAATGTAGATTGGTGTTGTCGTCAGAGGTTCTGCAAAAAAAAAAAAAAAAAAAAAAGTAAAAATAGAATGACTACATGGTCTAGCAATCCCACCTGTGGACATACTCTCAAAGGAGATGAAACCATGACATCTGCTGTCCCATTTTCATTGCATCATTAGTCACAATACTCAAGATACAGAAACCAGGATGTTGAGGGACACATCTGCTGGGCACAAATAAATAAAAAAACTGGTGTATGCCTACAGTGCCATATTATTCAGACTTAATAAAGGAGATCCTTCCATTTGCCCCAACATGGAAGAACCCAGGACATTATACCAAGTGAAGTAAGCCAGATACAGAAAGCAAAATCACATGATCTCACATGTTGAATCTTAAAAAAAAAAAATCAAATACACAGAAATAGGGCTGGGGATGTGGCTCAAGCGGTAGCGCGCTCGCCTGGCATGCATGCGGCCCGGGTTCAATCCTCAGCACCACATACAAACAAAGATGTTGTGTCCGCCGAGAACTAAAAAATAAATAAAAACTCTCTCTCTCTCTCTCTCTCTCTCTCTAAATAAATAAATAAATAAATAAATAAATACACAGAAATAACAGAGATAGGAAATGAAACAGTGTTTACCTGGGAGACAGGGAATGGCCAGGGGCGGTTTCAGAGGATGCAAAGTAGCAGGTATGTAGGTGAACAAGTCTAGGATTCAGCGTACGACATGAGGACCGTCAATAATGTGTTGTATTGGGGATTTTACTAAATGAATAGGTTTTAGCTGTTAACTGCTAATTGATTCACCACAGCAACCATTTCCCAATTTTTGTGTATCTCATATGTCATATTGTATACCTGTAATCTACACAATAAAATTCATTTTTTAAATAAAAATGTTTAGGATCAGGGGTATAGCTCAGTGGTGGAGTGCTTGCCCAGCATCTACAAAGCCTTAGGTTCCATCCCTAGCACTACACACAAAATAATAATAATAATAATAATAATAATAATAATAATAATAATAATAAATTTCAACAAATTTAAAGAAAGGGTTAGAGAGGGAGCTTTGGAGTTTGTGAATTAAGAAAAAAGGAAAATCAAATTATATGCCATTTTCCAGACATTCCACGCAACCTCAATTTTATAGAAAGATGGGAGCTGTAAGTATGGATGCTTCCTCTAAGTCCTGTGGCTTCCATTCACTTGCCTAGTAACTAACAAACCTCAAACTAGAGGCTTCCGTTGGCTTAATATGTAATTCAGAATCTTTTTTTAAAAAAAACCTCTTTTTTTATATATATTTTTTTAGTTGGACACAATATCTTTATTTATTTATTTTTATGTGGTGCTGAGGATCAAACCTGTTAGAGTCTGTAAACAAGTCTGGATGGCGCCTGGCATATTGCCAGAGGGAGTGGTTTATGAAGTAATGCCCGCGAGCCATTAAGTGTGGAGATTCCTTATTGGTTGACTGATGTATCTAGTTTATGTTAATTAAGATAAGCTGTGTGGAATGTATAAATACCACTCCTGTCCTACAATAAACGGCTCCCTCTCCTGCTATATCAACGTACACAAGTTGTTCGTGTCCCCCCCACCCCCTTATTTTGCTGCAGCCAGACTGCTGCATGAACCCAGGGCCTCACACATGCTAGGCGAGTGCTCTACCACTGAGCTGCAACTCCAGCCCCTTAAAATCTCTTTATGTCTTCTAAAAAGAAGGAGGGGGACTGGGCATGGTGGCACATGCCTATAATCCCAGTGACTCAGGTGGCTGAGGCAGGAGGATCGTGAGTTCAAAGCCAGCCTCAACAATTTAGCAAGGCCCTAAACAATTTAGTGAGACCTCTGTCTCTAAAAAAATATACAAAAGGGCAGGGAAGTGGCACTCGGCACTCGATTAAATCAGCAGTTAAGCACCTCTGGATTAAATCCCTGGTGTCAAAAACAAAAAAAAAAGGAGTAAACAAAATACAGTTCCTGCTTTTGAGGAGCTCACACCTGGCCAGAGAGAAAGACAGGTAATGGGAACATTATAACAAGGTGAAGAAAGAACCACAGAACACAGGAGAGGGGACTTACTCCACCAACACGCAGAGGAAACAGACTCACAGAAGGGACAGGCAAACTGGACTTTGAAGAGCAAATAGCAGTCCACTGGGCAGAAGGTGTGGCCAGTACAGACACCGGTGTGCAAGAAGGCACGGAGGTGTCACAGGGGTGTAAGATGACAGGGAGTGATTGGAGATGAGGCTAGAAAAGTAATTGAGGATGGACATGCAAGGTCGCGCTATGCAGGAGTCAGTCTAAGGAGTGTGCAATCTCTTCTCCAAGCAACCTGAATCCTGGAAGGTTTTTTGGACAGGGAAGCTGCACGTGCCAAGCTGTGTTCTAGAAAGATCAAGCTGGCAGCAGCACTGAGGACCAAATAAAGTGGGAGGGACTAGAGGCAGAGGTCAGCTAAGCTACTGCAACTGTGTAGGTCCAAAAGAGACCAGGATAAAAATGAGCCAGAGGGCGGTGGCCACAGGAGAAGGTAAAGATGGGCAGGCTCCAGAAAACTTTTGGATGAGGTTGGGTCTGAAGAATCCACATAAATCAATCTCTGGTCTGTAGATTCGGTGGCTAAATCCATATGCATACTACAAGGCTCATTTTGTAGATGAGATGTCACAGAAGCATTTTACAGCTTGTCCTCTGCTGGTTCAGACCCGAAGACCTTAAAGAATTCATGTGATCTTTCCTCTTGACACCAGCGTATTTTTTAATTTTTCATGTCTTCGTTTTATTAATTTATTATTTTTATGTGGGGCTGAGGATCAAACCCAGTACCTCACATGTGCCAGGAAGGTGCCTACCACTGAGCCACAAACCCAGTCTCACCAGTGTATTCTTAAACCTCACAATGGTTCCTGGAACACTGGGTTCATAGTGTGAAACAGCTGTAATGACTCGGGATAAGATTCATGCCATTTTTATAAACAGAAAGTTAACTGAGGGGTGTGATACTAGGAAACAGAAGAGAGACACAGGATCTTTCCAGAATGTGGACAGTCTGGCCCTTAAACCAGAGCCCGAAGGTTAACCTACATTCTCTCTTTTTTTGTTCAAATGTTGCAATTTCCTTGTCATTTAGATATATAACTAGGATTTATTCACTTCACTTTTTTGTTTTGTTGTTTTTTTGTAATGGACATTTAGCACAGGGGCACTTTATCACTAAGCTACATCCTCACCCCTTTTTTAATTGCTGAGGCTGGCTTTGAACTTGTAATCCTCCTGCCTCAGCCTCCTGAGTCACTGGTATTATAGTTGTGTGCCACTTGCCTAGAACACTTCACTATTTCTGAGAAGAACAAAAATTGGTAAGTTTATTCCAAGAAAGAGGGCTCAGAATAAATTACAGTCCAGATCCATGTGTCATGTAGAGTTCAGTTAAGCAGGACCAGTTACGGGGTCCACAGGGTCAAGTGGATGGTATGTATGCCTGGCATAGACACGCTATACGAGGCTTAACAAAAATCAAAGACCTGGACTCAAGATTCTGCATGAGAAGCGGCAGTAAGAAATCCATCTGAAGCCAAGAAAAAAGGCCTAAGAATGAAACCAGCCCTGCCAACATCTTGATCTTGAACTTCAAGCCTCTCAAATTGTGAAAAATTATATTTCTATTGTTTAATCCTCCCAATCTGTGTTGTTTTATAATGGCACCATAAAAAACTAACCCAGCTGTCATTTTTAATCCCTCCCTGACTGTCCACATCAGCCCACAGTGTGTAGACTGATGCCGTCCACTGATGATGCCATCCACTGGTCAGTCTCAAACTAACAGACCTCACCATAGTGCAACACACTACAGCACACGGAATCACTTTATAGTGGCATACTTTATTTATTTATTTAGTGGTGCTGGGGATCCCCAGGGCCTCACACAAGCCAGGCAAGTGTTTTACCACTGAGTTACATCCACAGCAATTTTTTATTTCTTTTATTTATTTATTTATTTTTATTTTGAGACAGAGTCTTACTAAGTTGCAGAGGGCTGGCCTCTAACTTGTGATATTCCTGCCTCAGTCTCCTGAGTCACTGAGATGATAAGTGTGTGCCATTGTGCCCGGCACAATGACATCCTTTTATACATATTCCCATTAAATAATAGACCAAACTTCCATCTTTAAAAAAGGTATTTAAAAGGCTTGTAAAAGAAAGAAGAGTACACAATTCCTCTTATTTAGGTTCCCACGGACCTCCTATCAATAGCTCCTTTGCTTTGACTTACCTGACAATGAATCATTTCCTTCTGCCTTTGGTCTGTTCTTTGTTTGATGTGAAGGCCTGCCAGTATCTAGGTAACCAGGTTGTTGTTAATCAATGGTAGATTTCAGTGGTCAGCATCATCATAAATCTGGCCACTGGATTTGAGGGGCGTGGAAGTTTCCAAAAGCAAGATTTTTACGAACTTTCTTCAGCATTTTTTTTTTTAGGCAGAAATATTCACTACCAAAATCCGAGGTCAGTGTTTTAGTCTTTGGTACTTTAACCTGGTCAAAGATGGACCCTAGAACAGGGCTTCACCCCTTGCTTATCCACCCTCAGCCTTTTCATTAGAAATCAGTTCTTATTTAAAATATTCCCTAGTTGCCATTCATTTCACAGAAAGTTAACTTCTGAAAGCAAGAACATTCTCATTAGTATTTAATAAGCCAATTCCAAATTGCCTTTAACTGAAATCAAAGGCACAATTCAATTTATTTGAACACAATTTCTTATGAATGTACTTGGGGAGAAGGTCAATAAAACAGGGCTGGCTGAATTTCCCTGTATCCATTCTGCTTTTCTTAGCCTGCACGGAAGTCAGGGACTTCCAAGTATTCAGACAGAATGTTCATCATTCCAATAATTAACTGCATATAACCTGGAAATGAAAAGGGGGAAAAAATAAAAGAACTCTCTTTTTTTTTATTGTTGGTCATTCAAAACATTACATAGTTCTTAATATATCATATTTCACAGTTTGATTGAAGTGGGTTATGAACTCCCATTTTTACCCCGTATACAGATTGCTGTATCACATCAGTTACACTTCCATTGATTTACATATTGCCATTCTAGTGACTGATGTATTCTGCTATCTATCCTATTCTCTACTATCCCCCCTCCCCTCCCCTCCCCTCCCCTCCCCTTTTCTCTTTCTACCCCCTCTACTGTAAATCATTTCTTCCACTTGTATTATTCTTCTCTTACCCCTCATTTCCTCTTATATGTAATTTTATAAAACCCTGAGGATCACCTTCCATTTCCATGTGATTTCCCTTCTCACTCCCTTTCCCTCCCACCTCTCATCCCTGTTTAATGTTAATCTTCTTCTCAAGCTCTTCGTCCCTACCCTGTCCTTGGTTACTCCCCTTATATCAAAGCAGTCATTTGGCATTTGTTTTCTAAGGATTGGCTAGCTTCACTTAGCATAATCTGCTCTAATGCCATCAATTTCCCTCCAAATTCTATGATTTTGTGATTTTTTAATGCAGAGTAATACTCCATTGTATATAAATGCCACATTTTTTTTATCCATTCATCTATTGAAGGGCATCTAGGTTGGTTCCACAATCTTGCTATCGTGAATTGTGCTGCTATGAACATCGATGTAGCAGTGTCCCTGTAGCATGCTCTTATTAGGTCTTTAGGGAATAGACCGAGAAGGGGAATAGCTGGGTCAAATGGTGGTTCCATTCCCAGCTTTCCAAGAAATCTCCATACTGCTTTCCAAATTGGCTGCACCAATTTGCAGTCCCACCAACAATGAACAAGTGTACCCTTTTCCCCGAATCCTCTCCAGCACTTGTTGTTGTTGGACTTCATAATGGCTGCCAATCTTACTGGAGTGAGATGGTATCTTAGGGTGGTTTTGATTTGCATTTCTCTGACTGCTAGCGATGGTGAGCATTTTTTCATGTACTTGTTGATTGATTGTATGTCCTCCTCTGAGAAGTGTCTGTTCAGGTTCTTGGCCCATTTGTTGATTGGGTTATTTGTTATCTTATTGTCTAATTTTTTGAGTTCTTTGTATACTCTGGATATTAGGGCTCTATCTGAAGTGTGTGGAGTAAAGATTTGTTCCCAGGATGTAGGCTCCCTGTTTACCTCTCTTATTGTTTCTCTTGCTGAGAAAAAACTTTTTAGTTTGAGTAAGTCCCATTTGTTGATTCTAGTTGTTAACTCTTGCGCTATGGGTGTCCTATTGAGGAATTTGGAGCCCGACCCCACAGTATGTAGATCATACCCAACTTTTTCTTCTATCAGATGCCGTGTCTCTGATTTAATATCAAGCTCCTTGATCCATTTTGAGTTAACTTTTGTGCATGGCGAGAGAAAGGGATTCAGTTTCATTTTGATGCAAAGATTTCCAGTTTTCCCAGCACCATTTGTTGAAGATGCTATCCTTCCTCCATTGCATGCTTTTAGCCCCTTTATCAAATATAAGATAGTTGTAGTTTTGTGGATTGGTTACTATGTCCTCTATTCTGTACCATCGGTCCACCCGCCTGTTTTGGTACCAGTACCATGCTGTTTTTGTTACTATTGCTTTGTAGTACAGTTTGAACTCTGGTATCGATATACCACCTGATTCACCTTTCCTACTTAGAATTGTTTTTGCTATTCTGGGTCTTTTATTTTTCCAGATGAATTTCATGATTGCTTTCTCTATTTCTACAAGAAATGCCGTTGGGATTTTGATTGGCACTGCATTAAACCTATAGAGAACTTTTGGTAATATCGCCATTTTGATGATGTTAGTTCTGCCTATCCATGAACAGGGTATATTTTTCCATCTTCTAAGATCTTCTTCTATTTCTCTCTTTAGGGTTCTGTAGTTTTCATTGTATAAGTCTTTCTCCTCTTTTGTTAGGTTAATTCCCAAGTATTTTATTTTTTTTGAGGATATTGTGAATGGGGTGGTTGTCCTCATTTCCATTTCAGAAGATTTGTTGCTGATATACAGAAATGCCTTTGATTTATGCGTGTTGATTTTATATCCTGCCACTTTGCTGAATTCATTTATTAGGTCTAGTAGTTTCTTTGTAGACCCTTTTGGGTCTGCAGTTCTTAACATTTTATTATGGAAAACTTCAAACACTTATAACCTCTTAGCATTGTAATATATTTATTTTATGTCTTGTCTGTGTATCATATATGCATGTGCATATAAACATGTATATACACACATGCATATAGGAAAACAAAGATTACATATTAAAGTTTTTTTTCAGGTTTTTTTTTTTTTTGTTAGTACTAATCTTTTCATGACTTGCCTTTGCCTTTCAGATCAAATCCAGCTCTAATAGTTTCTTTGTAGACCCTTTTGGGTCTGCTAGGTATAGAATCATGTCATCTGCAAATAGCGATAATTTAAGTTCTTCTTTTCCTATTTTTATGCCTTTAATTTCTTTCATCTGTCTAATTGCTCTGGCCAGTGTTTTGAGGACTATGTTGAACAGAAGTGGTGAGAGAGGGTATCCCTGTCTTGTTCCAGATTTTAGAGGGAATGCCTTCAATTTTTCTCCATTCAGAATGATGCTGGCCTATGGCTTATCATAGATTGCTTTTACAATGTTGAGATATGATCCTGTTATCCCTAATTTTTCTAGAGTTTTGAACATAAAGGGATGCTGTACTTTGTCGAATGCTTTTTCTGCATCTATCGAGATGATCATATGGTTCTTATTTTTAAGTCTATTGATGTGGTGAATAACATTTATTGATTTCCGTATATTGAACCAGCCTTGCATCCCAGGGATGAATCCTACTTGATCATGGTGTATAATTTTTTTGATATGTTTTTGAATCCGATTCGCCAGAATTTTATTGAGGATTTTTGCATCTAGGTTCATTAGAGATATTGGTCTGTAGTTTTCTTTCTTTGAAGTGTCTCTGTCTGGTTTAGGCATCAGGGTGATGTTGGCCTCGTAGAATGTATTTGGAAGTTCTCCCTCTTTTTCTATTTCCTGAAATAGCTTGAAACGTATTGGTGTTAGTTCCTCTTTAAAGGTTTTGTAAAACTCTGCTGTATACCCATCCGGTCCTGGGCTTTTCTTAGTTGGTAGTCTTTTGATGGTTTCTTCTATTTCCTCTATTGTTATTGGTCTGTTTAGGTTGTCTATATCCTCCTGACTCAATCTGGGCAGATCATATGACTTAAGAAATTTATCGATGCCTTCACTATCTTCTATTTTATTGGAGTATAAGGATTCAAAATAATTTCTGATTATCTTCTGTATTTCTGAAGTGTCTGTTGTGATATTGCCTTTTTCATCCCGTATGCTAGTAATTTGAGTTCTCTCTCTTCTTCTCTTCATCAGCATGGCTAAAACTCTGTCGATTTTATTTATTTTTTCAAAGAACCAACTTTTAGTTTTGTCAATTTTTTCAATTGTTTCTTTTGTTTCAATTTCATTAATTTCAGCTCTGATTTTAATTATTTCTTGCCTTCTACTTCTTTTGCTGTTGTTTTGCTCTTCTTTTTCTAGGATTTTGAGATGAATTATGAGATCATTTATTTGTTGGTTTTTTCTTTTTTTAAGGAATGAACTCCAAGCAATGAATTTTCCTCTTAGAACTGCTTTCAATGTGTCCCATAGATTCTGATATGTTGTGTCTGTGTTTTCTTTTAACTCTAAGAAGTTTTTAATTTCCTCCTTGAAGTCTTCTAAAACCCATTGATCATTCAGTAACCTATTGTTCATTCTCCAAGTGATGCATGATTTTTCCTTCATTCTTTTATCGTTGATTTTCAGTTTCATTCCATTATGATCAGATAAGATGCATGGTATTATCTCTACTCCTTTATAATTTCTAAGAGTTGCCCTGTGACATAATATATGATCTATTTTTGAGAAGGATCCATGTGCTGCTGAGAAAAAAGTGTAACTGCTTGATGTTGGGTGGTATATTCTATATATGTCAATTAAGTCTAGGTTGTTAATTGTGTTATTGAGTTCTATAGTCTCCTTATTTAACTTTTGTTTGGAAGATCTGTCCAGTGGTGAGAGAGGTGTGTTGAAGTCTCCCATGATTATTGTATGGTGGTCTATTAGACTCTTGAACTTGAGAAGAGTTTGCTTGATGAACATAGCTGCTCCATTGTTTGGGGCATATATATTTATGATTGTTATGTCTTGTTGGTGTATGGTTCCCTTGAGCAGTATCTAGTGTCCCTCTTTATCCCTTTTGATTAACTTTGGCTTGAAATCTATTTTATTAGATATGAGTATGGACACTCCTGCTTGTTTCCGCAGTCCATATGAGTGGTATGATTTTTCCCAACCTTTCACCTTCAGTCTATGTATATCTTTTCCTATCAAATGCGTCTCCTGTAGGCAGCATATTGTTGGGTCTTGTTTTGTGATCCATTCAACTAGCCTGTGTCTCTTAATTGGTGAGTTTAAGCCATTAACATTTAGGGTTATTATTGAGATATGGTTTGTTCTTCCAGCCATATTTGTTTATTAATGTTACTAAACCTGATTTGTTTTCCTCTTTGATTACTTTCCCCCCTTTACTTTCCTACCTCCCACTGTTGGTTTTCATTGTTATTTTCCATTTCCTCTTCCTGTAATGTTTTGTCAAGGGTTTTTTGAAGAGATGGTTTTCTAGCTGCGAATTCTTTTAACTTTTGTTTATTGTGGAAGGTTTTAATTTCATCTTCCATCCTGAAGCTTAATTTCGCTGGATACACAATTCTTGGTTGGAACCCATTTTATTTCAGTGTTTGAAATATGTTATTCCAGGATCTTCTAGCTTTCAGAGTTTGTGTTGAGAGATCAGCTGTTATCCTGATTGGTTTACCCCTAAATGTAATCTGCTTCCTTTCTCTTGTAGCTTTTAAAATTCTCTCCTTATTCTGTATGTTGGGCATCTTCATTAGAATGTGTCTAGGTGTGGATCTCTTATGATTTTGCACATTCAGCGTCCTGTAGGCTTCTAGGATTTGGGGTTCTGTCTCATTCTTCAAGTCTGGGAAGTTTTCTCGTATTATTTCATTGAATAGATTGTTTATTCCTTTGGTTTGGAGCTCTGTGCCTTTCTGTATCCCAATGACTCTTAAGTTTGGTCTTTTAATGTTATTCCATATTTCTTGGATGTTCTGCTCATGGTTTCTCAGCAGTCTTGCTGAGCTGTCTATGTTCTTTTCAAGTTGAAATACTTTGTCTTCATTGTCTGATGTTCTATCTTCTAAGTGATCTATTCTGCTGGTAGTATTCTCAATTGAGTTTTTAAGTTGGTTTATTGCTTCCTGCATTTCTAGGATTTCTATTTGTTTGTTTTTTATTACCTCTATCTCCCTGTGAAATTGGTCTTTTACTTCCTGGATTTGTTTATGTAGTTCCTTGTCAAAGTGATCTTTCATTGTCTGATTTTGCTGTCTCATGTCTTCCTTGAGACTCCAGATCATCTGAAGCATGTATATCCTGAACTCTTTATCTGACATTCCATCTGTTGCAGCTATTACCTCTTCTAAAGTTGAGTTGACCTGCATTGCTTGTGGTCCTTTCTTTCCTTGTCTTTTCATACTGCTCGCATTTCTTTCTGTTTGGTGAAACTGTTGTGTTTTTGAAATTTTCCCCTATTTATTTATATTGCTCTTGTATAGTTGGAAAATCTCCCTTGCAGGGCGGGTAGTGGCTGTGCTCCTCCTCTAATTAGGGTGATCTGTCTACCACGCTGGTTGGTCGCAGATCTGCCCACCCTGCGGGCGCAGGTAACAGCTCTGCTCTGCCCGCACTCCAGTTGTGGTGACGTAACTACCACACCCTCGGGTCGTTGGTCCTGATCCGGATGTGGGCGGTGGCTCTGCTCGGCCCCTACTCCAATTGGTGTGACGTGTCTACCACACTGGCAGGCCTCTAGGCCTGTTCCGCCGGTGGGTCGCAGGTCTGCCTACCTTGCGGGCTCGGGCAGCAGTTCTGCTCAGCTCCCACTCCAATTGGTGTGACGTGTCTACCACACTGGCAGGCCTCTAGGCCTGTTCCGCCGGTGGGTCGCAGGTCTGCCTACCTTGCGGGCTCGGGCAGCAGTTCTGCTCAGCTCCCACTCCCAATGGGGATACCTGACTGCCTCTCCAACGGGTCGCTAGGCCTTTTCCGGACATGGGCGGAGGCTCTGCTCCACCCCCACTCCAACCAGTGTGATGTGACTGCCTCGGTGCTACATGTCCACCACGCTGGCAGGCTACCGGGCCTGTCCTGCCAGTGGGTCGCAGGTCTGCCTACCTTGCAGGCTAAGAAGGCGGCTCTGCACAGCCCCTACTCCAAATGGGGTGACTTGGCTACCGCGCCGTCGGGTCGCTCGTCCTGTTCTAGGCGTGGGCGGCTACTCTCTTTGGCCCCAGCTGCAGTTGGGGTGTCGTGATACCACGCCGGCGGGTCACTTGGCCTGCTCTGGGCACAGGCGGCAGCTCCACTCTCCCCCCCTGGCCCCCACAGCACCCAGCAGGACCCGGACCGAGAAGCAGTCACCGCAGGTTCCCCAACCCTGGGCCAAAGTAGCTTCGGGACCCAGAACCTGGCCTCTCCGATCCCGGCTCACGCTCCGCTAGGAGCAGGCTCCAAGGAGCGACCCCCGCGGGTTCCCCTGCCCCAGGCCAAAGCAGCTCTGGGAGCCAGAGCCTGGCCTCTCCAAGCTCTCCGAGCTCGGTGCACGCTCTGCTGGGAGCAGGCTCAAAGACGCAGTCCCCGCGGGCTCCCCAGCCCCAGGCCAAAACTGTTCCGGGAGTCAGAACCCAGCCGCCCCGAGCTCAGCGCACACTCCACTTGGAGCTGGCCTCAACACGCAGTCTCCGCAGGTTCCCCAGCCCTGGGCCAAAGCAGCCCCGGGAACCAGAATCCGGCCGCTCAGAGCCCGGCGCACGCCTTGCCAGGAGCGAGCCCCTAGGAGTATTCTCCACTGGTTCTCCAGCCCCGAGCCTGAGCAATCTGTCTGCGAGACGCAGGCAAATACCAGCCTGAAATCACCTGTTCCGTAGCTGAGTGAGCTGAGATCAGTAGAAAACAGGGATGATTACATCAGCTCTCCAAGATGGCGGCTGCTGTCCTCCTCCGTGGTCCGTCCAGTGTCGAGAACCGAACTGGACCACTTCTCTCCTCTGTCTCAAAGCCGGAACTCAGCACTAAGCACGGCCATTGCACCACTGGCAGGAGCCCCCAGAATCCGCATCGCTGCACCCCTGCTCCGGCACCTCGCCACTTCCCAGCGCCGCCGCAGACTCCAGCTGCGGGGCGATCCGCCAATCAGGCAATGCGACCCTCTGTGCGGAGAAATCGCCCGCGTCCGAGCCCCCGCAGCCGAACCTCACGCGATGGAAATCCGTCCACTAGATTCTGGAGCACCTCAATTTCACTGGAAATTCCCAACAAGATAGCCTTCAGCTGTTTCACCTCGTCTTTCTCCCGCACAGTGACGCGGTGCACTGGGGTGATGCACTCCCTTCACCGCCATCTTCCTCTACCAAGAACTCTCTTTTGGAAACCAGAAATAGCGCACTCAGACCCCTGCACACAGGTCCCCAGTTGACCTGTGGTGAGCCACACACATTAAGTTGAAAAAGAAAAGAATTTAAGGCCACGTGCCAAAGCATCTTCTAGCAATTACACAACTTAGAAAATACATATGCCTCCCTATCTTTTTTTTTAAAGATATTTATTTTCTAGTTGTAGTTGGACACAATACCTTTATTTTATTATTGTTACATGGTGCTGAGAATCGAACCCAGGGCCTCGCGCGCTAGGCGAGGGCTCTTTGGCTGAGCCACAACCCCAGCCCCCTGTCTTTTTCAATATTTGTTTTGTTATTGTTATTGGTGGTGGTGGTACTAGGGATTGAACTCAGGGGCACTTAACCACTGAGCCACATCCCCAGCCCTTTTTGTATTTGATTTAGAGAAAGGGTCTCACTGAATTGCTTAGGGCCTCACTAAATTGCTAGGGCCTGGGCTGCGGTTGTAGCTCAGTGGTAGAGCACTTACTATCATGTATGAGGCACTGGGTTCGATCCTCAGCACCCCATAAAAATAAATAAATAAAATAAAGGTATTGTGTCCATCTACAACTAAAAAAAAAATTAAGTTGCTGAGGCTGGCTTTGTACTCGCAATCCTCCTGCCTCCTGCCTCGGCCTCCTGAGCTGCCAGGATTACAGGCATGCACCACCACACCCGGCTCCAATTTTTATTTGTTATATTCAATTTATTTATGTTTTGCTTCTCAATATAGATAACTTGGCAGCATGTAGCCTAACTACTTAATTACTGTTTATTTTTATTTCTCTCACTTATTTTCTTTAAAGTCTCACCTCTTTTGTATCAATTGGAAAATGTTATCAACAGCTTTCCAGTGGATAGGTTAGTTTTAAGTTCTTTCAGAAAAGAAGATCAAGATGTATCTTAATTGTAAATATAATAAAACGTCTTACTCCTCCAGTAGGAGGAAAAAGTCAGCATAATATAGTGGAGACAGGGGAGGCTGGTTTTTAGAATTCCCTGGATTACAATCTGTGACGGGCAGTTCTCATCTTTAAATTCCCCTAATGTCTAAAACTTGGGTTTTAGTAATTGTTTAAGAGCTCCTTGAGGAGGGCAAGGAAGATAAAATTCTAATTCCAAGATTGACATTAAAGACTGTCATTTCATGAGGAATTTGCAATAGCTCGGTGGGAGGAATAGGAGGTGGGGTTTTAGAATTCTTGTTCCTGGGACTATTTCATTATACTCAACAATCCATGAAAACTGTAAGTAATGGCAGGGGCAAGACTGCTGATTCTTCCCACTTGGTTTGCCCTGAGTTGGTGTCAACTGAGCAGGAGCTCCTGTCCCCTGAGCCAGGCACAGCCACCAGAACAGCAGAGCCTTTCACCACCAGTGACTGTGAAGTTTAACACATGGCCAGGGACCAGGCCCTGGGGCAGCACACTGTCATAAACCACACCATTAAGTGAAGCAGTGAATGGAGAAGCTGGCTTGTTGCCTCAGTGGGGACAGTCACAAGAAGCTC
Source organism: Spermophilus citellus (assembly GCF_964194105.1). Taxonomy (NCBI): domain Eukaryota; kingdom Metazoa; phylum Chordata; class Mammalia; order Rodentia; family Sciuridae; genus Spermophilus; species Spermophilus citellus. Next base: position 136,017,260 of record NC_138187.1, on the reverse strand, counting down.
CTGGGGAAGGTAACAGGTTAAAATGACTAGTTTAAATTTCCAAGACAGAGTACAAGATTTGAGTCATAAAACCTGAGACCGGGTGTGTTCTGATCTTAGATCAGTCTCTAATTGTGTAACCTTGGACAATTAATTTTGCTTCCTTAGACCCCACTTTCTTTGTCTGGAAAACGAGAAAACGATGATCTTGAGAGTTCTTCCAGCTCTAAAATCCTGAGATTCCATCAATGGCAAGTAGTAATCCAACTACTAACTTTTCAATGTGAGTAGAAAGAACAGATTTTAATTCACAGAAATGAAATAGAAATGGCTAAACATGTGGTACGTGACTGCAATCCCAGCTACTACTCATTATTCCAGAGGATGAGGCAGGAGAATCGTGTGTTCAAGGTCATAATGGGCAACTTAGCCAGACTCTGTCTCTGATAAAATAAAAAAGGGTTTGGAATGCAGCTCAGTGGTACGGTGTTCTCCTAGTATCCCCAATACTGCAATAAGTAAATAAATAAATAAATAAATAGAAAGAAAGAAAAGAAAAAAGAAATGGCTAAGCATATTAAAACATTACCAATTTCATTTGCTTTTGTGTTCATTTCTATGTTTGTTTTTATGGTTCCAGGGATTGAACCCAGGGCCTCATTCGTGCCAAGAACGTGATCTACAATTTAGCTACACCCTCAACCCTATCATTTGTAATTTTAAAATGCAAATTAAAATAATGATATACCATTTTCACCTATCATTAAAAACAATAGAAAGTTTAAAGATATCCAGTGGTGATTATATGTGAAGAAACTAGCACTTTCAATGCTATTGGCATGAATGGAAATTGGCACAGTCTTCTGGGAAGTCCATTTCTTAATATGCATTCAAAGTTGGTACTATATCCTTGAAAAATTTCACCTCTAGGAATTTAGCTGACAGATACACTTGCAGAAGTACACTAAACTATGAGTACAGCAATTTCCCTGACAGAATTGTTTGAAAATTAATCAGAAATATAATATAAATGTCCACTAACAGGAAAATGACATAATAGATGTGCTATCCTATTTTATGGGATAGCATACAGTTTCTAAAAACCATTTTGTGTGTGTGTGTGTGTGTGTGTGTGTGTGTGCTGATAGTAAAAGATGCCAAGAAACATTTCTAAATGAAAAATCATATTGGAGATTCATGTTCATAATATAATTTGTTAAAGAAAAATTAGATGATGGATCTAATGATAGGAGATAAATTATTTGTTTTTAAAAGAGACATTTCTGGAAGTCTATACCATTTTGGTTATGTTGGGGTCTAAGGGCTGGTGGTTAGGGATGGGAGAGACTTTTTTCATTTTATCTTATGTTTTGTTTGAATTTTTATCATGATTTTTACATGGTAATTACATTTACCATCTTTAAAAAAAAAACTATTTAAAATAAAAAACAGACTTGAGAATTAGGGGTGGGGAGCCCACAGCAACCACATGCAGCTATATCCCTTGGTCCCAAGGCCAATTTGGACTTTGCCTGTAAGAGTGAAAGGGGGAGATCATGTGACTCCATGGACACGCCCACTCTGGGACACACCTAATATTTTGCTTTTCTAATGTCCCTTTCTGTTTTTGGTAACAAGACATGCTTTCCCCGTGGTTTTCAGGAACCACTTTCCCTCTACCCCTCAGCCATGTTTCAGGATGGGGACTGGACCTTGGCCTCAAGCTCCAAGAGTGGACATTGCCCCTGGCCCAGCCAGAGCAACACAGAACTGTCCCGATGGCTTAAACAGAGACACTGGCCCAAACCCAGCCGGAGTGTATCTTCCAGAACTTCTGCTGGAGCTCTTGGACAGAGGTGCCCTTTCTCCCTCTGGGAGCAGGGCTACTGGGACCTACACCTGGAACTGCAGCAGCCATTGTTGCCAGCACCAGGGTAGAGATTTGCCTGAAAATACAGCAAAACACAGGAAAGCAGAACTTGCATGATGAGAGACAGATTCCTGTGGACACGCCGCACCTGGATGCAGCCATGCAGACGTTTTTGCGATTGCTTCTCTGCTATCCTAGATTTTACATGAGCTTATCAATTCTCATTCTTCCTTGAACTGGTTTGAAATAGGCTTCTATCCAAACCTCCCAACAAATACAAGCACTCGGGCATTACCCCGGTGGCCAGCAGAGCTCCTGGTGCCCTTTCAAGCCTTGTCCAGCATGTGGACCCCAAGCAGCAGTGCTTACCACCAATGCTGTCTGTCATTCTGCCTATGATGTCCTTACCTTCCCCCCAGTCCCAGTGGAGGGCCTGGCAGACCACAGAAGCTCAGTGAAATGTTTGCCATATAAAACACTTACACTCAGTTTCAATGTTCATAATTACTCTAATTTTCAAATTTAAGTGCCTCTGTGTAAGACATAAGTATGTCTTAAATATGAGGAATAGATACCCTCTTTTACCCATTTTTAAAAATATTTTTTATAATACATGAGCACAATACCTTTATTTTATTTTTATGTGGTGCCGAGGATCAAACCCAGTACCTCACACATGCTAGGCAAGCGCTCTATCAACTGAGCTATCTCCCCAGCCCTGGACCTATTTTTTCCTTAAGTCTTGAGACTTCGAGGTGATCAAGACTTAAGGATGGATGGCCTGCAGCCGTTTGCAGATGGGAGGAGAAAGGAGAAGCTTCCCTGCACCATCGAGTTTTGTCTTTCACTTTGTCTCCATTAGGAACCTACTCTGTGGTTCCTGACCTTCTGTGTCCCAACTGTGCTTATATTTCACAGGTGGTATGTCAGCCATGGATGCTGTGATGGATGAGGAAAGGAGCTCCTTAACCCCACAAAGGATCACTAGGCAATGCTGAGCTGACGTGGATCTGGGGCGAACAGTCTGGGCCTCTCAGAACACACACTGAGCCCGAATCGGAAGAATTCAAGCTCCCGTTCGCCTGCTTCCCGCAGACAAACAGCTGTGACTCAGCAGTAATCCATCTAGCTGAAACAACTGGTCAGCCCTTCTCATCCTACGGAGGTACATGCCTACCAAGCCTTCATAAGTAGTGGCCACAGGTTTGAAACGGGGCTTGGGAGAGACAATAAGGACCCACCCGTTGCATTGGACGCCCAGCAAAGAAAAACGAACTGTCGCCATTTGCAAGAGACATCACCATGGCAGAGAACTGATGTCATCAGACTGCGGCGGAGGAGATAACTTCATTGAAACCTGCGGCTACAGGTGTGTAATCCCCTAGCCTTCCCTCTCCACACATCGGGGAAAACTTAAGGGCCCCTCCCAGCTCTCCCGTGAGTGCGACAGCCAGCCCAAGGGAATCAGAGGTGGCTCAGGACCCGCGGCGCAGAACTACCGCTCCCACCAGGGCTGACTGCTGAGGTCTCTTGCACCAGCTACCGGGGGAGTGGCTACCGGAGGGCAAGTAAAATTCGCTGAGGATTCTCAGCCCCAAGCTCTACAAACTTAGGGTCTGAGGGAATGGCAAACAGGGAGAGTGTGCCCACTCGTTCATGAAAACAGGGCTCCCGGGAGCAGCAGACCGGGCGTGTAGCCAGTATTGTGGTGAGCAGCACCGAGAGAGGGGCCTGGCTAGAGGAAAAGTGGGAAGTGACTAGACACAAGAGGAGGCCCTAGACACTCAGGATTGGAGACTCGCCCAGTCTGGGAGGAGCTGCTGCACGGTGATTGGTTCCCGCGTATTGACAGGAGAAACTTGACCTGGTGGGCACAGCGCCACCTACTGGAAGAGAAGTTAATCAAACTCTAAGACTGCATTTATTAGGTTTTTTTTTTCCTTTTTTTTCTTTTCTCTTTTTTTTTTTTGATTTGGGTTTTTCTTTCATTTTCATTTTTCTTTCTCGTTGTTTTTTTAATTTTTTTAAATTTTTTTATTCTAATTTTAATTTTAATTTTTTTATTATTATTTTTTTTTTAAATTTTTTTTCTTTTTTTATTTCCTATTTTTTTCTTCTTTTGTCTTTTCATTTTTCTTATCCCCCCTTCCTTGAATTCTACCTGCTTACTCTCATTCTCTTTAGTGACTTCTTCCCTTCCCTTCTAATACCTTTCCTCCCAAGCACCTAATAAATTTATTGGAGTAAACAGTAACTCAGCAGTCAAACAGAACAAGAAGTAACATGAGCAGCTTCAAAAAGCAAGGAAGAAAAGGAGTACAAACAATGCAGGACAGCCTAAATATTCAGGAGGACCTAGAGTCATCAGAAAAATGGTCATATAAAGAACTCAAGGAACACCTTAGACAGATGGAATGGAACCTTAAAGAGGATACAAGACAGCAAATTCAAGCAGCGAAAGAACATATTGAGAATGAATTACATAAACAGATAAAAGAAGAAGTTAAGCATCTTTATCAGGAGATAGAGATTATAAAAAATAATCAAACAATAATTCTAGAAATGAAGGAAACGATAAACCAAATTAAAAACTCAATTGAGAGTATCACTAACAGAGTGGAGCAAGTAGAAGCCAGAAAGTCAGATAATGAAGACAAAATATATCATCATGAAAAGAGTCTAGCCAACTCAGAAAGGCTGGTAAAAAATCACGAGAAAAACATCCAAGAGTTATGGGATAACATAAAAAAACCAAACTTACGAGTCATCGGGATAGAAGAAGGTACAGAGATTCAAACCAAGGGAATGAGTAACCTGCTGAATGAAATAATTACAGAAAACTTTCCAGAAATGAAAAAGGAAACAGATATACAAATTGAAGATGCATACAGGACACCGAGCACACAAAATCACAGTAGACCAATGCCAACACACATTATTATGAAGATATCCAATATACAGAACAAAGAGAAAATATTAAAAGCTACAAGAGAAAGGAGACAGATTACATTCAGGGGTAAACCAATAAGGTTAACAACGGATTTTTCGTCACAGACACTGAAAGCAAGAAGGTCATGGAACAATGTATTTCAAACACTGAAAGACAATGGATGCCAACCAAGAATTCTGTATCCAGCAAAATTAAGCTTCAGGTATGACAACAAAATAAAAATCTTTCATGATAAACAAAAGTTAAAAGAATTTGCAGCCAGAAAACCAGCATTGCAAAGCATTTTGAGCAAAACACTACACGAGGAAGAAATGAAAAACAATAACCAAAACCATCAGTGGGAAGTGCCTCAGTAAAGACAGAGGGCGAGGGGAAAGATAATCATGGAGAAACAAACTAATTTTTTTAAAAAAAGGATAAACAATCAAACATGGATGGAAGTACAAACCATATATCAATAGTAACTCTGAATGTTAATGGCTTAAACTCTCCAATAAAGCGACATAGGCTGGTATCATGGATTAAAAAAACAAATCAAACAATATGCTGCCTCCAGGAGACACATCTGATTGGAAAAGACATACACAGGCTGAAGGTGAAAGGATGGGAAAAAATATACCACGCACACGGTCCTCGTAAGCAAGCAGGGGTGGCCATCCTCATATCGAATAAAATCGACTTCAAGACTAAGTTAATCAAAAGGGATAAAGAAGGTCATTATATACTGTTAAAAGGAACCATTCACCAACAAGACATAACAATTATCAATATTTATGCAACAAATAATGGTGCTGCAACATTCATAAAACAAATTCTCCTCAAGTTCAAGAATCAAATAGACCACAACACAATAATTATGGGTGACTTCAACACACCTCTCTCACCATTGGACAGATCCTCCAAACAAAAGTTGAATAAAGAAACTATAGAACTCAATATCACAATCAATAACCTAGACTTAACTGACATATATAGAATATATCAACCATCATCAACTGGATATACTTTTTTCTCAGCAGCACATGGATCTTTCTCAAAAATAGACCATATATTATGCCATAGGGCAACCCTCAGTAAATATAAAGGGGTGGAGATAATACCATGCATTTTATCTGATCATAATGGAATGAAACTGGAAATCAATGATAAAAGAAGGAAGGAAAAATCCTACATCACATGGAAAATGAACAATATGTTACTGAATGATCAATGGGTTACAGAAGACATAAAGGAGGAAATCAAAAAATTCTTAGAGATAAATGAAAATACAGACAGAACATATCGGAATCTACGGGACACAATGAAAGCAGTTTTAAGAGGAAAATCCATCGCCTGGTGGTCATTCCTCAAAAAAGAAAAAACCAACAAATAAATTATCTCACACTTCATCTCAAAGCCCTAGAAAAGGAAGAGCAAAACAACAGCAAATGTCGCAGAAGGCAAGAAATAATTAAAATCAGAGCAGAAATCAATGAAATTGAAACAAAAGAAACTATTGAAAAAATTAACAAAACTAAAAGTTGGTTCTTCGAAAAAATAAATAAGATCGACAGACCTTTAGCCATGCTAACGAAGAGAAGAAGAGAGAGAACTCAAATTACTAACATACGGGATGAAAAAGGCAATATCACAACAGATGCTACAGAAATACAGAAGACAATTAGAAATTATTTTGAAAACCTATATTCCAATAAAATAGAAGATAGTGAAGACATCGATAAATTTCTTAAGTCATATGATTTGCCCAGACTGAGTCAGGAGGATACACACAATTTGAACAGACCAATATCAATGGATGAAATTGAAGAAGCCATCAAAAGACTACCAACCAAGAAAAGCCCAGGACCGGATGGGTATACAGCGGAGTTTTACAAAACCTTTAAAGAAGAATTAATACCAATACTTTTCAAGTTTTTTCAGGAAACAGAAAAAGTGGGAGCTCTTCCAAATTCATTCTATGAGGCCAACATCACCCTGATTCCGAAACCAGACAAAGACACCTCAAAGAAAGAAAATTACAGACCAATATCTCTAATGAACCTAGATGCAAAAATCCTCAATAAAATTCTGGCGAATCGAATACAAAAACACATCAAAAAAATTGTGCACCATGATCAAGTAGGATTCATCCCTGGGATGCAAGGATGGTTCAACATACGGAAATCAATAAATGTTATTCACCACATCAATAGACTTAAAGATAAGAACCATATGATCATCTCGATAGATGCAGAGAAAACATTCGACAAAGTACAGCATCCCTTTATGTTCAAAACATTAGAAAAACTAGGGATAACAGGAACTTACCTTGACATTGTAAAAGCTATATATGCTAAGCCTCAGTGTAGCATCATTCTGAATGGACAAAAGTTGAAGGCATTCCCTCTAAAATCCGGAACAAGACAGGGATGCCCTCTATCACCACTTCTATTCAATATAGTTCTCGAAACACTGGCCAGAGCAATTAGACAGACGAAAGAAATTAAAGGCATAAAAAATGGAAAAGAAGAACTTAAATTATCACTATTTGCAGATGACATGATTCTATACCTAGAAGACCCAAAAGGGTCTACAAAGAAACTACTAGAACTAATAAATGAATTCACAAAGTGGCAGGATATAATATCAACACGCATAAATCAAAGGCATTTCTGTATATCAGCGACAAAACTTCTGAAACGGAAATGAGGAAAAACACTCCATTCACAATATCCTCAAAAAAAAAAAAATACTTGGGAATCAACCTAACAAAAGAGGTGAAAGATTTATACAATGAAAACTACAGAACTCTAAAGAGAGAAGTAGAAGAAGATCTTAGAAGATGGAAAAATATACCCTGTTCATGGATAGGCAGTACTAACATCATCAAAATGGCGATATTACCAAAAGTTCTCTATAGGTTTAATGCAATGCCAATCAAAATCCCAATGGCATTTCTTGTAGAAATAGAGAAAGCAATCATGAAATTCATATGGAAAAATAAAAGACCCAGAATAGCAAAAACAATTCTAAGCAGGAAAGGTGAATCAGGTGGTATATCGATACCAGACTTCAAACTATACTACAGAGCAATAGTAACAAAAACAGCATGGTACTGGTACCAAAACAGGCGGGTGGACCAATGGTACAGAATAGAGGACACAGTAACCAATCCACAAAACTACAACTATCTTATATTTGATAAAGGGGCTAAAAGCATGCAATGGAGGAAGGATAGCATCTTCAACAAATGGTGCTGGGAGAACTGGAAATCCATTTGCATCAAAATGAAACTGAATCCCTTTCTCTCGCCATGCACAAAAGTTAACTCAAAATGGATCAAGGAGCTTGATATTAAATCAGAGACAAGGCGTCTGATAGAAGAAACAGTTGGCTATGACCTACATACTGTGGGGTTGGGCTCCAAATTCCTCAATAGGACACCCATAGCGCAAGAGTTAACAACTAGAATCAACAAATGGGACTTACTCAAACTAAAAAGTTTTTTCTCAGCAAGAGAAACAATAAGAGAGGTAAATAGGGAGCCTACATCCTGGGAACAAATTTTTACTCCTCACACTTCAGATAGAGCCCTAATATCCAGAGTATACAAAGAACTCAAAAAATTAAACAATAAGATAACAAATAACCCAATCAACAAATGGGCCAAGGACCTGAACAGACACTTCTCAGAGGAGGACATACAATCAATCAACAAGTACATGAAAAAATGCTCACCATCTCTAGCAGTCAGAGAAATGCAAATCAAAACCACCCAAAGATACCATCTCACTCCAGTAAGATTGGCAGCCATTATGAAGTCAAACAACAACAAGTGCTGGCGAGGATGTGGAGAAAAGGGTACACTTGTACATTGCTGGTGGGACTGCAAATTGGTGCAGCCAATTTGGAAAGCAGTTTGGAGATTCCTGGGAAAGCTGGGAATGGAACCACCATTTGACCCTGCTATTGCCCTTCTCGGACTATTCCCTGAAGACCTTAAAAGAGCATGCTACAGGGACACTGCCACATCGATGTTCATAGCAGCACAATTCACAATAGCTAGACTGTGGAACCAACCCAGATGCCCTTCAATAGATGAATGGATAAAAAAAATGTGGCATCTATACACAATGGAGTACTATGCAGCAATAAAAAATGACAAAATCATAGAATTTTCAGGGAAATGGATGGCATTAGAGCAGATTATGCTTAGTGAAGCTAGCCAAACCCTAAAAAACAGATACCAAATGTCTTCTTTGATATAATGAGAGCAAGTATGAACAGAGCAGGGAGGAAGAGTAGGAAGAAAAGAGTAACTTTAAACAGAGACTTGAGATGGGAGGGAAAGGGAGAGAAAAGGGAAATTGCATGGAAATGAAGGGAGACACTCATTGCTAAACAAAATTACATATAAGAGGTTGTGAGGGGAATGGGAAAATAAACAAAGAGAGAAATGAATTACAGTAGATGGGGTAGAGAGAGAAGATGGGAGGGGAGGGGAGGGGGGATAGGAGGGGATAGGAAAGGTAGCAGAATACAACAGTCACTAATATGGCATTATGTAAAATTGTGGATGTGTAACTGACGTGATTCTGCAATCTGCATTTGGGGTAAAATTGGGAGTTCATAACCCATGTCAATCTAATGTATGAAATATAATATGTCAAGAGCTTTGTAATGTTGTGAACAACCAATAAAAAAAATGTAAAAAAAAAAAATTAAAAAAAAAATAAAAAAAATAAAAATGCAATAAAAAAAAAAAAAAGATGGATGGCTTGGAACCATAGACTTCTAAGCCTCAACCCTTCACCAGAGAGCAGTTTGTGAAAAGCCTGAAGGATCAATCAGCTCAGCCCTGGGTGGCAGAGCCACACGAAGCCTTGCTACACTTGTTACGCTAACACTGATTATTTTTATACTTAGAATTTTACTATAATAGGGCAAGAATTATAAAGACAGAAGAAATTTTTAACTGATCAGTCCCATTTTTTCCTCTTCTTTCTCTCGTTTCGATTTCTTTCTAGTTTTGTTACCAAACTCATACATGACTTCAGTAGTTTGAAGGGTCTTAGAAACAACTGAAAACGTGGTGTCCTTAAGTTCCACTTAAGTCTTGGTTGTAATAGCTGCTCAACCCCTTATAGCCCTCAGACAACCACAGTTCCTGGTATACACGTTCCAATGCCATTTCAGGGGTCAACACCCACTAACCAGCTTCCCTAAATCTGCTGCACAGAACAGGAAGTTCTGACTCAGGTGCACCCAACACCACGTATCTGAAACATCATATTCCCTACTCCTTACACAAAAGGGAGTTGCTAGCAGGGCTCCATGTTGCGTACCTGTAATCCCAGCTACTTGGGAGGCTGAAACAGGAGGATCACAAGTTTGAGGCCAGCCTTGGCAACTTAGCCCGACCTTCAGCAATTTAGGGAGAACTTATCACAAAATAAAATAAAAAGGGCTGGGGATGTGGCTCAGTGGTAAAGTGCCACTGGGCTCAATCCCACTAGCAAAAAATAAAAATTAGTTAGACTATGGAACCAACCTAGATGCCCTTCAATAGATGAATGGATAAAAAAAATGTGGCATTTATACACAATGGAGTATTACTCTGCATTTAAAAATGACAAAATCATAGAATTTGGAGGGAAATGGTTGGCATTAGAGCAGATTATGCTAAGTGAAGCCAGCCAATCCCTAAAAAACAAATGCCAAATGTCTTCTTTGATATAAGGAGAGCAACTAAGAACAGAGTAGGGACGAAGAGCATGAGAAGATGATTAACATTAAACAGGGATGAGAGGTGGGAGGGAAAGCGAGAGAGAAGGGAAATTGCATGGAAATGGAAGGAGACCCTCAGGGTTATACAAAATTACATGCAAGAGGAAGTGAGGGGAAAGGGGGAAAAATAATACAAGGGGGAGAAATGAATTGCAGTAGAGGGGGTAGAGAGAGAAGAGGGGAGGGGAGGGGAGGGGGGATAGTAGAGGATAGGAAAGGCAGCAGAATACAACAGACACTAGTATGGCAATATTTAAATCAATGGAAGTGTAACTGATGTGATTCTGCAATCTGTATGTGGGGTAAAAATGGGAGTTCATAACCCACTTGAATCAAAGTGTGAAATATGATATGTCAAGAACTATGTAATGTTTTGAACAACCAACAATAAACAAAAAGGAAAAAAATAGTTAATGCATTTCTAACCCTTTTGTGGCATAACTATTCCAGTAACATGACTAGTAGAAGACCTCAAAGACCACTGGAAGATGTTCACATTTCTCCCCTCACAGATGTCACCATCACATGCCCCGCTTAGTGGCCAGAAGCCCAATGACACACTGCTCATTGTACAATTCATCAAGTCCAGGGTCATGTTGGCTCCAGGCACCCTAAACCCACTCACTTGCTCTCTCACTGGGCATGTTCACTGCCAACCAACTCCTCCAACCATCTGTAAACTTTGGAGATTTCTAGGGCTCAGGGAAAAGCCCACCCCGAGAAGGCACCTCACTGCGCTGCCACAGTTACTGTGGACAAACCCGTTCAGCAAGGCCCCAAACAGAAAGTGACAGCTACAGCGAGGCACCTTACAAGCCGGTGTGCACAGATCAAAGGGAACAGCAAATAGCCATCTGTTAGTTCTGAACACTCCTCCTGTCACTTCTCTGCAGAGTGGCAGGCTGGCACTGACCCGCAGCAGCTAGAGCATGTAGCAGTGCCCTGACTGGGTCTGATTGTCAAGACTTGTGGGGCTCCTGGGGACCACAGAGGCATTTCAGTGTTAGGCTTTTTGGTCTCAACAAATCCAAAGGCAGCTGTGAAAGGAGGGAATTATAAAACCCAAGAGGAAAACGCCACTACTCTATTTCACTCTACCATCCTTGGCTCTGCATCTGAGTCTGCTGTCACGAAGTCCTGCAGATGGAGTTACTTATCTCAGTACAGGGATCGGGAAAACAGGCAGACCTGGATTCAAGCTTGGTATTTGCCTCAAAAGATTGTTAGCAGGATGGGCAGCAGGTGGTGAGCACAGGTCTCGAAGCTGGAAGTCTAAGGTCAAGGTGTGCCAGCAGGTCAGGTTCTGAAAGAGCCCTCTGCACAGTTGTAGATTGCCATCTTCCTTTTATCTGCACAAGGCAGTCAGAGAGCCAGAAAGTCTCTGTGGTCTCTCTTATAAGGACACTGTCCCCATTCATGAAGACCCCACCCTCCTCACCCAAGCTACCTTGGAGAGGCCCTACCTCCTAATGCCATTGCACTGGGGCTCAGGATCTCAATGCACAAACTTGGGGAAGACAGAAATATTCAAACCATCAACACCATAACACTGATGCAAGGCCCACTCTGTCCTTGGCAAGGGCCCAGTAGAATCCAGTTGCATAATATAAATAAAGGCTGAAGAAAATATGGCGCCCAAGGTTGAGATGAAGTGCTGGCAATGGTGGCTGGCGTAGAGAGCCACTGGCAGTTGAACCTCAATTCTGTTTTCAGAATCAAAATTATCAGAATTATTTTCAAAGCTATTTAGCTCAAGGGTACATGTTCCTCAGTTCTTCCCTCTGTACATTTTTGTGATTTCACTTCTGTCCTTGCAGAGTTGCCCTGCTCCTCTGCCAGTGGATCTCCCTTATTCCTGCCACCGTGCATGCCACCACCTCCACCTGGACAGTCACTTGTCTGACACATGGGATTAGGATTCAGGCAGACTTGGCTTCTTTCTTGGGCTTTTCCTTGAGGGATAACTGATGTCAGCATGATGGGAAGCAGGGGGTAAGAGTTTCCAGTGGTCTGCCTGAAACACTTTTTCTCTTTTTATTTACATCAATACAAAATTTAAAGTATTTTGAAGAAAGAATCGTTTTATATTAATCTAGCTTGGTGCTTAATTAAATAATAGGTGACTCATAAATTGTTGAGTAGATTGATTACTCCTCTTTAGCACTATAAGTCACAGTTCAAATAATATCACTTCCATATGGGCTCATGACCTTCCCTCCTGTATGTTGCAGGGATCTCTCCCTCCTTTGAACCACTGGAGCATCTATTTTATATATATATATATATATATGTATATATTTTTTTTTTTTTCTGTACTGAGGATTGAACCGAGGGACACTTAACCACTGAGCCACATCCTTATCCCTTTTGTATATTTTGTTTAGAGACAGGGTCTCACTGAGTTGCTTAGGGCCTTGCTACGTAGCTGAGGCTAGCTTTAAACTCACAATCCTCCTGCTTCAGCCTCCAGAGCCACTGGGATTACAGGTATGTGCCACCATGTCCAGCTTCTAGCATCTATTAGCTGTATAATTCTTTTGCTCATTTTTTGTGCTGCCGTTTCTATTTTTCATGAGTTTATGCTTTCTCTTTTTAGGGACCATGAAATTTTCTCCCTTACTGCTACCTCCAGTGTCTTAGATAGTCTCTCAATAAGCACAAATAATACTTATCCATTTACCTTGCCTCAGTGAATCCTAATCATGCATAATGTTTAATAGTAGGAAATTCATATTTTTTTAATTAAAGCTTTTTTAAATTTTTATTAATTAAAGGGTTTTTTTTAAGCATACTAGAATTTTATAATCCCCACATTGTCTTACACTGAAGAATCAAACTATTTCTTTTTCATCTAACAATTGTGAGTGACACATAAAACACAACCAATTAATACTGGAATTTGGAAATCAAAGTACAATTTCTAGGGGCTGGGGATGTGGCTCAGGCAGTAGCGCGCTCGTCTGGCTTGCGTGCGGCCCGGGTTCAAGCCTCAGCACCACATACCAACAAAGATGTTGTGTCCGCCGAGAACTAAAAAATAAATATTAAAAATTCTCTCTCTCTCTCTCTCTCTCTCTCTCTCTCCTCTCTCACTCTCTCTTTGAAAAAAAAAAGTACAATTTCTAAAAGAATCATTATGGGAAAAAATGTGTAAGATAGGCTGTCTAAAGATTTTTCCTGATATATGCACATGGATGCTATTTTGTCTCTCACATTTTATGAAAGCCAACCTCCAAGATGGCCCACCTGGTATTCATGCTCCGGAAGTTTCTAATGTCCTCCCACATTAAACAGGACTTAACTGTGTCACCATTAGGATTGGGTACAAATGATGGAGTGGGACCCCAAGACAAGTTCAAAAGAGACATTACAGCTCTTCCCTTGCTTCCTCTGGGACCACCCACTCCAGGGGAAGCTAAGTGGCCTGTCGTAGGAACACTCAGACGCTCTTTAGAGGGACCATGTGCTAGGGAACTGAGGCCTCCCACCAACAGCCAGCACTGACTTGCACACCATGTGAGTGGCCACCTGGGAAACAGATCCTCAGCCTCAAGCCTTCTGATGTCCCACCTAGCATCTCGACTTCCATATCTCGAAAGCATCTGCACCAGGACCATTCAGCTCAGCTTCCTCCACGTTCCTGAGCCACAGATTCACCTGACACTGGAAATGTTTACTAATATTTTAAACAACTAAGTTTTGGGGTCACCTGTTATACGTTACTGTGTGACTCACGAATCCTAACGTGGGAATTTTTACTTAATGTAAATAATAAAAAGGGTTTCTATGACCAAGTAGACAATTGTGAAGTAAAGGACAAAAAATGGAGGTTATGTGGTGAAAGACTAGGGGAAACAAGTCTCTTAGTGCAATGGACTCAGTGAATTTATATTTGAAACATGGAGAAAATATTTTCAGAAACCATCGTTGTCTGAGGCCTCATGGATTTGTTTAGTTTATGAAAGAGTCCAGGACACAACTGTGACATGTAACCAAAGAAAGTCGTCTGTGTTGCCATCTTAGGCAAAACCAGAGTCACCTCTCATCTAACTACCATGAGAGCCTCCCCACAATCTCTCTGTCCCTATAGGATCAGACTGAAGTCAAGATTGTCTTTTTTTTTTTTTTTTTTAGTTGTTCAAAACATTATTTTTTTTTATTTTTTATTTTTTTTATTAGTTGTTCAAAACATTACCAAGATTGTCTTTTTAATGTTTTATATCACCACTGCTTCAGAAAATATTCCCTGGCTCCTCAGTTGAAGCCCAAGTCTTGAGCAGGGCCACAGGGATTGCATGCTTTGGCCCGGCCTCTTCCTCCAGCCTCAATCCAAAGCACTCTCCATGTCCTCCCTGTTTTCCCTCCAGATACCTTGGCTCTCTTGACATCCCCTAAGCTTATCTTATCTTCTCTCACCTCTAGGTCTTTGCACATGTGTTTCCTCCATCTGGTAAACTCTTCAAATGTCACCTCCCATCCCACAGTCTCCCTCCGACCCTCCCATGCTCACCCTTGAATGTCAGTGCCAGGGTTGTCCCCTCAGGGAGCCCTGTATTGATGCCCAGGTTCAGGCAAAGATCTTGTCATATGTTGATAGAGCTCTGTGCTCTTCCCCCTCGGTTTCAGCTGAGCGAGTAACTGTTTGATTCATATGTCTCTACAGCAGACTCTAAGCCAAGCCACTGCGACACTAGTTTGCGCCCTGCACAAGGGTGACTGGCCCAGGGTCGGTGGCAAATAAAACCCTGCCCAGGTTCAGCCTGCCGAGGTCTTCAGGGCACCCTGTTTGGTCCTCAGGACGCGGGATGAAAGCAGGGTGGCAATGTGTACCGGATGCTCTGTAAGAACAGAGGTGGCTTCTGGTATGGGTCATCAGTGCAGTCTCAGCAATTAGCATATGCAAGACACTAGAAAAATTTTGTTTAATTAGTTCATTTATTAACTAAGGGCCAGTTCACTCAGGACCTTCCTTAATGTGAGGGGTTTCTAAATGTTTCTTGCTTCTAAGTATCTTCTCTGCTATTGTCCTAAATTGTCCATACTCCATTATCATCCTTTGAATAATCCTCTAAATAAAGATACTTCTGAGAGGGGTAGCACACTAAGTCAGTATCTTAATATGGGTTAATTTATCCAAAATTAAAAAGTTGGTTAATTTAGAAGACCCCCCCAAAATAAGAAAAAGAACAAGTAAGTTATAAAGGGGAAAAAAGTTCCAGAAACTTCCCCAATTTTTTCCAGAGCTCTTCCTCTCACAAGAAATAATTATAATAGATCGTAAGACATAATTCCTTTCCATTGTAAAATGAATATGAATTACTTAAAATTAATCATGGGGCTAGGGTTGTGGCTCAGTGGTAGAACGCTTGCCTAGCACACATGAGGCACTGGGTTCAATCCCCAGCACCACAGGGGGGAAAAAAAAACCTAACTAAAAATCAATTAATTTTCTAGCATATAGATGACCCAGACACCAGTGACAGACATACTCCTTTTTTTTTTTCCGAAGATTGAACCCAGAGGCACTTAACCACTGAGCCATATTCCCAGCCCTTCTTTGTATTTTATTTATAGAGACAGAATCTTTCTGAGTTGCTTAGGGCCTTGCTGAGTGGCTGAGGCTGCCTTTGAACTCACAATCCTCCTCCCTCAACTTCCTGAGCAGCTGGGATTACAGGCGTGCGTGCACCGGGCTCAGCATGCTCCTTTTTACCACCCTTTCATAATATGCTTTCAAATAGAGGTGCTGGATTCGGGGAGTCAGAAGCTAATACAAGGTAATGAATTTTGTTCGAGAGAAATATGTAAGCACAGTTACACAAAATGCTTGTGAATTTACGAGTACCAAACACCCACGGCTGCTCCAACATCATCCAACAGGAGCAGAAGAGTGAGGATGACTGTGGTGGAAATTTCTCACTTTTCCAAAGTGTTCACAAATATATAGGACCATGCAAACATGTAAGACAGTGTGACGTACACATCATGGACAGAGGCTTAGAATGGGCCGCTCATGGAAGAAGGCCTGGAAAGTGCCTCAACCCAAGTCCCAGGGCACTGCATCCCGGCTCTCCTAATCCCTGTAGAGGACCCATTTTTTGTTTTATGGTGAAGCGTCAACTGTTGTCAGGACCTTTATATTTACTGTCTATTCCTTTTTCCTGTAGCTCCGTAACACCTAATCTTTGAATCTTCTCTCTGGATCTGCTTTTCCAAATGCCTTCTCTAGATATTGGACGTACAATACACTCCCTATCTTGAATGGAGGATGAGGAAGAGGGAAGGTTGGAAGCCAGTTCATTCTTTTATTGGTGGGGGAGGGGTACTGGATGGAGTACCAGTCTGGGTTCCACTGAGCTGCATCCCTCAACACCGCCACCACCACCATCCCTTTTTTTTCTTTCTTTTCTTTTTTTTTTTTGCAGTTCAGAGGATCTGTCTCAGGGCCTCACACCCCATACAAACACTCTACCACTGAGCCACATCCCCAGTCCCCTTCCTCTTTTTTTGAAACAAGGTCTTGTTAAGTTGCCCAGGCTGGCCTTGAACTGGGACTCCTCCTGCCTCAGCCTCCAGAGTAATTGGGATTACAGACATGCACCACAAGTTGGGCCTAGATATAACTTCAGTGTTGTTACTTTTCCCTCTACAGTTAGAGAAAACAATAATTCCCCTAAATTGGAGGCACGAAATCAGAAGGATCCCACCCACCCCAGCTCCAGAATTAGGTAGACATTGGACCAAATCCTGGTCCAATCACTCAGTAGATTCCCCCATTACTTCTCTGAACCTCCGTTTCCTGACCTCTAAAATATGGTTAATGGCGTCTGTACAGCATTTCAGTGGGAACTGAGTGAACTCATGCAAGTACAGAGCATAGTCTGTTGCTAGGTAATAACACGGACAAGGTCCTCTTCCCCACAGGAAAGCTGAGCCCCAGGCACAGGTTGCTGGTGCAGTCAGAGCAGATGTCTCCATTGCCCTTCACTTACAGTTCAACCCTGCCACTCTTTGAAGCCCATCCAATCTTACAGAACTGCTTTTGTGGGTGAGACATCTCTGAGAAGTTCAACTGTGTTTTGGCCCAGAATCATTTGCCATTTTCCTGTCCCTAACACACAGGTCTCTGTGTGTTGATCTAACCAATTGGTAGTGTTTTGAGTAATACATCATGAGACCAATGGCGCCTTAACGATGTATTACATTAATATATCATCAAAGCTGTGGCATTGTTATGATATATTACTTTAATACATCATTGGAGTGCCATGGCTTTAATGATGTATTACTCAAAACCATAGCAACAGCTAGAAAGATCAAGATAAGTTTTGTATTTTTTAAACTTATTCTCAGTAAATATGATTTTTTTTTAAGTTTCTACAATAAAATATGTGTTCAAAGAAAATAGGAAGATACAAGTTCTGGTGATAAGTAAGCACCAAGAGGCTTCTTTGGTCCTCCTCCTCCTGCTGTTTGCTAGGTACCTGCCCTCAAGTTCATTTTAAAACATCTTATCCAATCACATAAAAATAACCTCACCACCGAACCACAGATTCTGTTAAGTTTCCCAGGGATCTCCAGCGTGATGTTACAATTGCATATTCGTAGAGCAGCTGTTCTTCTAACCGCAGTGCAAGCATTTTCTACCCACCTTTCCAAAGGATCCCAAACTGTTTGGACAGAAAATCCTTCAGTAAACTATTGGGCAAGTTTGCTTTTTGATACAATAAGAAATAGGAAATACCCCACATGGTAGGGGGGATATATGAAATTGCATATCTTCTGAGAGATTTCCAATATGCTGGAGGGGTTTAGAGGTAAGTCTAAATCTCAAATCTTCCAGCAGGCACCTGGAGCCTTCACTATTTTCAACACAATGAGAATTGGCCAATTATATGAGAGTAGTGTAACTGGACCAATTGCAACAGAAACAGTATCGATTAATATTAGGAGCATCTCCTAATTCATATCTCATGGTAAATCTAAAATGTCTAGCAATAGTTCCAATCATTTGGAAATGGTTTGAAGAGCAAACACACATACACAGAGAACTAGACACTGGTGTCAAGCAGCTGACCCCAAAGCAGGCCTTCTTAAAGAAAACCCTGGGGCTGGGGATGTGGCTCAAGAGGTAGCACGGTAGCACGCTCGCCTGGCTCAGGTTCGATCCTCAGCACCACATACAAAGATGTTATGTCCGCCGAAAAACTAAAAAATAAATAAAATTCTCTCTCTCTCTCTCTCTCTCTCTCTCTCTCTCTCTCTCTCTCTCTCTCTTAAAAAAAAAAAAAGAAGAAGAAGAAGACCTGAAGCCTGGTGCTGTGGCACATGCCTATAATCCCAGGAGCTGGGGAGGCTAAGGCAGGAGGATTATGAATAAAGCCAGCCTCAGCAATTTAGCAAGGCCCTAAGCAACTCAGCAAGACCCTGTCTCTAATAAAATACAAAAAAAAAAAAAAAAAAGGGCTGGGGATGTGGCTCAGTGGTTAAGTGCCTCTCGGTTCAATCCCCAGTACCAAATAAAAAAAGAAAGACACTGAGATTCTAATAACCACACTTCCTTGAAATCAACATTAAAATTTGATTCTTACGAAAATTCAGGCCCAGTACAGTGATGCACTCCTGTAATCCCAGGTAGTCTGGAGGCTGAGGCAGGAGGATCACAAGTTCAAGGTCAACCTGGGCAAGTAAACAAGACCTTGTCTCAAGATAAAAAATACACAAAAAGCTGGGGATTTAGCTCAGAGGTAGAGCGCCCCTGGGTTCAATCCCTAGTACCAAAAGAAAAAGGAAATTCAGAATCAGTGTTACATAGAGAGGAATAACCCATTTCTGGACATGGGTGGGATCATGCGTCTGAATTCCCCAGTGGTGGCTTTGTACTCTCAGTGTCTGGTGCCTCATGAAATTGAGCAGCACCCAGTCCACTGCTGTGCCCCAGACTGACTTGCTGGTGGCTTGTCCCCCTTTTCTCAGGGTGGGCTTCAATCGATCCTGCCCGTTCCCTCTGAACACCTCTCAGGCACGGGAAAGCCTTTTCTCATTCCGAGGGCCTGACTTGGGAATTGAATTCTCTCTCCCTCTTTCTCTCTTCATCTCGGCTGAAGCACGAAAGGGAGCTGCTGCAGGAGGATAGATTGGGCGAGAAAGGACGACTCAGCACCCCCACCCCCGCGTCCCCTCCCCCAGCTTCCTGCCCCCAGCTCCACCATCAGTTTAGGCTCCATCAGCAGATAGAGAAAGAAAAGGCCTGGGAAGAGACCACTGGAAACAGGAAGAATGACAGAGACCCTCAGATGGGAAATGCGAGATGTGTGACAAGGTTGGGCTCAAGAAGAAAATGCACTGAATGTTTTTATGGTTTATTCCTGAAGGTAACGGGGAAAGTGAGCCTCTGTTCATAAACCACGATTAACCATGGAGCTGCAGGAGGCCTGATTTTATAAATGGGGCACAGGAAGCACTAAGTGGCCCCTACAAGTCCCAGAGCACATTTGGAGGAGTTCATTATCACACTCTGTTACAACCCAAAAGGAGGGTTTTTCTCTCCCCAGACTGGCTACCTCATCCTCAAATGCTATTCTCTTAAAAGTCCAGCCTCAGCCCTGCCGCCTCCAGTTAGCCTCCCTGACTCCCCAAAGCCTGTGATTTTCCCAATTCTGAAACCTTGCAGTTAACTATTCCTCAGCTTTTATCATTTGCAACTTTATATTATCATTTGCTGTCTCCACAGTATGCCCAATAACTTCAACTTCAGGAACATCAGAAAGGTACCCTTTGGGTACACATGCACACACTCTGGGCAGGGTGAGGAGTGGCGAAGAGTGGGTGAAGACCTGGCCTTTGGTTGGAAGAGCAAGCTGGGAACATGCTATGTGCTGCTCTTCTAACTCACCTTTCACAGAGTGGCTGTGCAATACAAAGGGTCCATAAAGTCCAGAAATGAATGATATTATCTGATTCTTTCTAAACACTGAAGATGCTGTTACTGCCATTATGCATGTCTGCCTGGGTCCAGACTTTATGGACAAGCTGGCTCTGATTATTTGCAAAGAGGAAGAAGGCACTGATGCCAGTCTCTCAAATGAGTATGTAAAATAAGGCATTTCATCCCAGAATTTCTGTTCCTCTACTATAATTATACTTTTCTAAATTTCTAAGTTGAATTTGTACCTTATTATTTTAATAAATACTATGATATATATAGATAGATTTAAATATAGAGAGATATATGCATCTGTGGTTTTCTCTACCATAAAAAAAATAGTTTGAGCTGAGGCAGGAGGATCACAAGTTCAAGGCCAGACTCAGCAATTTAGCAAGACCCTCAGCAACTTAGCTAAAGCCTGCCTCAAAGTAAAAAAAAAAAAAAAAAAAAAAAAAAAAAATTTAATTTAAAGGGCTGAAGATATAGCTCAGTGGTTAAAGCACCTCTGGACTCAATCTCTAGTAGCCAAAAAAAAAAAAAAAATAGTTTGAAACACATACAAATAAAGACTACAGAGGTGCAGTGGCGCATACCCTTAATCCCAGCGGCTCGGGAGGCTGAGGCAGGAGGATCTCGAGTTCAAAGCCTGCCTCAGAAATTGATCGAGAGCTCAATTTAAATAAATAATACAAAAATTTAAATAAAATTATTTAAATAAAAAAGACTACAAATTATTTGGTAATTTTTGTCTGTTTTATTTAAAGAAAATTAAAAATTGATGGCTTTACCCAAACTCTTATCAAGAAACAGATATTATTTTATAGTCTCTTAAGGAAACTTGTGTTTTTGTCCATTCACAAATTAATAGTTAGTTTAAGAAAACGCAAGTCCATTCTCATCAAAAGAAGATGCTACATTAATTCTTCTAACTGCAAACCATTCCGATAGCCATTCAGCATCGACTGAATGTTCATGCTATAAGAAAAGGCTCATTGCAAAGCACTCATCATCTTTCAAATTCATAAAATTCATTCTCATGAGAAGACATACCCAAAAAGTGTCTCTCCACTCTTCAGCTAATGCTGCATAGATTAACAGAAGACTAAATACCATAGTTCACCCATCTAGTGAGTCTGCACAATTAATTGGTTTCAATAAATCTCATACCTTCAACCACATGGAACACACACCTCCTCCCTCCTTCCCTTCCTCCCTCCCTCTGAGAGTTCAAATGCACACAAACAACATGAAAATTTAGCTTCCTGACAGGGTCAGGATGCAGCATTTTTGCCTTATACACAATAAACAGATTCCTTTCCTTTTTCACTTTCCAACAATGGTTGGTGTGTGCTGGGCAGATACAAACAATAGGACTCTGGACTTCCGAAATTTTAGCACTGGTGCATACATTAAATGGAACAAAGCGGTGTCCACGTGACATTTCTCTGAGGCAAAACACATCTCCCCAGGAAAATAAATAAATAAATAAAAGACGTGGCAGCATTATACGTTTCCCTAGTAACTCTAGTCTCTTCTTGACCTTCCTTCCTGCGGGTACCATATCCTTTGTTACCAAGATAACTTGTTTACAGAAGTCTCCTATCAGTTACTGAACACAAGTGACACATGCTTTACCTGGGGTGTGTTACAAAAGAAATACCAGAATGGAGCAAAAAGCTAGAGAAGACTCTCCTTTCAGAAGCTTGAGGTCTATTATGAAGGGAATTTGAACTGAGAAAATTTGCCCTTTGGATACAAGAATTTCCCAGAGTAATAGTTTTGCTGTGAAAATTACAGATATTTTAAATTTCTTTCCTTCTTCTTTCCTCTCTCTCTCTCTCTCTCTCTCTCTCTCTCTCTCTCTCTCTCTCTCTCTCTCTCTTTTCTTTTATGTTCAGTGATCTCCCTTCATATTATAAATGACTGAGACTCGAAAAGGGAGAAAATTTTAGATGCAGTCACACATTACCCTATTAGGGACCATTGGCACACAGTGTAGACCCTCCTGTCCTATTTGCTCTGGGCACACTGCACTTTGCAATCCCCAAACACCCCCATGCTCACTCCAATTCTGTCCCTTGCTCAGGTGACCCCCCACACACACCTGGACCAGTCCCTCTCTCCATCCTTTGCCTGGCCAATCACTATTTGTATTTCAAGTCTCAAACAGGCTTTGCTTATTCCAGGAAGCCTCCCCTAGTGGCCCAGTCCTTTTCGAGGGTGGATGCTTTTCCTCTGTGTTCCCACAGCCCACTGTACTTCCCCTTATCAGACCCTTTATCACCTCACATTGTAACCGGCTGCTTCCTTCTCTAGCTTCCTCCCACCACTGGGGTTCCTTGGGGACAGGGACTTCATCCCTGTCTCTTATCACTAAGCACAGTATCTAGCACTGCACCGTAGACTTGCTCAGTGCATCTTTGTGGAACGAGAGCAACTTGCTAAGTGTCTGAACATTTTCAGAATCACAGAGAACAGTGAGGACTTACTCCTACACAAACTTACTCCTACACAAAAAGCTGGATGGCAGTAGCCCTGTTTCCTCGAGCCTCCATCCACTGTGCTGTCTCATTGTGCTCTGCTCTGTCCTGTCTCAAATTTCATCCCCCAGGTCCTCATGGGGTTAAATGCTGCTTGTCATTCACATCTCAGCCTCACGGTTGCCTGCCCAGAGAGGCTCCCCCTTCATTCAGTCAGTCTACCTGAACTAGGCACTTGATGTGTATCACCTGTGACATGTCTCTGCAAGGCTTGCATTACTATCTGATCTTTTAAAAGTTGTTTTAAAATAAATTTTTAAGATGTATTTTGTTACCCTGCTATCATTAGAAGCTCATTGAGTGTGGAGACCTTGTTTGTTTTATTCACAGCTATGTTCCCACAGCTTAAAGCCTTACTGGCACGTAGTAGATGCTGAATGAATGGATACATGAATGATTAAAAGATCTAAATCAAGGGCTAGGGATATAGCTCAGTTGGTAGAGTGCTTGCGTAACATGCATAAGGCCCTGGGTTCAATTCCCAGCACCAAAAAAAAAAAAAAAAAAAAAAAGGAATCTAAGTCAAAAGTCATCAGGGCAGCAGAGCAGACGGTGCATGCCTATAATCCCAGTGGCTCAGGAGCATGAGGCAGGAGAATTGTGAACTCAAATTGCCAGCTTCAGCAACTTAGCGAGGTTCTAAGCAACTTAGTAAGACCTGTCTCAAACTAAAATATAAAAAGGACTGGGGATAGGACAAGTGCTCCTGAGTTCAATCCCTGGTCCAAAAACGTTATCAGGGTGGGCTGGGAGCGGCTGGGAGTGTACCTCAGTGGTAGAGTTCTTGCCTATCATGTGTGATTTGTAAAAAAAAGAAATAAAATAAAAATAAATAAAATAAGTCATCATGAAAATATTCAGAAAAATACTTCAGAATCAGCTAAGAAAATCACTGAAGTGACATAACACTTATTGATAGTAAGGTTACTCACGTTGTGTCCTTTTCCACAGTCTTAGTCACTCTGGAGTATACTAGGCCATGACACTCCAAAGGGAGGGAATAAACTATAGGTGACCTTGTTTACCAATGCACATAATGGTTAAGGAGCTGACCTGGAAAAAGGGGAGATCTCCTTGGGGAAAGAATATCCTACCTGTCCCTAAGCACAGGAAGACCCAAAAGCCTGCCTAATTCAGCAGGAAGAAATCTTAACTCCTGAAAAGGATCAATGTCTAGGTTGTAAGAGCACCCAGAGGGTATTTTTTTTAAGTTGTAGTTGGTACAACACCTTTATTTTATTTATTTATATGTGGTGCTCAAACTCAGGGCCTTGCACCTGCTAGGTGAGCATTCTACCGCTGAGCCCCAGCCCCAGGCCCACCCAGAGGGTTTTGAGTTCACCAGAATAGCTTAAATCAGTGAGTTCAGAAATTTGCGCCCCAAGGATTTTCCTGGATCTTATAAGGCATAAACCCATCCTCTAGATAAATATGTCTCCCCCTGGGGAGCCATTAGAGATCCTAGGGACATTGGCAGCTTCTAAAACCTGGAACAGCACACAGCAGACCCACTGGCACAAAGTATCTGCTAAGTCCCATCCCGATCCTTAGTCAACCATACAAAACACGTAACTTGTAGACCTTAAAGAGCATCCTGTCTCTATTCCAAAAGTATTCAGTACTCTTTTTTTTTAATTTAATTTAATTAATTTATTTATTTATTTATTTTATGTCGGTTCTGAATGAATGGATAGTACCTCACACTTGCTAGGCAAGCGCTCTACCTCTGAGCCACAACCCCAGCCCTACTCAGTACTCTTGAGAGCTACAAGACACAGGAAAAGTCACCATCAAACTGAGTTTCAGAACCAGTAGTGGCAGTTAACTATCCCAGACTACAATGAGTAATACTGCATGGGCTACTCTCGGTTTGAATCTAGCCTTCTACATGATCTGGTACAACTACCTTAACCTTCTGGATCTACTATTTTTTTAAAATAAAATAATGGTATAATACTGTCTTAAGATGTATCAAGACTAATGAAATTTGCTAAGGTATCTAAAGCCTTTAGCAAAGATAAAGCGTTCTATAAATGGTGGCTATTATAATTACTGTCATCATTAATAAAAGTGGCTGTTACAAAGATATAAAGGTTGTGGACCACAGAATTGAGGCTCAGAATGTTTAGTTATATGAATCCTTCTGCAAAAGAGCTACTGAAGAGGGCAGGGGCTGTAACTCAGTGGCAGAGTCCTTGCCTAGCATGTGTGAAGCATGGAGTTCCAGTCTTAGCACCACATAAAAATAAATAACAAAATAATTTTTTTTAAAAAGCTACTAAGGAATAATTTAAAGTCCAAAGTTTAGATGCTAACTACATGCTAACTCTTTTCCAGATCCCTCTTTAAAGAAATGGCTTTGAAATTTGGGGCATATAAACTAATATGGCATGTTATTAACAAGATGTTATTGCTTCTTTAAAAGGAATTATATTGTATATCCGCAGGATGAGACTCACCACTCTTGGGCTATAATTAGTTCATTCCATTAAATAGCAGTTGCACAATTTCCTAGTAATTTACTGGAATCCTAAATTATAAGGCTTTGCTTTTTGAAAATAGTTTTTGCCTGCATCAGTTTCTCCTCTCAGTCTTACCAAAATCTGCCTCTCTTAAGCGGGAATGAAAACCTGTTGCTTTTTGTATGTCAGAGAACAGATTCTGAAAGTGCCCACCTAACTGCAGCCTAAATTTCTCCAACAAGAGAAAGTTTACAAGGCAATCAAAACGGAATAAGGCAAATGAGCTCACAAGGAATCAACGCTACCAAGTCTACCGTTTCGTACTTCCCCCAAATGCAGTCCTTAGAAATGCCCTTAGTTTTTGTGTGGTATGCCATGACGTTAAATGGATTCTAAACAAACTGATTGGGGATGGTGTACACTCTTGAGCAAGAAAATTTAAATCAATGACAGGCACCGCCCAACAATCATTAAAGAAATAAACTATAATTGTTTTAATACTGGAGATTGCCAAGGTCTTCCCACACTAGCAAATGCTTTACCACTGAGTAACAACCCGATTTGCTTCCTCGCTTCTTTTTTTAAGTTGTAGTGCTTCCTCGCTTCTTTTTTTAAGTTGTAGATGGACACGATACCTTTATTTTATTTAATTATTTTTATGTGGTGCAGAGGATCAAACCCAGTGCCTCACATGTGCTAGGCAAGTGCTCTACCACTGAGCCACAACCCCCCTACATCACTTTTTATTTTTATAGAATACACACACACACACAGATATATATATATATATGTTGTTGGGGGACACAGTACCTTTATTTTATTTTTATGTGGTGCCAAAGATCGAAGCCATTGCCTCACACGCGCCAGGCGAGCACTCTACCACTGAGCCACAGCCACAGCCCCACCACATCGCTTTTTAATGAGAAGAAAAAAGGGAGAAAAGGATTGTTTCACTCTTGAGGCAGCCGCAAGAAAACAGACTTTAAAATATCTTAAATGTAGATGCATTATGAAAATAAAATACAGCAGTCTTTGGTGGAGGGGAATTGAACCCAGGGATGCTTTACACTGAGCTGTATCACCAGCCCTTTTTATTATTTTGACACAGGGTTCCACTAAGTTACCCAGGGTGGCCTTGAACTTGAAATCCTCCTATCTCAGCTTCCGAATCTCTGGGATTACAGGTGTGTGCCACCATCCTGACACCAAGCAGTCATTTAAAAAAGAAACAGTATCTTAAGTGAAAATGAAATATATTTGCATTCACTTAGAAAATTTAAAGTAAATCAATACCCACATAAAATACAGGTACTAGAAATTGAGCAGTTGCTGACTAAAAACTAGATAACTTACGCTATTCTTTCATATGGTGTTAAACAAGCATGACCTGAAAATTAAGTGAGGTGGAGAGCACACTGCTTGACCTAGTGAATCAGCACCCCAAAAATACACCAGATGAATGTTCATGATGTTCCAAAACAAGAAAGATAACAGAGGGTATTAACTCTTCGGCTATAAGGCCTCCTTGCACTGGAGGCTCCAGTATCTACCTGGAAGATACCACCAAGATGCTGAAGAGAGGTTTGTTCTCGTTATTTCCCCATCAACTCTGCTACACGTGTACGAGTTTCATTTACATTTTCTTATCTAATTACGTCTTGCTCGGTTCCTCACTACAATTTATAGCAAACTTTACAAAGCTTTTGAGCTGTATCATCTTATTAAACTTTTATGAAAAATCAATAGAGTTCCATCATCTCGCAGAGCTCTTCCTCACACATTTGTCAGTGGGACTGGAGAAATCTATTTGTCCCCAAATCTGAAGGAGAGAGAGTTGAACTGCAAGAAGTTTTCATTTTCTAAGCTAGGGTCCAATACATCAGACATTCTCTTTATTTTTTCTAAAACCTGGCATTTGGAGAATTGCAACCTGGTGAAGTTAAGCTTGAAAGGAAAACAAAAAAGCAAGTTTTTCATTATTTGTCTTTCTTTGGTGTCTTCTCTGACTGTGCCCCAAAAGGACAAGTCAGTCCTTTTGTCAGTCCTTAGAGAACTTGAGAAACTGAAAAGACCCAAACGCTGAGCCATTACAGAAAGAGACGGGTCTGCAGAGCTGTAGCAGACAGAAGAAACCGCCCTGTTGTGCCAGGGACATGTAGCGCTCAGAAACACACCTCCCTAACCCTAACCCTCCACTCCCAACACAGGGCTTTGTTAATGGTTCACGTTTTCAAAGAAATAGCCGGCTCCCTTACCACTTTGCCAACCAACACAGAAGTCCCCTTTCCTCCTCTGCTTCCTCTCCAAAAGTCACCTGATTTAGGATCCAACAAATTTTTAAAAGAAAAATTCAACCAACTCAAGAACTGAGAAAGGAACTAGTATCAGAATCCAGGCTTTACATCCAGGTCCTTCTTAAAATCCATTAGTATCAGTTACCTGCAGAGTAAGGCCCAGTTCCTCTATGATAGTACAAGTCCCCTAAGTTGAATGTGTCCCCTAATGTTTATAATCCCAAAATAAGTTAATGGTATTTGGAGGTGGGGCCTTGGAGAAGTGTGATAGGATGTGGTCATGAGAGTTAAGTCTCCATGATAGCATTAGTGACCTTGTAAGAGAGAAAGAGACCCGCACTTGCACACTTGCTCTGTCTCCTTCCACCATGTTATGATGCAGCAAGAAGACCCTTGAGGGATGCTGGCTCCATGCTCTTGGACTTCCAAGACTCCATCTGTGACTACATAAATTTCTATAATCCATAAATTACCTGGTCTTGGGTATTCAATTACAGAACAGAAAACAAATTAAAACAAAGAAGCAAACACTCATCTCAGTCAGAGGACTATGGCTGCTCTTTTCTTAGAGTTCTTGCTATTAACATAGGAATTTCAGGATGATTTTCAGGCCACACACCCATCATAGAGGATAGGGAGTAACTGAAGTAATTGCCACCGATGGAGTCCTAGAAGGACTTTAGTGGAGGGGAATGCTATCAGAATGTCTTTAGAGTAGTTCATAATGGTGTCAGGGTTTAGCATGGAGGCACATGGCCATGGTCATACCAGATGACGTTTTTCTATTTTACATGCCTGGCAAACATTGGAAGTCACAATCTCCTTGTAAAACTGCCTCCCTCTTGATTTCTGGGATCTAGCAATCTGGTTTTTATTCTGACTGAACATGATAACATTGGGCCTTTTGTTTTTTGGGATTGGCTTATTTCACTTAACATGATAGTCTCCAGTCCCATCCATTTACCAGCAAATTCGATAATTTCATTTCTCTTTTTGACTAAGTAATATTCTATTGTGTACATATACCACATTTTCTTTATCCATTCATCTGTTGAAACGCACCTAGGCTGGTTCCATAGTTTCACTGTTGTTAATTGAGCTGCTATAAACATTAATGTGGCAGCATCACTATAGTATGCTGATTTTAAAACCAAAGGCTGAATAGACTCTCTGATATGCAGAGGCTAACTCACAGAGAAGGAGGGTGGGTAGGGAAGAATGGAAGTACTTTGGATTAGACAAAGGGAAATGAAGGGAAAGGAGGGGGAATGGGAACTGGAAAGATAGAATGAGTGTATGAATACACAACCAATGTAATTCCACATCATGCACAACCAGAAGAATGGGAAGTTGTACTCCATGTAGTATAATATGTCAAAACACATTCTACTGTTATGTACAACAACAACAACAACAATTTTTTTTAAAAAGAAAGCATGATACAAAATGATGAGATCCTGAAACTCACCACTGTCTTACTTTTGTCAATAGTCTCTCCCTTACCTTAGACCTTAAGAACTGCAGTGATTTTTCCTAAGGAATAAGCAGAATGCCTAAAAAGTCCAGCAGAGAATCAACTCAAACACTCTATGGTTGGGTAAGGCAAAGCCTCTAAAGAGTTCAGAGCATTAAGACAACATAGCATATCCTAAGTAATGGCCCAGTTTCTGCCCCCCAAAATGTAGAGCTGGTGAACATACATTGGAGGCAGATAGCCTGGGGTCCAAGTCCCCTGCCAATTACTAATGTGAGGACTTGAGCTACATGACCTGTAAAGGGTGACACTCCTGAGTGCAAAACTCAAAAGCATCCTAAGAAAACTGAACAAAAACTTAACATAGAACCCAGGATGGAGTAAGAGCTCAATAAAAACAAGCTTCTACTAAAATTATTAATACATGACCTAACAAGGTTCCCTTCTAGTGACCATGATCCTCTTACCCCATATACCCCTGTTTATCCATGACTTATTTCCTATTTTTTCTCCACCCCACACTGTACCATGCAACAATTCTACTCAATTGTCCAGACAGTCAAACAGAAGTTAAGATGCATTTTCAAAACAATCTTAAACTCTTTCTCTAAATACCTCTGAAGTCCATGTAGTTCCCAAGACTCATCCTAGGAATTCTCATGTTTCACAGTTCCTTTGGGAAAGTTTACACACTTCTATGGTTACCTTGATCCTTATTGGTCACCTATCATGTTCCTTTTCCTGATAGAACGCCAATTCGCATTCAACTATCAATCTCGCCCTCATGCACTTTACAATCAGATTAGTCAAACTTCTTTGAGTTGTTCAATAAATGGTGATCTCCTGACCCACAGACTGATTTGGCATGTGATCTAACCGTGGCCATTGTTCTGGAAAAGCCTTTTGTGCCAACCTCTTTTATGAGAGATATTTTGGGCTGGGGATTTAGCTCAGTGGTAGAGGATTTGCCTAACATGTGCAAGATTTTGGGTTCAATCTCCAGTATCAAAAAGACAAAAAAAAAAAAGTTTAAAAGAGACATTTCAAATATGTTTTCTCTCCTTTGGGGAGTTGTTGAATGTACCATAAACCTGGGGCTGACAGAACCATCAACCACCAGCCACAGGCAAAGTACCGCAGGCAAAGCCCGGGGTATGTCAGAATAAGGATAGGTCCCTGACCACCACTTCACCTCTGGGTCTTTTCATTTTTCTGAGTTAATACCTCTCTTCTGTGTTTTGAGTCATTCTAAGTGAATTTCTACAATCACCTACCATTCAAAGCATTCTGATTTCAATTACCACCTATAACTGATGAGCTCGAATTTCCAGCAAGAACTTGCCAAGCTCCAGACCATATATCAGACACTGGTTTATTACCAATATTCAAAGATTAATTGATCTCACTATGTTCCTCAAAAACCTGCTCCCCACCCTATACCCTCTATCTCTGCTGAATCAATACCAACCTCCACCTCAACATGCTGGCCAGAATCCTGGGAGCTATCCTTTACCCCTTCCCTACTTACAGTAGACCCTCTCTCTGCCCCTCTCTATGCTGAGTGAACCACCAGATCCTGTTGCTATACCTTCTAAATTCCCAGGATTTGCCCCTTTGTCATCTCCATCGCCATTGCCTTGGCTCAAACCCTCATTTGTCCCCTGGATTAGTGTAAAAAGGCAGTCCATTTCTCTGCCCCAGTTTCTCACTGTCCAACCCAGAGTGCTAACAATAACAAACACTGAGCATTTGTTGAGCATATGTGATGGGTACCATGAAAGCATTTCACATGTATTAATTCCCTGGATTCTCACAAGAACCCTTTGAGTCACAGTTGTTCCCAGGATACAGAGGCATTTAGGTGACAAGCAGAAATAGAATTTCAACTCTCATAATAAAGTTCTTAACTTTCAAATTGCCCCCCATCTAATCACATCATGTGATCACCTGAGACCCTTCAGGGAATCTACCATTTTGCCTAAAGAATTCACAATCCAAACCCTACCTTGCTGACTGACCCCACACCAGTCTCTCTCCCAGGCAGCCTGTGTGGTAATTCCTTAAATCACACTCCGCTATGACCGAGGATTCATGAACCATCAGAGGAGGAAAAATTTATCTGGAGGCTCAGGCTTTCAGAGCCCTCAGCCCATAATGGCCAACACCATGGCTCTGGGCCCAGGATGAGGCAGAGCATCATGGCGGAAGAGTGTGATGGAGGAAAGCAGCTCAAGACGTGATGACCAGAAAGCAGAGAGAGAGAGAGAGAGAGAGAGAGAGAGAGAGAGAGAGAGAGAGAGAGAGAGAGAGAGAGAGAGAGAGAGAGAGAGAGAGAGAGAGAGAGAGAGAGAGACTTCTTTCAGCAAGGACAAAATATATACCCCAAAGGCACACCCCAGTGAGCCACCTACTCCAGCCACATTCTGAGCAAGGTGACCACTCAGTTAATCCCTATCAGGAGATTAATGCAGCAATCAGGTTAAAATTTTCATACTCAATCATTTCACTTCTAAGCCTTCCTATATTGTCTCACACATGAGGTTTTTGGGGGACACCTCACATCTAAACCTTAACCCTTACGCAGCTCTTCCTTGCCCCAGAAATTCATATTCCATGGTATACCTTCAGAAGACAAACTCTTATCCATGTTGTAAAATTCAGCCAAATTTTATCGCCTCCCCAACTCTTCCAGGGAGGAAAAGTCAGACCTTACTTGCTTATTGTCTTCCTTTCACGCTGTGTGAATGGTCACTGCCTTCCCTGTCATATATTAAGTTCCGTAAATTAAGTCACTCCACTGTGTCATTAGTGAATTGTATACAGTAGGTCTAAATCAATACTATGTACAGAATGAACATGTTCTACCCTCTCTGTCCAGAGGACAAGTACCTCATATTAGATGCAAGCTCCGAACTGAGAATTGATCTATAAATACTAAAAAATATTTTACGACCTCTGACATTTAATATTTGAATTAAACGATTTAAAAATTACTAAAAATCTGTTGAAACTGTAACCATTGAACCAAGTACATCTTATGATAATCTTTATGACAAGCCATTGAAAAAAGATCAAATATAATAATAAAAGAAATAGTATCCGCCTGCCTCCCATGCAAAAGTTATTAGAAGTCAAGGTTTTCTCAAGAAGAAAATCAACAAATGCTTTGGCAGTGAGTCGGGAAAGTCAAATTCAGTTAGAATGATATTATCATAGAGAGGAATTGGTCCAGTGGGCCAGTCTTCTGAAACTGTTCTGCTCATCTTGATGTACCCTCTAAAGGGAATACGATTTTTCTCTGACTTTAACCTTGATTACCTCTGGGAAAAACCTTAAATGGGATGCTTTTCTGATGATAGATAAAACATGTGTGCTGATGCGTCACACAACATGAGCGTGATTCCCCGAGGACTCGAGTGTTTAGTCATTCTGTGGCCAACAGAGTATCATGCCCTATTTTTGTGAAGCTGTGTTTATAAATACGGCTGATTGTGGAGTACTTGCTGAGACTGAATTTTTACTGCCTTTTAATCAATTAGCCATATAACACAGAACCATGACAATTCATAAAGAATTTTTTAAGAAAAAAAAGGAAAAACACAGGAGAGAGGGAAAGGTTAGCAATATTGATCAGTCTGCTTAATGTAGTTTCAAGCTATTGATACTGGGGAAAAATCGGTAGAAATGTCTGAAAAAGATTGCCTAAAAGATCTGAAGGGGAAGGGGGAGTAATTTTATAATGTAACCAAATCATACAATGCCACAAATGGAAGATCTCTTACAGATCATAAGACTTCAATAACTAAATATATTCCCACAACCCAGTAATAAAGAATGACAAGGTACAAGGATATTCCAGCTATCAGAAGGGTTTCAGCTCTCATCGGATAAATAAGTGCTGTGATTTTAATTCTTTGCAGAACCACTGTCTTTGGTCCCTTTTTTTTTTCTGTTATATTGGGATATACTATACTCCCTTGACTTTTTATTACATGTTTATTGTGATCACACCATATATCAGGTATGTTAGAGGGAGACCTAGTGTCAGATTAATACAATCTTCCCAACTTTAATCTTGTGCTCTTTTATAAATCAGAGTGCAACGTGCTGAAAGATTTCTCCATCAATTACTACAAAGCAAGAATGTTTCTCTTAGTGTGATAATTAAAGCAGAAACTGAAAATAAATATTGAAAATCATAAAGTTAAATTAAAAACAGAATTAAAGGTATTAATAAGTAGTGATGTTCCATCTTCATTTTTTGTCTGTTTTTTTTTAATTTGTGGAATGCATTTTTTGTTGTTATAGATGGACACAATACCTTTATTTTATTTATTTTTATATGGTGCTGAGGATTGAACCCAGTGCCTCACACGTGCAAGGCAAATATTCTACCACTGAGGTACAACCCCAGCCCTTGTCTGCTTTTTAATACCCATCTGCATTTATCTTTTATACTTTGTACTTTCACTCCCCAAATATTTGTGTGGCACTTGATTTCCAAGACATCCAGCTCACAGGACTCAATGCACAGAAGAAATCTGGAAAGCCCGGTGGCAATTCAGCTTCTTGTTTGTTTAAAATACGTACTTTATAAAAAGCCAAAATGGAATTTAAAAGAAAACATAGCACTCATCAAAATGATTTTATGTAATTTAGAACTGTTTGAAAGGATGGCTACTTCTTAGGAAGCTTAGGAAAAAAAGGAAAACAAGATACAGTTCTGTTGAGATAGAAGAGGAGAAACTTCCGGTGCCTAACTTCTCACTGCGTAGTCTGAACTTGGACTATATCTAAACTTGAACCATGTCTAGAACTTGAACTATACCTAAACTTGAATTTTTAAAAAAGTAGACCCCCACCAGTTAATGAATGCAAGAGAAGACAATGTCAGGAAGTTTCTGCCTGCCCCTGAAACCTCTCCACCCAGCAATCTGAACCTATCATTCCATAAGTGGATTCTTTTAGCTCAGATTTTCATCTTCTAAATAAACCTTGGGAAGGCTGGCGATTAAGCAAAGTGTCTCTTACATTTGAGCACGAACTAGTTTATCACAATGTTTCAAGGTATTGATAAGAGTCAGAGAGAAATGAAAAATCTGGATATCTACAAAATAGAAAAAAAATGTAAAATAAACAAGTAGGGTGCCAGCTCACCTTCAGCTATTTTTCTCTTTGGCTGAAGCCACAGTGATTTCTAAATTTTGAGCAATTTAGCACAGAGAAAGTGCTAGAACTTCTTCCAATAACTAGCTAGGTCTGAAGTGCTGGATATACCCGAGTTTGTGCACCCCAAAGCCTGGAAAGCACCCTCTACTTCAGAGACTCCCTGACCAAGTTTGTTTTGCAAAGGTCACTTAATTAGTACCCTGGGTAATGGTTATAAGTTAACATTATCTTCTCCTAGATAATGACAGCATTTTGCATGTGCTAAGTAAAACAGGAATTAACAAAATTCCAATGGCTTACTGAGATGATAAATATGAGCCATTTTAAGGAAGAGATCTCCTGGGGTGTGCGGAAAAACCTGCCGCTGAAGGCAAGTTGGCCCGGATGTGGAACTCTGTACAGGCATAAACAGGAAATGGAGCAGTTTGCATTAGGGCTGACAGACAGGCTTGGAATGGCTCCTCTAAAGTGGGCATAGTGCTTGACCCTTGGCAAAAGCTGAAGCTCTTGTTTGTGACATTTTATTTTCACATTTGTATGGTCCATATTTTCAAAATCCCATCCAATTGCTCTGAGACATCTATGATAAGTACCATGCATATGAACAACCTACAAAACTACTCCCTGATCCAAATTATAGAGCTGCCTGGGATGTTTTCACTGATTCTATGCTGCCTTCTTGACCCGGCATTTAGCAAAATAATTATCAGTAAAAAGTTCTAAACTCTTAAAAGGTCCCTAAGGATGGCTATCATATTTCTTGTATATGAGTGTCATCATGAACACAAAATATATTGTCCTAGGCTAACTTTCTTTATTATTTTTTTTCTTTCATTCTTTCTTTCTTTCTTTCTTTTTTTTTTTTTTTTTTTAAGCAGGGATTGAACCCAGGGGTACTTAATCACTGAGCCACATGCCCAACCCCTTCTTATATTTTATTTAGAAACAGAGTCTCACTAAATTGCTTAGGGCCTCATTAAGTTGCTGAGGCTGGCTTCAAAATTGTGATCCTCCTGCCTCAGCCTCCTGAGTCACTGGGATGACAGGAATATACCACCATGCCCCGTTTTGGCTGACTTTCTATATATTTTTTTAAAAACTTAAACATAGGAGTTAAAATTTTGAATCTCATGTGATAATACAAGGAAGGTCTATAACCTCATAAAAATATAGGAAATCAGGACCTGCTTCTTCCCAAATGTATTGAAACAATTCCATTTACCAGAACACTTGTGGAGTTGAAAGTCTCCCCATACAATGGAGATAAGCCCAATTTACTGTGCTCACAAAGAGCCCCACACCAATCTTTCTTTGAGTCCATTACTTCTCACTAGTAAAATTCAGTTCTGTGTCATGGCATAAGATATTGTTCAGTATTCATCCTGAGCTTAACCTAAAACTAAGGTTCTTTCTGGAGGAAATAAGGTCAACAAATCATATTCCCTTAAGCATTTGACTTTAATCATTTATGAGACCACTTATTTAATAAAAAAAAAACTTCATTAAAAGTTTGAAGCGTGGTAATTTAAAAATAACAGAACAAATGATGTGCAATTATTTTTAAATTCCTCCATTTTCCCTAGTATGATATATAATTGTGTTTAAATTATCTATTTTATCTATTTATATAGAAAATTATTATTTAAATTAATTACTGAGCTTGCACTTGTGAGGGTCTTTTTCTATTCTTATACTTTGAATTTTAGGGCAAACTAATAAATGTTTTAGTATTTACACATCTGTTTAGGTGTGTTCTGATAAGAGAAGTTGGTAATGATTAACATACTGAACACACAGATAGTTTTTCTAGATTTTTTTTTTTCAGCAAGAAATAAGCTGGACACCCTTCGTATAAGCATGGTTATTAATGGCAACAACAAACCCTTAACAATACAGGCAGTGCATCTGGAATTTGTAAGGAGATGCCATAAAGAGGTCAAAGGAAGAAGACAGAAAAATGTAGGTTTATCAGTAGTGTATATTAATCCCTAATAAGACAGGACCAGATATCACAACGTCTAGGAGGAAGAAAACAAAACCATTACCACGTAAACATCCCCAGTGAGGAGCCAACAAGACTCGGAGGCCCTGTCTGCAGAGGCAGATAGCAGTCGTCCATCTATCCATCCATGACACACCCCCACTGGAGAAGAGGCTCTGCTTTGTGTTTACTGGGTCTGGAGCCAAGGCTGCAATCCACGATCAATAAAACAGGACGGGGGGCAAGTCACTTAACATAGCTGAACCCCCATGACTGGCTGACATTCTTCAATTTCCTAACTTGCTATTCAACTTTGCTTTCCACTGGGTGCAGAGAACATCGACACGCATGCAACAGGAGTTTATAAAAGGCTGGACAGAGCTGCGGACAGAGCTAAGCACCTCAGTAGTGACACAATATAAACTTCACTCCATGAAATCCTGGAAGTTGATGTAAACAGCTTTTAATAGCAGCGAACATTTGTTCGCTTTGTTTAGACCATCTGGATGTTCCATTGTGTTCAGTTCAACACTGACTGCCGCCGGGTGACAGTTGATATATGTTAAGTACAAGCAAAGTGCCTGGGTCCGCTCTGGGGACCTTAAAGAGAACTTTTCAGTGTTTTGTGGAATATTCTGTCAGATCGCAGCCGAGTCGCCTGCATCCTTAATGGCTGCGTGCCAAAGTCCTCCGGCTTTTTTATCAAAGGAGAGTTTTGCTTTTACTGTTTGAAAGGTTAGGAAAACTATGCCAAAGTTCTTCTAGGCAGCCTGGAGAGCAACGGGCTCACAGGACTGATTCTCAATATGGAGGAAAGAATAAAGGGTTCTTGGGATCCTAAGAGGTTGCAGGCTTTGCTTGTTTAATATGCATCATGTCTCACAAGACATTAAACACCGCTGAGAGATTATTCCTTAAAAGTACCTTCCCCTCCACCTGCCCAGACCACCATGGGATGGGCAACTGTGCAGACGCATGTTTACTCTCTGATGCAAAGCAGCCGCCCCGTGCTTATCCCCAGGTCACACTGAGCAGAATTAGTTGAGTGAGAAATGCCACTACAAAAAGACAGAACTAAGCAATTCGACATTACTGTGTATAAAGGTTACGCGAGCACAGTCGGTACCCTGCAGGGCAAGACGGAGGGCTTAGAAATCTGCCCTGACTCCCTCAGCAGCCAGTTGGGCTTTATTGGAACATCTGTGAGCTGCTAACCGTGCACTCTGGAGCTCTTCACATCCACTGCTATCGGGGTGAGGTGGCCACGGAGCTGGGGTGGTGCTGGAGATGAAAATACAGCTCAGGTGGTTTGCTTTTGATTTTTATCCTGTCAATTTAAAAACGACTCAAGAAACGGAATTTCACGTTACTGCAGAAGAGAGAGCAACCAGATAGTCTATTGGAACGACTCAATCTCAGATTTGTGTCAATGTTGGAGACATAACGAAACCTCTGGTGTTTGGAGTCCTGCCAAATCTCAGTGAATCAGAGAAATAAAGGCATACCTTTTATGCATAAGTGAAATCTGTGATTTATATAACCCCAGACACAGTTTACGTAACACCCAGATGTTACAAGTACCACAATTGTTGCACTATCCTTGTTTATCTTGGGTGGTATGAAACAGGTAAGGAAGAGCCTTGGGAAAACGAGGAAAGGGGGGGGGGGCTGGCAGATAGACTTATCTGTGAAGGGGGGCTGTTAGGACACCATCAGAGGTTTCTTTAAGGGTTAAACAAGATAGTCCATCCAAAGGCGTCTAGTTCAACATAATATTTCAACAAGTGTTGAAATCTCTTAATTTGATTGTAGAAAGTTGTTACATCAGCAAATAAGAACTCACAACAATACATTTTAAAATATGTCTGCATTACTATGGCTGGAGTATTAGTTCAGTGATTGGTAGTATGCTTGCCCAGCATGTGTGAGGCACCAGGTTAGAGTCCCAGTAGTGCAAAAAATAATAGTTAGTAAATTGCTAAATAGAGGGAGCAGTGGCCCAAGCCTGTAATCCCAGTTGCACCAGGGGCTGAGGCAGGACTATTCCAAGATCCTGTCTCAATATAAAAAACTTAGCAAGATCCTGTCTCAATATAAAAAAAGAAAAAGGGCTGGGGACATAGCTCAGTGGTGAAGTGCCCTGAATTCAATCCTCAGAATTGGGAAAATAAAATAGTTTTTTTTTTTTTTTTTTTTTTTTTTAAGAGAGAGATCTCTATATTCTATTGAACAAATTATACCAAAAATTCTAAGTGGCATTTGTGGATTAGTTAAGATAAATAAGCAATATAAACTTTCCAATAGTTTCTCAAAATTACCTTTATCTCATTTTTTATGATAACAAATTCACCAAAGAAACCTTGTTCAACAGTTAAAAAAAAAAAAAAAGAGCACAAATAAGATTATTGGCAAAATATTCTTTATTACACCTGGTAAATAAAATTTGCATGTGTAATTTCATGCAATTGAAGGCACCACTCTGAGGATAATTTTTAAAGTCCCTAGAATGGTTCTTGGCACAATATAGAATCAGAATTAATATTCACTTAATGCATAAAAAGAACAATTAAAAGTTCCCAGATACATAAGTCTACAATACAAAAATCTCAAGTTTTAGTAAACATCAAACACAAATACCACAGCAAATGACATTCTGAGTTTTTAATGTAACAATAAACAACAACAAAAACTAACTAAACTATTCTGACCATGTGGCTCCTTTTTCCTCAGAACTTAATTGATTTTCAAAGGATGGTAAAGAAAATACGAACCAAACAGTCATTATGTTTTTTCAATCCCTCGTCTTAATTTCTTATTACATCTCACACAATAAATTACAGATTTCATGTATGATTTCTACTCATTATCTCATTTTAAATGGCCTATTTTTCTCTGAATTAAAAAGCATCTTAAAGCATATGGCTTTAAAGAATAACTATTGTTGGATTATTAGAATCAGATTTGTTTTTCCTATTTACATCTCTCAAACTCAGCCATATGCAAAATAATACACGTTGTATGAAGGGGTTGAACAATTGGCTTCCGTGGCAGGTTTTATCTTCCACAGAAAGTGACAGCATGTCCCCTTCTACAAGGTCTTCTGACACTCTGACCGTGATGCTCCTCCCTTCAGATGGTTGGTCTATGTCCCCTTCCCTTGAACCCAGGTCTTTATGACTCCCTCAGTCAACATAGAAAAGGTGCTGTGTGACTCTGAGGCTAGAGTTGTCAAATGCCATATACTTCCGCCTCACCTCCTTGGGACACTCCCTTGAGAACACTGCCATCAAACTGGGAACTGAACCAAGTCGCCTATGGGGAGACCCCCTGTGGACAGCTCCTGGCCCACAGCCCCAGCTGAGTTCCTAGATGACATTCTGCACCAACTCTCCAACCATCCAAATGTGCCTCCTTGAAAGCAGGTCCTCCAGCCCCCTGACAAGCTGCCCCATCTGATGCCACCTATGTGGATGAGCCTGCTCAAACCAAAGGTTCCTGAGTGAAATTTTATGTTAGGCCACTGCTTGCAGAAGTGGATAGCAGATATATTTCTAAGATTAGAATGCTAAGATTTTACAAAGCAAGGGTATGTTTATAATTTGTAATATTCTATTTAAGTGGTTGGTAGAGCACCAATTACTATGTGTGGGACTTAGAAATAGCGAATTGATTTTAGTATTAAAAATTACATTGAGCCAGGTGCAGTGGCACATGCCTGTAATCCCAGCGGCTCAGGAGGCTGAGAGAGGAGGAAGGATCCTGAGTTCAAAGCCAGCCTCGGCAAAAGCAAGGCACTAAGCAACTCAGTGAGACCCTATCTCTACATAAAATACAAAATAAGCTGGCGATGTGGCTCAGTGGTCAAGTGCCCCTGAGTTCAATTCCCAGTATTGAAAAAAAAATTACACTGAAGCGCTTATCTAAATTTTATATTTCACCTACAAAATACAAATAACAATTTAGGTCTCATACGTTCTAATTTAGTCTAATACATTCTAGAAGGTATACATAATAGATGCCATGAAACAAAAATGTAACTTCAAATTATTAGAACATGTAATTATTACTAAGTCAGTTTAGTAAACTGAGCCAGAGGTTTGTTAAAAAAAAATCATTTCCCTGAGAAATAAATTCAGTTATTGATCAAACAAGAAACTGTAAGTGGAAAAATACTTTTTAAACCATAAATCATCCTAAGAGAAGCTGAGATTTTAAAACACACACACACATATACACAAACTTATCATTTCAAAGTCTGTTAGTTCCAGTTAGATATACATGATCAGAACATTGTAAATAATACATTTATAAATTCATTAATCCTTTTTAAAATTCCAGACTAATGAAAAATAGTGCATTTTTAAACAGCTACTTTGGCAGCAGGGGATTGGATTAGATGACCTCTTAAAGTTCTTTTCAGGGACTATGAATCTGAGAAATACAAGCTGCCCTGCTATCTACAGACCCCAGATCACAGAGGATTTAAAACTCTAATTTCAATTATTTAAATTCTGTGTTTTATCCAAAAATGAAAAGTTCACTTTGATGCCTATATTATTAATGAAGGAATAATTCAATCAGATTTCATAATAAATAGCATCAACATAAAGATCTTTCATTTTTCAGAAAATTGAATATTATTTGTCTCTGATTTCACAAATTACCATTATTTTTAATTTTTTAAATGCAACCATCTTCTAAGAACTACAAGACAAAGTGAGATTATAAATCAACAAAAGGTAGTCTCCATGTTTCTAAATAATTATATTTCATGCAGGTCCCCCAAATAAGTAGTTAAACACTTCTTTAAAATCATGTTGAGGGTATCTTACTGAGGGGATTTTTAAAGTGTTAAATGGAACCATATTAATATTCATGACCTCATCTGCATAAGCATGGGAAGACCCTTATTTGATTTCTCAATTTTCTGTATAAATATGTGTTTAAATATTTGCTACCTTGAAACAAAACCAGCACCTCATTAGGCACTCAAGAAACAAAAGCAAAATATGAAGAGTGAATTTTGATCAAATAGAGTGGTAGGAGCAAGCCAATGATTCAAAAGCATCTGTACCATAAAACGTAATGTCACCTAGTTTTTTAAGAAGTGAAGATGCTAATTCTGCTGATGAAGATATTGTTTTCCCCTCTTGTGCCCTATTCATTATGCAAGGCTGCAGAATATGAAGTGTAGACGTGTGATCCGGGCGATCTAATGATCCCCCACACCTGCTCATCTGGTACAATTTTAATTAACACTCCAAGGAGGTTTGTCAAGAGTAATCAAAAACATTGTCGCTTATAAAGCTGTGGCAAGAAATCAATAGTTTTCATCAGAAAAGGTAAAGTCTAGCATAACTGAACCATTTAATTGCTTCATTCCAATAAACAAAAACTGCACATTTTAATGACTTGATTCGGGAGATCAATATCTAACCACATATTGCATTAAACAGCAACATGTGGTGGGATATTCGGAGTCATTTCCATTCCGAAAGCAGCAATCCTCTTTTTTATTTCATCCCCAGTGGCAATAGGTTGCTGCGCCTATGCGGTGCTATGATTTATATCAAATGAGTGACCTCTAGGGCCGTAAGACTGGAACGGGTGACTAGTTCTCAATGGTAAGCTACTGGCACTTGACAAAGAACCCGAAGCAGAATGAATTTACTTCTCTTTTCCTCAATCATCAACAGGCTCTGCCCTGACCCCCGTTCTGACTCCTATAACAAGATCTCCTGTCGCTGCCTGAAAAATTTACTGTCGTGCCTACTTCTCATTGAGCTCGAGTAAGTACTTCTGTCACCTTCAGTGAACTGAGTCCGGAGGAGATTTAACTAAACACCAGTCCCGGGTTAAAAACTAAATAAGCGTGTTTCCTATAAAGCAGGCGGCGTTCAAAGGCATCTGTTTCCAAATGGTATGATTTTCTGAAAAGTTAAATCTTTCTTTGTGCTACATTTAATTCAAAGCAACACTTGGGTCCCCAGACTCATTTATTCATGATGTGCCATGAACATGAAGCTCTGGTTAATACTCCAGACTTTAGGAACTGTTTATTATTGGAGGCCATTAGAAGACTGGTGTCCGTAGGGCACTTAAGTCATTTTGAAGGTTATCTGAAAATAGAAATTCTTACTAACCATTGAGAACTATCGTATGTGATATGCATAAACCGAATTCCCTCATGTTCGGCTGCAATAAATACACAGATATGCAGGAGGAAATAAAGACATCAGATTAAACAAGGTAAGCAGTCTCAGGTGTTCAGGGCATCTCTCTTCAGAGGGATATTTTAAAATATATTGTCATAAGGGCTTTTCAACAATTACTTTTAAAAAATCCAGATATTAAGTATCGATATAGTATACCAGTCACTACAACATACACATAAAGCACACGCCCACGTTAATGCAAGATACATGACTTTGAACCATCAACTTAAAATTATTAAACAACCAAAACAAACATTTGCAACCCTCATGTCAAAAGCCAGGCAATTAAAAAACTGATGTTTGACGGTTTATTCCATCTCACTAAAGCCTTTACGCAAAATTTCCACTCCCTCTTTAATTTTCAATTCTTCTACCCTCCCTGCTTCACAGCTCCTGGCTATTGGCTTTTACAATCTGTCCCTAGGGAGTGAGGAGTTATTACCCCTGTCGATGGAAGAGAAAGGGATGTTATTCCCTTGTCACCCTCTTCGGCTCCAGCAGATTCCAAGTGCTGATGTATAGCCTTCATTGGAGAAAGGCGGCCAAGGCGCTGTTAGTCCTCAGGCCTGTCAGATCCATCTACCTGTGCCACTGGCATTACTTACTGGAGTCAGAGTGACACTCGGTGTCCCCAGAGTCGACAGAAAAACTCCAGGAGCAAATGCTGCACAGGGCATTCTGGCACTGTGGAGTAAATACCACAACAAATGTCCGAGCGCTGCTGAGGCAGAAAGGACTCCTGGGCCGCCCTCCCTTTGCACAGGGGCCACAAAGCAAATGCAAATGTGCATCTTAGACATCTGCAGAAATGCACCGAGTTTGTTTTCTAAGGCACTGAAAATGAAATAAACATGGTGGTGACTGCGGGAAACGCTGAGAAAAGCTCATTTACAACATTTGGGGGTACTGTAACATGCATTCACACTTTTTCAAATCTGTTGATCCCTCTTGATACAGTGATCTCATTATTACATCATGACAGTTAAGAAATTGGAAATCTCTACTTTATTCTTAATTTGTAGGCCTCTGCTTTTGCATTCTGTCTCATACACACACATGTTCAAAATATATGAATAAATGCTTCCATTAATTATCCAAAAATCACAATATTTTACATGGCTAGAATATTAATATTAATTTCTAGAACTCAGTCATGAGTCTTCCCCCTGCCCCACTAAGAAATGTCTGGTCAGCTCCAGGCCATGGGACTTTTATGACAAAATACATGAAACCTTCTATTCATTTTGTCTTTGGTTTGCACTTTTTATCTTTCTCCCTACCTGACTTTACCCAAGGTGGGTATCAATGGCCTGGTCCAACCTGCCTAGTGAGTGAAGAGGACCAAGTCCTGATGAGGTCACTATGAGTGGCACCAGGATCTGATACAGTGAGCTCCAAGAGTCTTGGATTTCATGCCTCTATCAAAAAACAAACAAACAAACAAACAAAAAAACCTTCTGAGCCTGCAACTTTATTTATCTAAATTATATACAACTAGGGGTCCCAAAGATTTATCCAAATGCTCAGCATCAAATATGCCTCAGACTTTTCCAATGTTAGCAAGATAATAGAGTTCATATCTTACAGGTTATGTAATACCCCCTGGGGTGGGGGGAGGGATCTAGGACAGAAACACACAATGAAACACATTAAGACTTCGATAGAGAAATGCATGATTATTCTAATTATTTGCACTAATTT
This sequence comes from Spermophilus citellus, assembly GCF_964194105.1. Taxonomy (NCBI): domain Eukaryota; kingdom Metazoa; phylum Chordata; class Mammalia; order Rodentia; family Sciuridae; genus Spermophilus; species Spermophilus citellus. Next base: position 135,972,931 of record NC_138187.1, on the reverse strand, counting down.
ATTTAAGTAAAGGCTATCAATAGTCACATCTCTGTTCAGCCTGGGACAGGGGAATTGTCAAATGAATTATGAAGTAGTTTCCAGTTTTCAGAGCTTTTTAGACATCAGGATTGTCGATAAGGGATTGTGGACCTTCACTTCTAGGTTAGGGATGATATAAAACATGCTTTAAAAAATAGGTAATAGGGGATGGGATGAAAACAGATGGAAATTCTAACGTTTTCCTTTTCTACGCCCACAGTACACACCCTCTCTGTTTTGGAAACCTCTAGACACTAGGGCTTGTAAAAGGCTCCAAAGGGCAGCCAGATACATACGGAGTCACTTCCTCTCCCTACAGAAAATGCAAACTGCAAACTGTCTGCAGTTAAGAGCCAACACCCAGGCGGACCCTTCAGGTCCTCTAATTCCTGGGATGTACAACACCTTCACGGGAAGACTTTGCCTTTCTCAGGAAGAAAGCCTAAGATGATCCCTTTGTCAACCCAAGTCTCCGATAACTAGGGGGACCCATTCACATAGTTTACATTTTGTATTTGCCAAAATTCTTCCAAGTGTCTTGGATTGGCACCAGCGTTCTTTCTCTAGACTCGACCTGCCTTTGCTGTTCCTGATGGCAATGTCCTAGTACGAGTCAGTAATCTATCTCCCAGAGTAGGCCCAGTGAAGCAAGGAGAGCAGAAGGCCAAAGCCAATGGACAAAGGGGCTGTTTTTGCTTGAAGTCATCAGTTGAAGTAAATTTTAAATTGTGGGGCTGGGGATGTGGCTCAAGTGGTAGCGTGCTCGCCTGGCATGCTGGGGCCCGGGTTCGATCCTCAGCACCACATACAAACAAAGATGTTGTGTCCGCCAATAACTAAAAAATAAATATTAAAATTTAAAAAAAAATTTAAATTGTGGGTAAAGCACTTTCCCCAAAGAGCTACCATTCATCATATGTGGCTGTCCCCACACCCCCTGGCCATACCCTCCTTCACGCTTATTCACATTCTTTTAGATGAAAAGAATCACAAGGAGGCCACATGATGGATGATCATGATGCCCGAGTACCTAGACTACTCCTAAGCATTAGAATTTTCTTTTCTCTGAATTTTTCCTCTGGCTTTTACTTTGCTTCCACTTAGGCCAAAAGGGCACCACTGTTCCTTCATTGATTGCTATTGCAGTGACTATCCTGGGCATCACAAGCAGAGAGTAGACCCCACCCCATCCCTCACCCTTCCTTATGGCCCTGTTCCCCCAACCCCTCCCAGCCATCAGGTAGGGCCCTATGTCTAGAGGGACAAAAAGTCTCTGTTGATTAATGCAGAAAGTCTTAGAAGTCACATTAGCTGTGTTCTTATGCACAGTACCTCAGTTTGACTCTTCCATGGATGTTACCAAAGCTGTTGTAACTCTGGACTCCACATGGGCTGAGCAATCTGTGTGCATATCCGTTGTGTTCACTGAATGTTAGCATTTATAAAAATGTCCTGAGCCTCTTCTTACTGTCAACACAAAAGGGCTCAGAATCAAATATGCCTCTGGCTTTCTATTATTAATTCAATACACCTAGAATTTATATAATAAATTCTTTATACCTAGAATTTTGAGATTCCCCCGTGGAGGCCTGATCATTCCTAGCGCCGTGGACGACAGCCGCCCTAAACATGGACTGTCTAAAACAGCAGTGAACACAGACATTTTAAATCCTCAACTTTTCTCTTTTAAAAAAATAAATAAATAAGTGAGATGATATCCTCTTTTCCCTCCATTGTGATCTGTATCTCTCAGCTTTCTGCATTTTTGTTTCTCACCATGTCACAGATTTGGCAAATAAGAACAATAATCCCTCATGGTGTACAGACCATGTCTGACCCAAACTGCCTGGCCCAGGAGAACCAAAAGTCCCGGAACTTTTCAAGGTGTCAGGCTAATTCCAGTCACATTTCCAGGAGGTCATCCAGTTCCTACTGATGACAGGAAGATGTGCAAGTGACACATCATCCCCGGGATGGTGCCTCTCGTTCTGGGGCAGCACAGACAAGTAGAAATGTAACACCAGCCACCAATGTTAAATTACATGTTTTTTTTTTAATTTATAAAAAAAAGATAAAAAAGAAGCAGATGAAATTTTATTAACATTTTATTTAATCTAAAATATTGACATGTGAAATTATCAATGAGATATTTTATTCATACAAAGTCTTCAAAAGGGAGGATTTATTTTCTATTCACACCGCATCTCAATGTGGAATAGGTATTTTCATGAGATACAGTGGATATGCACTTAGGGTTCATAAAACTTAATGAAGAAAATGTAGATTCAGGCCCGTGTCAGTGGAGCACTCTTCCAGTGGCTCAGGAGGCTGAGGCAGGAGGATTGAGAGCTCAAAGCCAGTCTCAGCAATGGCAAGGCGCTAAGCAACTCAGTGAGACCCTGTCTCTAAATAAAATACAAAATAGGGCTGGGAATGTGCCTCAGTGGGCAAGTGCCCCTGAGTTCAATCCACAGTACCAAAAAAAAAGAAAAGAAAATGTAGATTCACCTGGGCATGATGGGTGCCGGCCTGTAATCCCAGAGGCTCTGGAGGTTGAGGCAGGAGGATTGTGACTTCATCACCACCCTCAGAAACTTAGAAAAGCACTTAGCAACTCAGTGAGATCTTATCTTTAAATTAAATACACAAAAGGGCTGGGAAGGTGGCTCAGTGCTTGAGCACTCCTGGTTCGATCCTCAGTACAAAAAAAAAAAAAAAAAAAAAAAAAAGAAAATGTAGATTCACATACTCGAGTTGTTCCAAACCAGACTTAAAAGTTTCCCCCCAACAGACTCAAGTTATATCATTAACTTTACATTAAATTAGTTAAAATTTAAAATCCAGTCCCCCAGACACAACAGTGACATTTGCAGTGCCAGATGGCCCCCTGGGACTTGTGAGTTCGGAACTGACAGGGCAGACCTAGAGGAACACAGGTGCCGGGTCGGAGGCCAGTGGGCAGCTTCAGTCCCCTTTTGGTCTCCTTGGGGTCTCTTCAGCCTGGCAGCCAGTCCAGCCTTGCTCATGTCCTTGGCTAAGAGAAATTCTGAGCTATTAGAGCTACCAAGGGAGATGAGCTCCACTGCACCGTGCCATGTTCCCCCATGAGACACGCCTGGGTCAGGGTTGGACTGGGAAGCAGAACTGTAATGAGCGCCGTGGACCAGGATTTATTATAGGCCTCGGACATTACACAGTGGAGGGCAGGAGGGAGGGAGGGAGGGAGGGGTTGAAAGATCAGAGACACCTCACTAGCCAGCGTCCTGAAGCCCTGGGGTGGGGGCCAGTCGGGGCCCTGTAGACCGCCAAGCGCTTGCAGCTGCAGGCTCAAACACAGAGTCTATGGAAGGAAGTCTGTTGCAGCTGCTGCACCTGGTGACAGGCATGGGTGGCTCTTGTCACCAGGGACAGTAGTTAGATGCAGAGGAGAGCAAACACAAGCTGGAACCCGCTGCCATCTCTGTGTCTGTCCCTCAATGACATCTAACTCTGCCAACCTACAAGAGTAAAAGCTGTGGATTCCCTTCTGCCCGCTAAAGCCTCCCCACCCCCACCCCAACACACACACCCTATTTTCTCCTTCAGCCAGTTCTACCCAGAGCCATCTAGGGGACAGCTGGGAGTCACAGTTCCCCTTAGCCAAGTTAGTGCAGTAGAAAACCACCACACAGGAGCTTTGCCCACTCTCAGGACGGAGGAACGTGTTTGCTCCTATCTCAGGGACAACATGAAACACATAACTACTCTTATTTCTGTCTTTGCAAGCGACTGCTCAGAAACTCAAAACCCAACTTACAGAACCCCGTCCACAGCAGTACAGGTGCCGAGAGGTGCGTTTGCCTGCTTCTCCCAGCTTTATTTTATTTTTCTAGGCAGCCCCCCCTTCTCTCGTTTATTTGTTTTACCCTGTTTTTGTTTTAGAGGTTATATTTAGCAGTTTCTTATGATTTTTGATCAAGAGATTGTATAAATACACATATGGATGGATAATATAGACGGGGCAGATGAATAGATGGGTCTGGCCACAGCCAACCTCTCCAACTTTGTCTTATGAACTCTGCTTTCCCTGCTCCAGCTAAATGGGCCTGTTTCCTAAACACACCACGTTCCTCCCACCAGGGTTGCTTCTCTTCCCTGTGATGGTTTGGATAGTTCCACATGTTGGAGGCTTGGCTCCCAGGGTGGCAGTGTTGGGAGAATGGAGTGAACCTTTAAGAAGTGGAGCCTCCTGGGAAGATGCTCAGGGATCAAGATGGTCTCATAGGACCCCTGGTTCTTTTGTCAAGGTGCATATAAAAGAACAAGCCTGTTGACTTCCTGTCTGGCAATGTTATCACTCCCTTTTGCACACACTCCCAACCACTGTCCTGCTATCCACAATGGGGTGCTCACAAGAGCAGATGCCATGCTCTTGAATCTCCAAAACTGTGAGCTAAAGAAACCTCTTTTCTTTATATAAAGTCACCCAGCCTTGGGCATTTTGTTATAGTAAAAGAGAATTAACACACTCCTCATGACAGCATGCTGATTCCTGAAGATGTTTTAGGACTGCTCAATCTACAAGTAGACACCTCAACTCACAGTCACTATGATACCATGCTATTCTTTCACCACTCGTATCACAATGAGCCATAACCTGTTCTATCTATTTCTCTCTCTCTCCCCCCACCTTGAAAAGATGTAAGCTCCATGAGGGCAGTGAGCTCACCTGTCTCTTGGACAGCTGAATTTCCAAAGCTAGAACAGTGCCTGGCCCTAAACTGACTCTTAATACATATGAAATGAGTGAATTAATGAGTGGACATCTCATCAATCAATCAATAGAAAGATACCTACTTTTTATTTTAAATTAATCTACAATTTGAATTTCTATCTCAAATTACTTATCTCTAATAATTTTTTTTAAAGGAAATAATAGCGGAAGGAAGGGTTTGACAGGAGAGGGGAACATGTTCAGCCTCCTGTTCAAACTAGTTTAGTCAAAAGTTAAGGACACTGTTTCCCCCCTCTCACCAAATAAACAGTAGTCAGGGGTCTTCATGAACACATACACTTCTCACTATTCCTTACTTCTCCCGAGTATGCAGAGCACTGTGACAGTTTGTGTTTATTTTGGAGCTATTTTTTCTATACCTGTGCTGTTGGCCAATCCCAGTTCCATCCAATTTTTTTTTAACAGAGAAGACAGAAGAAGGTTCTAAGGAACTTGAAAATGTTCTCACAAATATTTTTTTTTTTGCCTTTGACATCAATTCTGGTGTTTTCTCTTTATTGGGATGAGAGAAGTCAGGGCCTCCTGCCAATATAGCAATCAACCCTGGAAATTCGAATGGCCCAGAGCCTTGGTGCCTATTTTCAGTTGCTCCTAACTTCTGCTTTAGCTGCTGCCCTGAACCACAAGGATAGCACGATGTGAATGATGAGACTACTCATGATAGAGCTATTAATTGCCAAGTGCAGTGGCTCAGGCCTCTAATCCTAGTGACTCAGGGGGGCTGAGACAGGAAACAGGAAATTCAAGGCCAGCCTGGACAATTTAGCAGGACTCTGTCTCAAAATAAAAAATAAAAAGGGCTGGGGGTGGGTAGCTCAGTGAGCTACCTATGGGCTCAATTCCAGTACCACATACCAAAAAAAAAAAAAAATCTATAAATTAAAATATTCATTACAAAAGTGTGTCTACTCTTCTGTGAAATGTTGGATCGTGTCAGCGGCTCATTTTTCTATGGTGCTACTTAACTTTTTCTTGATGTTTTATAGGAATTACTTATATTATGTAAAACTAAATGAATTGCCAATATTTAATCTTTTTTTTTTTTTTTTTTTTTGCTGGGTGGGGGGACCTATAAGAATGCCAGTTTGGACTGGGCACAGTGATACATGGTGATACACACCTGTAATGCCAGCGACTCAGAGACCAAGGCAGGGTTATCACAAGTTCAAGGCCAATTTCAGCAACTTGGCAAGATCCTGCCTCAAAATAAAAAACAAAAAGGGCTGGGGATGCGGTTCAGTAGTAGAGGGCCCCTGGGTTCAATTTCCAGTACCAGGGGCTGGGGTTGGGGCTCAGTGATAGAGCGCTTGTCTAGCACGTGTGAGGCCTTGGGTTCGATCCTCAGCACCACATAAAAATTTTTTTTAAATGTATAAAACATAAATAAATAAAATTTCCTCAGAAGAAGAAGCTAGTTTTGTACAATTCAACCTAATATATTCTGGAAATTTTTTAAAATAAATATTTTCTTCCAGTGTATGGTTTTTAAAAAGTATCTACAAAATGATCAACACTGTGATTCCTCTTATATGAGGTACCCAGAGTAGACAAATTCATGGAGATGACAATGGAATGATGGTTGCTAGGGCCTGGAGGGAGAGAGGATTAGGAAGCTACTGTTTCTTTTTTTTTTTTTTCCTAATTTTTATTGTTGGTTCTTCAAAACATTACAAAGCTCTTGACATATCATATTTCACACTTTGATTCAAGTGGGTTATGAACTCCCATTTTTACCCCGTATACAGATTGCAGAATCACATCGGTTACACATCCACTGATTTACATTTTGCCACACTAGTGTCTGTTGTATTCTGCTGCCTTTCCTATCCTCTACTATCTCCCCTCCCCTCCCCTCCCCTCCCATCTTCTCTCTCTACCCCATCTACTGTAATTCATTCCTCCCCCTTGTTTTTTTTCCCTTTCCCCTCACTTCCTCTTGTATGTAACAATGAGGGTCTCCTTCCATTTCCATGCAATTTCCCTTCTCTCTCCCTTTCCCTCCCACCTCTCGTCCCTGTTTAATGTTAGTCTTCTTCTCATGCTCTTCCTCCCTACTCTGTTCTTAGTTGCTCTCCTTATATCAAAGAAGACATTTGGCATTTGTGTTTTAGGGATTGGCTAGCTTCACTTAGCATAATCTGCTCTAATGCCATCCATTTCCCTGCAAATTCCATGATTTTGTCATTTTTTTAATGCAGAGTAATACTCCATTGTGTATAAATGACACATTTTTTTATCCATTCATCTATTGAAGAGCATCTAGGTTGATTCCACAGTCTAGCTATTGTGAATTGTGCTGCTATGAACATCGATGTAGCAGTGTCCCTGTAGCATGCTCTTTTTAGGTCTTTAGGGAATAGACCAAGAAGGGGAATAGCTGGGTCAAATGGTGGTTCCATTCCCAGCTTTCCAAGAAATCTCCATACTGCTTTCCAAATTGGCTGCACCAATTTGCAGTCCCACCAGCAATGTACAAGTGTACCCTTTTCCCCACATCCTCGCCAGCACTTGTTGTTGTTTGACTTCATAATAGCTGCCAATCTTACTGGAGTGAGATGGTATCTTAGGGTGGTTTTGATTTGCATTTCTCCGACTGCTAGAGATGGTGAGCATTTTTTCATGTACTTGTTGATTGATTGTATATCCTCCTCTGAGAAGTGTCTGTTCAGGTCCTTGGCCCATTTGTTGATTGGGTTATTTGTTTTCTTATTGTTTAATTTTTTGAGTTCTTTGTATACTCTGGATATTAGGGCTCTATCTGAAGTGTGAGGAGTAAAGATTTGTTCCCAGGATGTAGGCTCCCTATTTACCTCTCTTATTGTTTCTCTTGCTGAGAAAAAAACTTTTTAGTTTGAGTAAGTCCCATTTGTTGATTCTTGTTATTAACTCTTGTGCTATGGGTGTCCTATTGAGGAATTTGGGGCCCGACCCCACAATATGTAGATCGGAGCCAACTTTTTTCTTCTATCAGACACAGTGTCTCTGATTTGATATCAAGCTCTTTGATCCATTTTGAGTTAACTTTTGTGCATGGCGAGAGAAAGGGGTTCAGTTTCATTTTGTTGCATATGGATTTCCAATTTTCCCAGCACCATTTGTTGAAGATGCTATCCTTCCTCCATTGCATGCTTTTAGCCCCTTCATCAAATATAAGATAGTTGTAATTTTGTGGATTGATCTCTGTGTCCTCTATTCTGTACCATTGGTCCACCCGCCTGTTTTGGTACCAGTACCATGCTGTTTTTGTAACTATTGCTCTGTAGTATAGTTTGAAGTCTGGTATCGCTATACCGCCTGATTCACACTTCCTGCTTAGAGTTGTTTTTGCTATTCTGGGTCTTTTATTTTTCCATATGAATTTCGTGAAGCTACTGTTTCAAGAGTAGTTTTGAGTTTAAGAAGATAAGAACATTCCAGAGATTGGTAGTGGTGATTGTTGCACAACCATGTAAATTTACTTAATGCAACTGAATTTATGCCCCAAAATGGATGAAATGGCAAATCTTACATGTAAGTTACCACTGAGTGGGTACACAGAGTCATAACTAGCCAGCAGCATTGGACAGTATAAATTTACACCTTGCAGTGGGTTGAATAACAGCTTGTAAAAACATCCAGATGAGCCAAGCGAGGTGGCGCACGCCTGTAATCCCAGCAGCTCAAGATGCTGAGGCAGGAGGATTGCAAGTTCAAAGTCAGCCTCACAACTTATCAAGGCCCTAAGCAACTCAGTGAGACCCTGTCTCTAAATAAAAAATATAAAAAAGGGTCAGGGATGTGGCTCTGCATTTGAGCAACCCTGGGTTCAACCCCCGTTCAAAAAAAAAAAAAAAAGCTTCAAACTCCTCAGTCAGGTTAATACAATCACAAGGATCTTATCTTAATTCGCAATTATGCACTCATTAAGTCGTCACTTAAGCCTATCTCTCTCATTAGACTTTAAAGTCCAAGAGACTGAGGATTGTTTTTCATCACTCTTGAATCCATGGTGCCTGGCCCTTGTAAATATTTAATATGATAATTGTTGAATAAATGTGCAAAAATGGCTACACTGATTTGTGACATACACAAAATTCACTCAGAGGAGCCCGGAGAGGGCCATCAAAAAGATTCTTACCAGTATAATTCTGCAGAGCGACCTGCCCGAAGGCCGTGTTCCATGACACAATACCGACTGAGTTGAGGAGCGGAGGCTGAGCTCCCTAAGTCACCCCACCAAGTGCAGATCAGCGGGACTCAGATGTGGGTTGGGGAGAAGCCTGCGCCACAGGTCTCTCCCCCTGCCAGACCAATGGCTACCTGGGACAGTCATAGCTCCAGGCAGATCCCTGGAGCCCAGGAGCCCAGTCCAGGGTGCAGCACACTTACAGCCCCTGCTCATGGCGCTGCCACTACCAGTTTTTTGATCAAAGCAAGTCATATGGTCAAGTTCAAAGTCAAAGAGACAGAGAAGTAGACTATGCCGCAGTGGGAGGGGAGGAAGAGGGAATATTTGTGGCACGATGATTTCAGCTATCACAGATGGTCATGCTCCAGAGCAATTGCATCCAAAGGAAAATGAGAAGCCAGGGCCACCGCCAGCTTGGGCAGACATACTGCAATTATGAAGTCACCGTGAATAGAGAAAACAAACAATGGTATCAAGTAAAGCCCCCAAATTCAAAGGCACAAATAAGAGCCACCACTGCAAATTGCTGGGATTTATTTAGCCTTGCTAATGCGTGCCAAGGAAGCCTTCCACCAATGACTGTGATAGTGTAAGAAGTGAATGTGCAAGGAGGAAAAACTGGAAAAAAAAAAAAAAAGGAGAGATAGAAGAAATGAAATGCAGTTAAAGCAAGAGAATCAGGGGTAAAATTTTATCATTATAGTTTGGAATTTTCTTTATTGTGGTTTTTATAGTCTCTCAATTCAAATAGAAAGGATTGTTTTAAAGTTTCACATGATTGCACAGTAAATACCCAGTCAGTTCTCCTGTCCACAGCCATGGTGGTTATTTGAAAATGTAAATGAGATCATGTCACACCCTACTGAAAGCTCTTCAAAGGCTCCCTGTGGCTCTCAAGCTAAAAATTCAGCCCCCTTTCAATGGTTTGTGTCTCAACTGGCCCCAGCCCAACTCTTCCACCTCATTTCTCATCCATTCCCCTTTCCATCCTCTGAGCTCCAGACATGTTAGGCATTTGTGTTTAATTCAATGTCAGGTGTCATCTCTAGGATTTTGCACATGCTGTTCCCTATTCCTGAGACACTGTTCCCCACCTTTCTTTGTCTGGCTAATTTCTACTCCTTTCCATGGGAAAACCATCACTTCCTCAGAAAAGGCTTCGGTGACCTATGCTTCCACTATCCTAATAGTTGCCACATTTTAACCTGTTTTCCTAAGTTTCCCTACCCCAAACAAGACCACAGGGCTGACCCACTCCCCACTATACCCTCAGTCTACTGGTACATAGGAGGCACCCCCAAAACATTCCCTGACCGAATAAGTACATGAAATTCCTGGCCAAATGGCGTCTAAAATTACCAACTAAGGGCTGCTTCCTGTTTGTCTCTATAAAAATAAGATTTGGATTCATTTTTATTAAATCAATTTTAAAATTCAGAATATTTTTTAAAAATCATGGTTTCTGCCATTTTTGCCAAAATTCTCTCTTTCCCCTCTCAGAAGCTGCCAACTCTAACACCAGAGATTTTTCACTGTGACAGAAATACTGTTGAGTCTTTCTCTGAAAACACTACGGACTCAGCATGCCCTGGGCACTGACAGGAGGTACCCTGCTTCCAATTTGTACTCATTCTTCAAACTCCAGCTCAAACATCACCACTTCTAGAAGTCTTCTCAGATGCCATCAACACCTCAGCCCAAGTCTGAGAGCCCCTCTCGTGTGCCCTCATTGATAGCTGCACACCTTCATCCTAATACTGACCTAATCTTGCAAGTAAGCATTTGTCAAGCTTAGGGGAAGGAACTTGGCATAAGTGACAGGTGATGTATATGTGACCTTGGTCAGAATCCTTTTTATGACCAATTGATGACTAGCTTTTTTTTTATTATTTCCAAGCAATATGCTACCTTCAAATCAATACAAGCATTAAATAATGTTCCCATACTATTACCTGCCTGACTGGGGTGCTGTAAACACACAATTCCACAGGCATTAAATATGAGATTTTTTTTTTTGTACCAGTGATTAAATCTAAGGGTGCTTAACCACTGAGCCATATCCCTAGCCCTTTTTATTTTTTATTCTGAGACAGAGTCTTACTAAGCTGCTTAGGGTCTCACCAAGTTGCTGAGGCTGGCTTTGAACTTGCAATCCTCCTGCCTCAGCCTCCTGAGCCACTGGGATTACAGCAGTGTGCCTCGGCACCCAGCGAAAAGCTTTTTAAGATAAACATAATAATAATGTTCCAGGAGTTCTACATACACTCACTATCTCATTTCCTCTCCCCTACAACAATCATCATCTTCCTGTGAGGTGGAACCTTTGCTATCATTCCCATTTTGCACACAAGGAAACTGAGGCAAAGAGAAGTTAAGTAACATCTTTGAGGTCGCACAGCTACTACGTGGCAGAGTTGGGTCGACACCAGCACAGTCCAGCTTGGGAGCTTGGGCTCCAAACCGCCTTGCTGATGCTGTGACTGACCCAGCACTTCTGCTTCTCTCGGTTCTCAGTTTTAATAATAAATTCATTTGTTTTTTTTTCGAGAAGGTGAGGGAAAGGTACAGTATCATTTTATAATCGATGGAAAATAAAACAAAAATTCTGTTTGGAAGGTGGTACAGACTGGGTGGTATCCCCCTGAAATTCCTCTTTTGAAACCATGAGCTTGAATGTGACTACGTTGAGAGATGGGCTTTCAGGAGAGAATTAAGTTTAGATGAAGTCATAAGGGGTGGGATCCTAATCTGGTAGGATCCGTGTCCTGATAAGAAAAGGAAGAGGCTCTCTGCTCCTTCCCGTTTGACAGGCAGCCACTTCTCCCCATGCAGTGATGGTGAAGGTCGGAATGAAAGGATTTGACCATATTGGGCTCCCGGTCACCAGGGCTGCTTTCACCTCTGCCAAGGTGGACATTGTCGCTATCAATGACCTTCATTGACCTCAACTACATGGTCTATGGGTTCCAGTATGATTCTACCCATGGTAAATTCCATGGCAACGTCAAGGCTGAGAACAGGAAGCTTGTCATCTAATGGAAAGTCCATCTCCGTCTTCCAGGAGCGAGATCCCGCCAGCATCCAATGGGGGTGATGCTGGTGCTGAGTATGTTGTGGAGTCCACTGGTGTCTTCACTGCCATGGAGAAAGCCGGGGCTCATTTGAAGGGTGGGGCCAAAAGGGTCATCATCTCTGCCCCTTCTGCCCATGTCCCCATGTTTGTGAAGGGCATGCACCATGAGAAGTAGGACAACTCCCTCAAGATTGTCAGCAACGCCTCCTGTGCCACCAACTGCTTAGCCCCCCTGGCCAAGGTCATCGATGACAACTGCGGCATTCTGGGAGGACTCATGACCACAGTCCACACCATCACTGCTACTCAGAAGACTCTGGATGGCCCCTCTGGGAAACTGTGGCGTGATGGCCGTGGGGCTGCCCAGAATATCATCCCTGCATCCACCGGTGCTGCCAAGGCTGTGGACAAGGTCATCCCTGAACTGAATGGGAAGCTCACTGGCATGGCTTTCCGTGTGCCCACTCTCAACGTGTCAGTTGTGGATCTGACCTGTTGCCTGGAGAGAGCTGCCAAATACGATGACGTCAAGAAGGTGGTGAAGCAGGCATCAGAAGCCCCCTCAAGGGCATCCTGGGCTACAGGGAGGACCAGGTGGTCTCCTGCGACTTTAATAGTAATACCTACTCTTCCACTTTTGATGCTGGGGCCGGCATTGCCCTCAACGACCACGTGGTTAAGCTCATTTCCTGGTATGACAATGAATTTGGCTGCAGCAACAGGGTGGTGGACCTTATGGTCCACATGGCCTCCAAGGAGTAAGAGCCCCTGCACCACCTGCCTCAGCAAGAACACAGGAAGAGAGAGGCGCTCAGCTGCTGGGGAGTCCCTGCCCCTAACTCAGTCCCTCGACACACTGAGAATCTCCCCTCCTCCCCATTTCCATCCCAGATCCCCTGAAGAAGGGGAGGGGCTTAGGGAGCCCTACTGTCACATACCATCAATAAAGTTCACTGCAGTCCCCCTGCAAAAAAAAAAAAAAAGGAAGAAACAACAGAAAACTCTCTCAGTCCATGTGTGCACAAAGAAAAGGGGATATGTGAGGATCACAATAAGAACCCAGGAAGAAAACCCTCCCCGGACATTAACCCTGAGAGTCCTGACTCCAGCCTCCAGAACCATGAGAAAATAAATGACTGTCATTAAAGCCACTCGGTCTGCTCTATCTTGTATGTCAGCCCAAGCAGACCAGTGCAAAAGGCAGTCACAGCTGGGTGCAGTGGCACTTGCCTATAATCCCAGAGGCCTAGGAGGCTGAGGCAGGAAGAACCCAAGTTCAAAACCAGCCTCAGCAACTTAGCAAGACTCTGTCTCAAAATAAAAAATAAAAATGGCTGGGGATGTGGCTCGAGAGTAAAGATCTCCTGGGTTCAATCCCCAGTACCAAATTTTTAAAAAGGGGAATCACAAACAAACTTCATAGTTAAAGACAAGCTAAAGATTAGGAAATAAGTAGTAAAGGAAAAGATGTATCAGAAACTAGTTTTGGGCTGGGATGTCACTCAGTGGCCCTAGCACACACAAGGCCCTGTGTTGGATCCCTAGCACCATCAAAAAAGAAAAGAAAAGAAAGAAAAATTAAAAAATACTAGTTTGATCAAATATCACAACGCTATCAGGGAGTATTCCATTTTGGAGTATAGAATTTCTTGTCATCAACAAGAAATGTTTGCTGCTATCTACCATCTCTTCCCCCAAGAAGTCTGTGGTCAACTTAGACATATACTGAACAGCATGTGAGTGAGAAAATGTGTGTAAGACTGCAAGACACCATGTGCTGAAAGAGGGGTGCAAGTGCTCATTTCAACAATAGTTTGGGGAGGTGGGGGCAGGTACTTAGGATTCTATGTGGTTCACAGAGGAAGAACAGTTTGCAAATAAGCAGTCACTTGGAACAGACACTTAGAACAAGGCGCGAAGCCTAAGAGATGAAACACAACTGGCAAATTCAACAGCCAGTAGCTGAGAGGTCTGCAGAACAGGGGAAGACTCGGAATGCATGCGTAGGGGGAAGGTGCAAAGGCTGGTGAGTGATTCGGGAAAACTAAAAGCCCGGGTTCTCGTGTAGAATTCATCCTACACAGAGCCGGACTGATGGGGGGAAATGCATGCAAAGATGTGCTTGGTAAGGTTATTCTGGAATGTGCGTGTAGACTAGAGAGGGGAGAATCTGGAGAGGGGATGACTCACCCAGAAGCAGGACAGTAATCCAACCTTTCAAGCTAAGATCTAGACTAGTCTGGTGGCCATAAAGACCACCACTGAGAAGGCGAAAGTGACACGCCAACAAATCTCTGCTTCTAAGTGGCACTCGAACAAATCCCCGCTTCTCTGAGGAACACCGGCATATGGCTACCCCTTCCTCCCTGCCTCCACTGTAACCAAGGGACTACTCCTCATCTATCAGAGAGCTGCACCGGTGGCTCCCTGTCTGTCTCTAGAACTGAAACCCCACCAGTTACTACCATGAGTGGTATTCTGCAGCCAACTGGTACCGGCTCCCAAGAGGCAATGGGGAGAGTCTCAAAAATGTTGCAAGTTGGTTGTTAAAATTAAATTATTAAATGTACTTACAATCGGATAGAGAATACTTATATTATCACAGGTATTATTACAGGTAGAGTAATAATACACAAAACTTGCCAGGCTTTGAGACCCAACATGGTGGCCGGCGAGGAGGCAGCACTTTCAATACCTCCACAGTAACGGGATCAGAGAGACCCATTAATACACCTACATGCTACCTGCTGAGAAACTTCTAGCAAAATTCTGCTGAAAGGAGACCTGCCGGGAATTAGTAAGTTTATTGGAAGTGTCAGTTTGTCTCGGCCACGTGGCGCAGGGGCCCAGTCCCGCCGGCCGCGCCAAAAGGCCGATGCTAGACCGGCCGCTGCCTGCCCGGGGCCCTGCCGGCCGGGCTCTGTGAACAGCCCCGCCCGCACAATGAACAGCCCCGCCCGCCTGGCTCTGCGAACGACCCCCGCGCAACCAGCGAAAGGCCCCGCCCACCCAGCTCAGGAGGCGACGTGAAGGGACCCTAACCAAGTCTTTATGAAATAGCAAACTGGGAGCTAAAACCAGAGATTGAGTCAGACCAGAGACAAGCCAGTTCCACCCCTCCCTTCGGATACTCCAGCAAGGAGCCAGGGGCCCACCACAGCAGAGAGGGGAAGTCACCAGAGTTCGGCCAACAAGATTCCTTCCCAGCGGAATCTACTTTAGCAGGTGTGTGACTCCCACCAACACCAGATACAAACAACCGGGAAACTTCAAAAATCTCTCTGTGGGCATGACCGTAAGGGCCAAGGGACTCCCGACCCCCAACTCCCCCTACCGCCAGTGACGTGGGCGTGAATGTAGGGGCAGGGGGAAGCAGAGAAGACTCCCCACCCCCAACTCCCCCAACCGCCAACAGAGAGGGCTTGACGGTAGGGGCGGAGGGAAACAGAGGGCACTCCTGACCCCAACTCCTCCTACTGCTAGCGGAGTAGTCATGATTGTAGGGTCTGAGGGTAGCAGAGGGGATTCTCGACCCCCAACTCACATTACCACCAGTGGCGACACCCAAGGTCTTAGCCACCAGCTTCCCAGGGCGTGCCCACCAAAGGGGTCCGGAAAAATTAAACTATTGACTCCCACACCACAGCTCCACAGCACTGGGGCTTAGATGAATGGTAGAGAGAATGCTCAGTCGTTCAGGAAATAGGGCACGCAGTGGGGCTGAAAGTGTAACCAGATCCTTGGGGAACCGCCTCTGGTGAGCAGGACCTGGCTGGCTGGCAGGAGGAAGGGGAGGAGAGGCCGGAGAAGTGGAACGACTCTGGACTAACAAGATTGAGAGACTCCCAGGAGCCGCCTTACAGGGATTGCTGTCGACACATAGAGGGCAAAACTCAGCCCGGAGGGCACAGCTCTGCCTACAGGAAGAGAAGAAAATGGATCTCTAAGACCTTATTTAATTTCTTATTTTATTTTATTCTATTTTTTCTCTCCCCTTTTCCTTCTTTCTTTCCCCTTCCAAGTTTTATTGTTCTTTCCATTCTCCTCTATTCTATCTCCCTCTCCTTCTTTCTTTTTAAGAGCACCTTCCTTCCCCTTCTCCCCAACTTTCATCCCAAGCATTACATCCTCCATTACGTGTAATTGTCTAAATGTAAATAGGTGAATGTTTCGAGGCTGTCTATAGGGCTCCTAAATACCTAGCTACTACCAACACCCTGATCCAATCGACGGTTAGTATCCCCCTTCAGTAGAGCAACCTTCTAAAGTAGCCAAGACATACTAACCCTTACACCTTCATAGCACCTAACCTAAACATAAAGTCCTAAGAACAAACAACAAATCTCTATATGCATACAGAATCCGGAAGCCCTTTATAAATTGAATGAATCAGCTTTAAAGTACAATAAAGCCCAACATCTCTAGGCATAATCTCCCACCACAAAGTAGAGACAACAGAGATATACAAAGCCAAAACAAATACATAGGAGAAAGCAGTTACAAAGCAGTCAAACAGAGCTGGAAAGTAACGTGAACATCATGAAAAAACAAGGGAAAAAAGGAGTACAAACAATGCAGGACAACTTAAGTCTACAGGAGGACCTAGAAGCATCAGAAGCATGGATAGGGAAAGAACTCAAGGCATACCTAACTCAGATGGAAAGGAATATTAGAGAAGACATGAGACAGCAAGTCCAAGCAATAAAAGTATACTTTGAAAATGAATTAAACAAACAAATTCAAATAGCAAAGAACGAGCTTTACCAGGAGATAGAGATCTTAAAAAAAAAACCAAACAGTAATTCTAGAAATGCAGGAAACTATAAACCAAATTAAAAATTCAAACGAGAATATTACAAATAGACTAGATCAAGTAGAAGTCAGAACATCAGATAATGAAGACAAAGTTTATCAACTTGAAAAGAATATAGTCAACACAGAAAAGATGCTTAAATCCCACGAGCAATCTATTCAAGAGATATGGGATGTCATAAAAAAACCAAATTTGAGAGTCATCGGGATAGAAGAAGGCATTGAGATTCAAACCAAAGGAATGGACAACATATTAAATGAAATAATTCTAGAAAACTTCCCAGAGATGAAAGATGGAATGGATTGCCAAATCCTGGAAGCCTACAGGACCCCAAACATTCAAAACCATAATAGACCAACTCCAAGACATATAATTATGAAGATGGCCAACATACAGAACAAGGAGAGAATATTAAAAGCTACGAGAGAAAGGAGGCAGATTACATTCAGGGGTAAACCAATTAGGTTAACAACTGATTTTTCATCACAGACTTTGAAAGCCAGAAGATCCTGGAACAATGTATTTCAAACACTGAAAAATAATGGATTCCAACCAAGAATACTGTATCCAGCAAAATTAAGCTTCAGATTTGACAATGAAATTAAAATCTTTCACGATAAACAAAAGCTAAAAGAATTTGCAGCCAGAAAACCAGCTCTGCAAAGCATTTTGAGCAAAATACTACAAGAAGAGGAATTGAAAAATAGTGCCCAAAACTAACAGGGGAAGGTATCTCAGTAAAGGGGGAGGAAAATAACCAAAAAGTAAAAACTAGCCAAACTAAAATAAATAAATAAATAAACATGACTGGAAGTCCAAATCATATTTCAATTGTAACATTAAATGTTAATGGCCTAAACTCACCAATCAAGAGACATAAGCTAGTAACCTGGATCAAAAAAACGAATCCAACAATATGCTGCCTTCAGGAGACTCATATGATAGGAAAAGACATACACAGGCTGAAGGTGAAAGGTTGGGAAAAATCATACCACTCACATGGCCCTTGGAAGCAAGCAGGAGTGGCCATGCTCATATTGAATAAAATCAACTTCAAACCTACGTTAATCAAAAGGGATAAAGAAGGACACTATATACTGTTAAAAGGAACCATCCACCAAGAAGACATAACAATTATCAATTTGTATGCACCAAACAATGGTGTGGCAACATTCATAAAACAAACTCTCCTCAAGTTCAAGAGTCAAATAGACCACAACACAATAATTATGGGTGACTTCAACACACCGCTCTCGCCATTAGACAGATCCTCCAGACAAAAGCTGAATAAAAAAACTAGAGAACTCAATAACATAATCAATAACCTAGACTTAACCGACATATATAGAATATATCAACCATCATCAAGTGGATACACGTTCTTCTCAGCAGCACATGGATCTTACTCAAAGATAGATCATATATTATGCCATAGGGCAACTCTTAGTAAATATAAAGGTGTGGAGATAATACCATACACCATATCTGCTCATAATGGAATGAAACTGGAAATCAATGATAAAAGAAGGAAGGAAAAGTCCTGCATCACATGGAAAATAAACAATATGTTACTGAATGATCAATGGGTTACAGAAGACATAAAGGAGGAAATAAAAAAATTCTTAGAGATAAACGACAATACAGACACAACATACCAGAATCTATGGGACACAATGAAAGCAGTTTTAAGAGGGAAATTCATTTCCTGGAATTCATTCCTCAAAAAAAGAAAAAACCAACAAATAAATGAACTCACACTACATCTCAAAACCCTACAAACGGAAGAGCAAAACAACAGCAAATATAACAGAAGAAAAGAAATAATTAAAATCAGAGCGGAAATCAACGAAATTGAAACAAAAAAAAACCATTGAAAAAATTGATAAAACTAAAAGTTGGTTCTTTGAAAAAATAAATAAGATCGACAAACCCTTAGCCATGCTAACGAAGAGAAGAAGAGAGAAAACTCAAATTACTAACATACGGGATGAAAAAGGCAATATCACAACAGACACTACAGAAATACAGAAGATAATTAGAAAGTATTTTGAAACCCTATATTCTAATAAAATAGAAGACAGTGAAGATATCGATAAATTTCTCAAGTCATATGATCTGCCCAGATTGAGTCAGGAAGACACACACAATTTAAACAGACCAATAACAAAGGAAGAAATTGAAGAAGCCATCAAAAGACTACGAACCATGAAAAGCCCTGGACCGGATGGGTATACAGTGGAGTTTTACAAAATCTTCAAAGAAGAATTAATACCAATACTTTTCAAGCTATTTCAAGAAATAGAAAAAGAAGGAGCTCTTCCAAACTCATTCTATGAGGCCAACATCACCCTGATCCCGAAACCAGACAAAGACACTGCAAAGAAAGAAAACTACAGACCAATATCTCTAATGAACATAGATGCAAAAATTCTCAATAAAATCCTGGCGAATCAAATACAAAAGCATATCAAAAAAATTGTGCACCATGATCAAGTAGGATTCATCCCTGGGATGCAAGGCTGGTTCAATATACGGAAATCAATAAATGTTATTCACCACATCAATAGACTTAAAGATAAGAACCATATGATCATCTCGATAGATGCAGAAAAAGCATTCGACAAAGTACAGCATGCCTTTATGTTCAAAACACTAGAAAAACTAGGGATAACAGGAACTTACCTCAACATTGTAAAAGCTATATATGCTAAGCCTCAGGCTAGCATCATTCTAAATGGAGAAAAACTGAAGGCATTCCCTCTAAAATCTGGAACAAGACAGGGATGCCCTCTCTCACCACTTCTATTTAATTTAGTCCTTGAAATACTATCCAGAGCAATTAGACAGATGAAAGAAATTAAAGGCATAAAAATAGGAAAAGAAGAACTTAAAATATCACTATTTGCGGACGAAATGATCCTATACCTAGAAGACCCAAAAGGGTCTACAAAGAAACTACTAGAACTAATAAATGAATTCAGCAAAGTGGCAGGATATAAAATCAACACACATAAATCAAAGGCATTCCTGTATATCAGCGACAAAACTTCTGAAATGGAAATGAGGACAACCACCCCATTCACAATATCCTCAAAAAAAATAAAATACTTGGGAATTAACCTAACAAAAGAGGTGAAAGATTTATATATGAAAACTACAGAACCCTAAAGAGAGAGATAGAAGAAGATCTTAGAAGATGGAAAAATGTACCCTGTTCATGGATAGGCAGAACCAACATCATCAAAATGGTGATATTACCCAAAGTTCTCTATAAGTTCAATGCTATGCCAATCAAAATCCCAACGGCATTTCTTGTAGAAATAGATAAAGCTATCATGAAATTCATATAGAAAAACAAAAGACCCAGAATAGCAAAAGCAATTCTAAGCAGGAAGTGTGAATCTGGAGGTATAGCGATACCAGAGTTCAAACTATATTACAGAGCAATAGTGACAAAAACAGCATGGTACTGGTACCAAAACAGGCAGGTGGACCAATGGTATAGAATAGAGGACACAGTAACCAATCCACAAAATTACAACTTTCTTATATTTGATAAAGGTGCTAAAAGCATGCAATGGAGGAAGGATAGCATCTTCAACAAATGGTGCTGGGAAAACTGGAAATCCATATGCAACAAAATGAAGCTGAACCCCTTTCTCTCGCCATGCACAAAAGTTAACTCAAAATGGATCAAAGAGCTTGATATCAAATCAGAGACTCTGCGTCTGATAGAAGAAAAAGTTGGCTCCGATCTACATATTGTGGGGTTGGGCTCCAAATTCCTTAATAGGACGCCCATAGCCCAAGAGTTCAATACAAGAATAAACAAATGGGACTTACTTAAACTAAAAAGTTTTTTCTCAGCAAGAGAAACAATAAGAGAGGTAAATAGGGAGCCTACATCCTGGGAACAAATCTTTACTCCTCACACTTCAGATAGAGCCCTAATATCCAGAATATACAAAGAACTCAAAAAATTAAACAATAAGATAACAAATAACCCAATCAACAAATGGGCCAAGGACCTGAACAGACACTTCTCAGAGGAGGACATACAATCAATCAACAAGTACATGAAAAAATGCTCACCATCTCTAGCAGTCAGAGAAATGAAAATCAAAACCACCCAAAGATACCATCTCACGCCAGTAAGATTGGCAGCCACTATGAAGTCAAACAACAACAAGTGCTGGCGAGGATGTGGAGAAAAGGGTACACTTGTACATTGCTGGTGGGACTGCAAATTGGTGCAGCCAATTTGGAAAGCAGTTTGGAGATTCCTGGGAAAGCTGGGAATGGAACCACCATTTGACCCTGCTATTGCCCTTCTGGGACTATTCCCTGAAGACCTTAAAAGAGCATGCTACAGGGATACTGCCACATCGATGTTCATAGCAGCACAATTCACAATAGCTAGACTGTGGAACCAACCCAGATGCCCTTCAATAGATGAATGGATAAAAAAAAATGTGGCATCTATACCCAATGGAGTACTATGCAGCAATAAGAAATGACAAAATCATAGAATTTGCAGGGAAATGGATGGCATTAGAGCAGATTATGCTACGTGAAGCTAGCCAATCCCTAAAAAACAAATACTAAATGTCTTCTTTGATATAAGGAGAGCAACTAAGAACAGAGCAGGGAGGAAGAGCATGAGGAAAAGACTAACATTAAACAGAGACGAGTGGTGGGAGGGAAAGGGAGAGAGAAGGGAAACTGTATGGAAATGGAAGGAGACCCTCATTGTTACACATAATTACATATAAGAGATGGTGAGGGGAAAGGGGAAAAAAAGGGAGAGAATTGAACAACAGCTGATGGGGTAGAGAGGGAAGATGGGAGGGAAGGGGAGGGGGGATAGTAGGGGATAGGAAAGGTAACAGAATACAACAGTCACTAATATGGCATTATGGAAAAATGTGGATGTGTAACCGATGTGATTCTGCAACTTGTATTTGGGGTAAAAATGGGAGTTCATAACCCACTTGGATCAAATGTATGAAAGATGATATGTCATGAGATATGTAATGTTTTGAACAACCAATAAAAAAAAAAACTTGCCAGGCTTTAATTATTCTTATCTACTTTTATCTATGATCTGGAGGTTGTTCAGGTTGTTGTATCCATAAGGTAGAATGGTGGTATGTTGTATCCATAAGGTGGTATAATGGCCTCTCCTAGGAATTCAGCAACATCTGAATTGAGTTGGTAACTTGGAATCCAAGCAGCATTTACACCAGAGAAATTGGTGAACACCACAGACCAGGGCTGGATTTATTGTGTTCAATGTCTATGTTTAAGAAGTTGAAGGAGAAAAAGTTAATAAAGCAGAGCTAAAGTTGAAAGATTGGAGTTTGACAAATACAATAAGAATGAGAATAAGAGTGACAATGACTCACACAAAGAAGTAATAACAATCAATTTACTAGAGAAAAAATTAGTGGATTGGGATACAAGTCCTGTCATCAAACCACAGGCTGCTACGGACAGAGGAGTTTGGCAAAAACAATGAAAGCATTCAGTGAGACTCAACTGGCTTTATGAAATTTATAATAAAGACTATTGATATTTTATTATTATTTTAAATCATGCACTATATACCCTTTTCATCAGTAAAATTTATAATTAACTTATATACTCATATTTTTTAATATCCCTCCATCCCCCAAAACCTGTTGCTAAATATTTACCACCACATCCCTGCCTATTCTCCATGTGGATACGCTGGCTTATTCTTTATTAATTGTGAAAATTTTGATACTCTTGAGGATGATTTTAGTGTCTCAAAACTACCATTTACTATGCTTTCTATTTTTTCCTAATACTTAATCCTAATTAAGTTTTCAAATTCAAAGTCAACTTTTTCCCTTAAGTTTTAAGAATTATTCAATATATCCTATTATTTTATATATGATTATAAATATTAACAAACATCTATAAAATATGGATTCAGCTGGGCGCAGTGGCACACGGCTGTAATCCCAGAAACTCAAGAGGTTGACGCAAGAGCATCCAGATCCAAAGTTCAAGGCCAGCCTCAGCAATTTAGTGAGAACCTAAGCAAGTTAGCAGTAACTTATCTCAAAATAAAAATAATAATAAAAAAAATAGCTAGGGATGTAACTCAGGGTAAAGTGCCCCTGGGTTCCACCCCCATTACCCCCAAAAAATAAAATAAAATATGGATTAAAATTTGGTTTCAGCCAGGCTCAGTGGCACACACCTATAATCCCAGTGGCTCAGGAGGCTGAGGCAAGAGGATCTCAAGTTTAAAGCCAGCCTCAGCAATTTAGCAAAACCTCAGCAACTAAGCAATTTGGCAAAAACTTGTCTTTAAGTAAAATACAAAAAGGGCTGGGGATGTGGCTCAGTGGTACCAAAAAAAAAAAAAAAAAACAGTTTCCATCATATAACTTTGGAAATTCTTTCTTTCTTAAAAATTTTAAATTCCAGTTATAAATTTAACATGTCCTTTTTATATAAAGTATCTCAACTGCCTGGTATCAAACAAACCCCAGGTGCCTCAATAACACATAAATCTGATAAACAAAACTTACACACATTGAAATAGGTTGACAGAGCTCTATCTACACGCACAGCTCCCACATTGGTGGCTGCAGGGGGTCCAGACTTCCTGTGTCCTTATGGCACAATGTTAGGCTTTGCCTATAACTAATTTTTTTTTTTTTTAACATTTGAGTTAGTCTGGGTTTCTAGAAAGTAGACACCAAGGTGGATTAGAGGTGCCAGAGATTTAAGTGGGAGAAGGTCCAGTAAGGGAGGATAGGGATGGAGCTGGAGAAGGTTGAGAAAAAAGTGGAGGGAAGGAAAGAAGGAAGGGAGAATGAATAGGAGGGGGGAGGGAGGGGAGGGAAGGGGAAAGGAAAGGAAACTGCAGCAAAAGTTTTGCCAAGGTCATCTGGGAGTCCTTAGGCCAAAGCTGATCCCCAGAGGCGTCCCTTCATGTCCAGAACAGGCCTGCTCAGTATCCTGCCACCCACCTCCTGGGAACAGCTCATGAGAATGTGGCTTTGACCGCGGGTACTGATGGACCTCAGGGTGTAGTCACTGGGATCATCAGCCAGTGATCATGGCACACTGCAGAAGGAGACCTAGGAGGCACATTCTCAAGGCCACCCCCATCCCTGAGCTTTGCCTTCCACTGTTATTTTTAATTATTGTTACGACAAAAGTAACACACAGTACCTAAGTACTCCTGGTCCATTCCCACCTGAGCTGGAACTGCTCCACTGCAGGGTAGTTGCTGTGAAGAGTTTGGCACACACCCCTCCAGACCTTTTTCTACACCCGTTGTATTTATTTTTAGATGTAGAGAGAGATAATTTATAAAAGAGGATTTTCATTTGCTTTTTATAAATAATACATATTGTTCTGTCACTTATGCTTTTTTTTCCTTTTTCTTTCTTAAAATTGTTTTCAAACCCATTTCACAGTCTTAGACATCCCCTTTGGAACTTTTTAACCATATTTCTTTTGT
This sequence comes from Spermophilus citellus, assembly GCF_964194105.1. Taxonomy (NCBI): domain Eukaryota; kingdom Metazoa; phylum Chordata; class Mammalia; order Rodentia; family Sciuridae; genus Spermophilus; species Spermophilus citellus. The sequence continues at coordinate 135,948,578 of NC_138187.1, read as the reverse complement.
AGTTACATGATTACGAGGCGTTTTTAAGTAAAAATATTTTTTATTTTAATTAGGAATCATCAAATATTATTTAAATATGTAAAGATATGTAATATATAACAAATTTGTATTTTTCCATTAGTAAGTGATACGCATAATTGACGTTAAAGTATTTTTTTTTTAATGGGCTGGGGGCGTAGCTCAGTGGTAGAGTGCTTGTCCAGCACATCCACAAGGCCGTGAGCTTGATCCCCGGCATGGCGAAAACAGATGGAAACAAAAATGATCTGATGTTTATCATTTTATGGTTGGTTTAGGAACAAAATGTATACTAAATGTAATTAATACATCTAATATAGATTAAAGCTACCTTCAGAACTAGATGTTTGGAATTCTTTTCTTTTTGATACTAGGATTGAACCTAGGGGCGCTTAACCACTGAGTCATATCCTCAGACTTTTTGTATTTTTGATTTGGGGACAGGGTCTCTCTAAATTGCTGAGGCTGGCTTTGAACTCACAGTCCTCTTGCCTCAACCTTCCAAACCACTGGGATTACAGGTATGTGTCACTGCACCCAGCTGTTTGGAATTCCATTGCACGGAAATAGTTATCTTTATAAATTGTTTTGTTTGTAAATAAGATGAAAGAGAAGGCTTCATGGGACAATTTGCAGGCTGTCTCGCGTGCCCCAGTGGACAGTCTAATTCTCTGTAAATGAAGAGCTAAATTGGACATGATCACCATTCTAGTTCCCCTTCTGACCACCGGTTTTTGAGAAACTAGAGGCATCTTGATGTGGCTTTTAGAATTCAAATCAGAATAATGCAATTTACAGACGTGATGAAGAGCGTCTGGATGGAAACTGCAGTATCACCATGATTTTTGTGTTCTTCTTTGCTTTACCCCCTGCTCCAAACAGGGCTCCTTCAGCTTCCCTTCTTGAGTGCACAATCTGCTGTGGACTGAACTAAGCAGCATGTGACCACAGGAACGATGGGGCGAATCCCTGCCATGCAGCTCTAGGGTACCATGTCAGCAGTGGGCTCCCCTGGTCGCCCCCAATCACTGGGCACTGTTACAGAATTGACACCTGGAAGCTGCTGTTCTTGCTGTACCCTTTCCTTACTGACATTGTAAAAACGATATGTAAAGCAGGAGTCCTAACTATCTCAAATGTTATAACTACAAAGAACTTAGAACTTCCCAGAAAATGCACTCCCTTGCCTGGGCAGCGCCTCGGCTTCCCACTGTCCACTGCACAGCACTCAACAGCACAGGTGTGCCGTGATTGACACACTCAAGTCTGTGGGGTCCTTTCCAACACTAACACCCCACGGTGCTATGATGCTGAGTGGAGCCTGAAACACAAGTAGTTAAGTTGGAAGTCGGCAGACTCCAGTGCCACATCCCAGCACTGATTGCATTTATCACACAATTTTCTTCTTTTAAGTAAAGACCTGGGATGCTGTAAAAGGCTCTATTCCCTTAAACAAACTATTCAATGTCACCGTTGTGTCCTTCTAGATAACTATGACAGAAATAATAGTCCCTTCAATGGAGGATTTGCAGACAACCTTGCAGGGGTCTTCAAGACAACAGGTTGGTGATGACTTATCTAAAAAATGGATGGACAACAAACACTTCAGGCAAATCCTCCATAAATATTGTTTCTCTCTGCAGAGCTTTCGAGAGGTATTAATGGCAGTGAGTCTGAGATTATATTTCCCGATAAGAACCTGGGAAGCCACTATTCTAGGGAGCCAGTTAAAAGCAAAACCTAATCAGACAAGATCAAGACCCCAAATGTCTATGTGTGCTAAACAGGTAAAACGGTACCAGCGACCGGGAGGGAAAACCTCTCGTCATCTGTATTGTAAAAAGGGCCATTATACCTGGGCTCGGGCTACACCAACCTTCCTTCCATATCCCTTGGAAGAAAGATTTCTACTTAACATTTATGGGTTTTTCCTTTTCCATATGTGTTAGTTATTTCAAAAGAGAAAAACAAAAGAGCAATTTGTCTCTGAAGAAATGAAACGCTCACTCAGGTAAGCCCACAACCAACTACTACACAAATGTCAGTGAACTGCATGATCAATTCTGTGATTAGCAGAGGAGAGCTCTGCACCCACATTGATTGTAAAATGCAAATCTGAATGCAGCTAATCTTCACATAAATATAATAGGCCTCACATTGATTTTTTTTTACCCTCATGATCCTATGAAAAATTAACCATCTAAAGTGATAGTAAAGAAGTAATACAACATTAGTTGATGGTATTCTGTGATAAGTAAAAGATGCATATTGTAGTGTCTAGAGCAACTATCAGGACACACACACACACACACACACACACACACACACGAGACAGAGCTAAAAACTCAATAAAGATAAGATGGAAGATTTTAAAATATCTGAATTACCCAAAAGAAGACCAAAATTGAGGAAGAAAGTAACAAATAAGCTAGAATAAATACAAAACAAAGATGGTAGACTTGTGCCCAACCATATAAACATTCCAATTAAAGTGATGATAGAAATGTGGGAGAATGGTATTAGTCATAACATTGTCCACTATTTAACATCTTTTAAAAAATAGATTTTTTGGTACCGGGAAAAATTATTGTTAATATATTTTAACACCCGTTTGGTTCACGTGTGGTACTCAGTTTCACGTGTGGTACGTGGACACAGAAGGAAAAAGTCACTAGGTAATTCTCAGCTAAGATTCTGTCAGCAAAGATCCCTCAATGGAGGGCAACCTGGTATATGTAACCATGCTGAGGCTGCTGCCATCAGTAGAAATGCTTGTTTATTTAACTGATGCCTGCTACCTTCAGAGCACTAGGGTCACAGAATGGTGTGGACTGGACATATCGAAAAGTTGTCCCATCCCCAAAGCTAACAGCTCTTGAAAGTTTGAAACAACACTGGGCGCCTCAAATAAATAAAATTTTAAAAAGAAAGATTGAGACATTAGTCACACACAGAGAGCTCAATGAATTTGACATTAGTAAGAAAGCTGATATGATGTATGGACATCTATAGCTAGAGATTTAAACAAACAAATAGTTTCCGGATCTCATGATCAGAACAATATATCAACATTTTTATAGCAAAGCAGGCTGAATTCCTATGAGTAAATCATTCCCACACAACAGGAGTCTTACATACTTAATAACAAAAGAGTTTAATTACAAAGCCCATGAGTTACGATCAGCACTCCCAGCCTCCACCACCAGGTACCCCAGCTGCATACACAAGTGGCTACGCTCACGTGTCCTTCTCCTTTCCAAGGCACAGGAGTGTCAGGACTGACCACAGGCTAAGTCCCTCAATGACCAGCACTCCTCAAAGACAGAGGAGTTGTTACAGTTAACAGGTAAACTAACGATGAAGTGTAAGGGAACCTTTATTAATCAGGAATATCAAAACAGATCCTTCTGAAGGAAATAGATGGGTTGTGACATTGGATCACATGTGAGCCACTCTGCCATCAACTGGTACCACACTTGGTGAAGAAACAGGATCTGAGAACTCGATTCCAGCACCAGGACACCACCTGGCCCCACACCTCCTCGACCAATTCTCGGATCCAAACCAGCACTGTCTCTCTTAGATTCTTGCCATGACCTCCTGACAGGTTTCTCTGTTATCACCCAGAATCCTACACCACATCCTTAGCACAGCACTGGAAGAGGCTTTGCAATTGTTGGGGCGCACCATGACACCTCTCTGCACTTTGCTCAGTCTCTCAGAATCCTGTAGGTTCCCAGGTGGGATTTCCCCCCTTCCCCACACCTGCGCTGACCTCATGCACTGCGCTTCAGCCTCACCAACCTCCTTGTGGGTCTGTGAACACTAGACACACATCCAATGCAGACGACTCTGCCCTTGTGACTTCAAGTTTCTATTTAAATGTCCCATTTAACAGACTATTTTACCTTTTTTATTTTCCATACTGGGGATCAAACCCAGAGCCCCCCTCACGCTAGGCAAGTGCTCTACCCCTGAGTGACATCACCAGCCCTTAACTACCTTTTCAAAATTGCAAAGTAGCCTTCACCCAAGAACCCTCAGACGCTCTTCCTTGGATCTACAGTTTACCCATGTGGCAGTTATCTTTTATTCCAGTATTGGAGGTTGAACCCAGGGATTGCTCTACTACTGGGCTCCATTCCACCCTTTTTATTTATTTATTTATTTATTTATTTATTTATTTATTTATTTATTTATTTTGAGCACTCTCTTGCTAAGATGCCCAGGTTAGCCTTCAACTTGTGATCCTGAGTTCCCAGGATTACAGGCATATACTATGGCATCCCAGCTAGTTACCATCTTCTGATGGACAAGAATATCTACTATGTTACATAATTTTACTTAAACATATCACTTATTTTATTTACTTATTTGTTGGGTTCCTGGTGTCTCCTCATCAGATTGTTAAGACCCACAAGAACAAAGACTTTCATTTATTTTACTTCCAGTGTCTAAAATATGATCGTATTCAATAAGTATGTCATGAATAAATGAAAGTGGGTGTTTTCAAGAGGAGTCACGGAAAAACAGCCCTAAGTGCTGTGATAACAAGTCTGGGGCCAGGCCCAGTGGTGCATGTTTGGTGGACAAAAAGATGCTTAGATGGTAGGTGCTTTTCCACTACCAATGATACTTTTGCTTGCTAGTGTTAGAGGTGAAAATCATATTCATTCTGTACATGGAGTTATTCTGTCAGGTCATTAAAAAATTCTACTTTTGAGCTGGTGTGGTGGTTGGTGTAATCCCAACTACTCAGGAGGCTAAAGCAGGAGGATGGCAAGTGTGAGGCTAGCCTCAGCAACTTGGTGAGACCCTGTCTTAAAACACAAAATAATAACTGGGGATGTGGCTCAGTGGCAAAGCACCCCTGGGTTCAATCCCCAATATCAAAAATAAAATAGTCTGGATTTGATCTGAAAGGTAAAGGTGAGTCATGAAAAGATCAGTTAAAAACCCTCCCAATGGTATCAAATGATCCCAGCCCCTGGCACCTATGTCCTGTATGGTACCTCCCACTATGTACCAGGATTGATCAGGAAGATGTTCTGCAGTTTGCATCTTGGTCAATCTCTTTCTCTCCTCCCTCACCGCCTGCCACCTGCCTCACTCACTTTAGGGAAAGCCAGCTGTCATACCACCAGCCAGCCCCGTGGAAAGACCCGGTGGCAAGGAAATGAAACCTCTCGACATGGGCCATGTGAATGAGCTTCAGAACAGATCCTAGAGGCTGAGTCAAGAGAGTACAGAGACTGTGACCCCACCAATGCTGACTGCCAGCTCAGGAAGGGGCCACCCAGCTACATCACTCCACCCAACTCCTGACCCCCAGAAACTCTGGATCTTAACTAGCCCGTGTTCTAAGCTGCTGAATTTCAGGACACTTTTTTACACGGAAATAAATAACTAAAGAAAGCAATCCGAGACAGGAGGCGGGATGATCAATTCAGCGTGTTCCAGTTTAAAAAGCACAGAGATCTTCACCAGGACAGAGTCGGTAGTGACGAGGAAGATGGAGACACTTCAAGGGCTCTCCAGGAGGCAGGAGCACCAGGGCAGATACCTCATTGGATGGGGAGTGGAATGAGGCATAGGAATCTGGAAGATGCTCAGATTTCAGAAACAGCTGTCGGAATAGTCAATGAAGCTGCTGAGCAGGGGATGGGACCCCACACGGATTCCTGGTCTCCAACTCCAACCAAGCTCCAGTTGTTCTCTTGGCATTCCTCAGCTACTGCCACACAGCACTGCTACACCTGAGGGCCCACAGGCAGCTCGGGGGCCACCTCTGTGTGCAGCTCTAACGGAGGTCATCCCTCTCCTTTATGCCCCAAGCACAGTCACACTTCTACAGTACTTTCCTGTGTTCTTCAATTTCTTTTTTTTTAGTACTAGGGATTTAACCCGGGGATACTTTACCACTGAGCCACATTCATAGCCCTTTTTATTTCTTATTTTTAGACAGAGTCTCGGTTAAGCTGAATAAGTTGTTCAGTTAACCTCTCTAAGTTGCTAAGTCTGGCCTGGAATTTGTGATCCTGTCTCAGCCTTCCAAGTCACTGGAATTACAGGCCTTCCAATCACTGGAATTACCACCTCACCTGACAGTGTTTTGTGATTTATTGGGAAAAAAAAAAAAAAAAAAAAAATATATATATATATATATATATATATATATATATATATATATAAACACAAAATAGTAAGGCCTGGCAAAGCACCCCTGGGTTCAATTCCCAGTACCAAAAAAAAAAGAGTCTGGATTTGATCTGAAAGGCAAAGGCAAGTCATGAAAAGATTAGTACTAACAAAAAAAAAAAAACCTGAAAAAAAAACTTTAATATGTAATCTTTGTTTTCCTATATGCATGTGTGTATATACATGTCTATATGCACATGCATATATGATACACAGACAAGACATAAAATAAATACATTACAATGCTAAGAGGTTATAAGTGTTTGAAGTTTTCCATAATAAAATGTTAAGAACTGCAGACCCAAAAGGGTCTACAAAGAAACTACTAGAGCTAATAAATGAATTCAGCAAAGTGGCAGGATATAAAATCAATACGCATAAATCAAAGGCATTCCTGTATATCAGCAACAAATCTTCTGAAATGGAAATGAGGACAACCACCCCATTCACAATATCCTCAAAAAAAATAAAATACTTGGGAATTAACCTAACAAAAGAGGTGAAAGACTTATACAATGAAAACTACAGAACCCTAAAGAGAGAAATAGAAGAAGATCTTAGAAGATGGAAAAATATACCCTGTCCATGGATAGGCAGAACTAACATCATCAAAATGGCGATATTACCAAAAGTTCTCTATAGGTTTAATGCAATGCCAATCAAAATCCCAACGGCATTTCTTGTAGAAATAGAGAAAGCAATCATGAAATTCATCTGGAAAAATAAAAGACCCAGAATAGCAAAAACAATTCTAAGTAGGAAAGGTGAATCAGGTGGTATATCAATACGAGACTTCAAACTATACTACAGAGCAATAGTAACAAAAACAGCATGGTACTGGTACCAAAACAGGCAGGTGGACCAATGGTACAGAATAGAGGACACAGAGACCAATCCACAAAATTACAACTATCTTATATTTGATAAAGGTGCTAAAAGTATGCAATGGAGGAAGGATAGCATCTTCAACAAATGGTGCTGGGAAAACTGGAAATCCATATGCAACAAAATGAAGCTGAACCCCTTTCTCTCGCAATGCACAAAAGTTAACTCAAAATGGATCAAAGAGCTTGATATCAAATCAGAGACTCTGCGTCTGATAGAAGAAAAAGTTGGCTCCGATCTACATATTGTGGGGTCGGGCTCCAAATTCCTCAATAGGACACCCACAGCACAAGAGTTAATAACAAGAATCAACAAATGGGACTTACTCAAACTAAAAAGTTTTTTTCTCAACAAGAGAAACAATAAGAGAGGTAAACAGGGAGCCTACATCCTGGGAACAAATCTTTACTCCACACACTTCAGATAGAGCCCTAATATCCAGAGTATACAAAGAACTCAAAAAATTAGACAATAAGATAACAAATAATCCAATCAACAAATGGGCCAAGGACCTGAACAGACACTTCTCAGAGGAGGACATACAATCAATCAATAAGTACATGAAAAAATTCTCACCATCTCTAGCAGTCAGAGAAATGCAAATCAAAACCAACCTAAGATACCATCTCACTCCAGTAAGATTGGCAGCCATTATGAAGTCAAACAACAAGTGCTGGCGAGGATGTGGGGAAAAGGGTACACTTGTGCATTGCTGGTGGGAATGCAAATTGGTGCGGCCAATTTGGAAAGCAGTATGCAGATTCCTTGGAAAGCTGGGAATGGAACCACCATTTGACCCAGCTATTCCCCTTCTCGGTCTATTCCCTAAAGACCTAAAAAGAGCATACTACAGGGATACTGCTACATCAATGTTCATAGCAGCACAATTCACAATAGCTAGACTGTGGAACCAACCTAGGTGCCCTTCAATAGATGAATGGATAAAAATAATGTGGCATTTATACACAATGGAGTATTACTCTGCACTAAAAAATGACAAAATTATGGAATTTGCAGGGAAATGGATGGCATTAGAGCAGATTATGCTAAGTGAAGCTAGCCAATCCCTAAAAAACCAATGCCAAATGTCTTCTTTGATATAAGGAGAACAACTAAGAACAGAGCAGGGAGGAAGAGCATGAGAAAAAGATTAACATTAAACAGGGACTAGAGGTGGGAGGGAAAAGAAGAGAGAAGGGAAATTGCATGGAAATGGAAGGAGACCCTCATTGTTATACAAAATTACATACAAGAGGAAGTGAGGGGAAAGGGAAAAAAACAAGGGGGAGGAATTAATTACAGTAGATGGGGTAAAGAGAGAAGATGGGAGGGGAGGGGAAGGGAGGGGAGGGGAGGGGGGATAGTAGAGGATAGGAAGGGCAGCAGAACACATTAGACACTAGTATGGCAATATGTAAAACGTGGATGTGTAACCGATGTGATTCTGCAATCTGTATACGGGGTAAAAATGGGAGTCCATAACCCACTTGAATCAAATGTATGAAATATGATATGTCAAGAACTATGTAATGTTTTGAACAACCAATAATAAAAATTAAAAAAAAAATGTTAAGAACTATTTTAACAGGGGTGTTGACATTATAAATGATTATAATTTTCTTCTTTATATTTTCTGATCATCTAAAATATCTAGAATGACATGGCATTTTAAAAGATACTTAATATGAAAAGAAATATTGTAGGTATAGCTAAAGGCAGAGAAGTAGAAATAATTAGCTTGGTTGGTTGGTTCGTGGTGGACTGAGGATTGGAGTCTTGTGCATGCTAGGAAAGTGCTCTGTCACTGAGCTATATCCCAGTCCCAATAATTAGCTATTTGCTTCCTCCTTACCTATATTTTCCTAAATTTTCTACAGCGATCACGTATTATTTTAAAACTGGAAGATGGAAACTATTGAAAAGTGAAACTAATATAGAGACATTTGAGGACATTGGTATTTTCTCTGCAGTGGACCCTAGGGCAGTCTTTTCTGTTGAAAGATGACTGTGGACATCTCTAGTGTATTGTTCTCTCTGTATTTGAATGCTTCTTCCTACATACCAAGCAGTTCAACACTCAGGTTTAAACTCTAAAATCTCTTAGTTAGGTTGGGGCTGCTCCTGCTAAGAGTGTCTTTCTGGGTCACTGGAAGCTCCTGTAGATGGGGAATGGAACCGGTCTTCCCAGGCCCAGACAAGGTCTCCCACAAAAAGATGAAAGGACAATCCAACCTACTGATCCCTCCAAAACCTGGTTACTGGGATGGGATCCCTAGACATTTTGGGTTTCTTTCCAACTCCAGCAGCAACACCCCAGGAGTCAGCAGAAGATCTAAGGAGTCGATGGGTCACCCTGTCCTGACGCCAACTCCTTCCTATTTTTCAAAGGGTCTCAGGAGCTCCTACAATTGGTAACTTATATCTGCACCTTAGAACATGAAATTGCTGTTCCTCCTTCCTGCCTCCTCAGGTTCTGCTCCCCAGGATTAGCCCATGATTCTTCACCCCATCAAGGCCCTAAGTAGACAGGCTTTCCCTGATGATTCATATAGAAGAGAAGAAAATCAAAAACTGTCTTCCTCCCCTCACACACTCAGCACAGATCTCAAATCCTGTAGAGTTTCCCCACATGTTAAGCAATTCTGCAGTGGACACCACACTGGGAGTTCTACGGTTCAGCTCTCTGACATGGTCAACCTAGAGTTGGAGCCAGATCCCCCAAGACTGTCCCCACTTCAGATGCTGTTGTGGCTTGGATCTTAAATGTCCCCCAAAGGCTATGCATTGAAGGCTTGGCCACCAGCTGATGGCACTACTGGGAGGTAGAGGAACTTTCAGGATGTGGGTCCTAAGGGAAGGAAGTGAGGTCATTAGGGGTATGTCCTCAAAGGGGCTATTGGGACCTTGACCCCCCACCCTCTCTCTCTCTCTTCCCAGCCACCAGGATATAAGCAGCTTTGCTCCACCAAGCTCCCCCCCACCATGTTTGGCCTCTCTACAGGCCCAAAGCATCAGGGCCAAGCAACCATGGACTAAAACCTCTGAAACAAATATTTCCTCCTATACAGATGCCAATTGCATGTAGTAGGTCATCACCTATACTTTGACCAGTCAGCTATAAATAGGGGGTTTCATGAGCCTCTCCAAGGATTCGATTAATTTACGAAGCCAGATCCCATCACTCAGAAGGATGCTTAACTTATATTTACCCATGTGTTAAAAAGGATATTACAAAGAATATTACAGATGGACAGCCAGATGAAGTGATACACAGGGCCAAGCACATGGGAAGGGGGCAGAGTTCCATGCCCTCTCCCTGGGGGTCACCTTCCAGGAACCCCTACATGTTCAGCATCCCAGAAGCTTCTTGTTCTTTGGAGATTTTTATTAGACATAATCGATTATATGATTGGCCACTGGTGATCACCTCAACCTTTAGTCCTTCTCCCCTCCTAGGAGGTCAGAGGTTAGTTCCCCTGGCACCAGCCTCTCACCCTAAGGCTATCCAGGCCACCCGCGCTCCCCAGCCACCAGTTACCATATTACTATCCAAAAGCACTTTGGAGATTCCAAGAGTTTTAAGAGCTCTGTGCCAGGAATCTGGGTCAGGGACCAAACATACATTTATTTTCCTGCCATAATACCATAACTTCCAAGCATGAAGCCCAGCCAGCCTACCTCTGTAGATGTCTCAGGCTGCACCCCTCAAGTTGGGAAGCAAACAGATTCCCCATGACCATGACCCTTTGAGAATTTGGATGAACATGAATCCTGCATGGATTCCTCAAGAAACTGTCTGTGAGGCTGCCTGGCCACCCAGGCCTCTGGGAGTTCTGCGGCTAAGGCCGAGGGTTCTCGCATCCTGGTTAGCCAGGTTAGCATGCCACAGAGGGAATTTCTGCACTAGGACTTCCCTGCCAACTTCTCTGCATCTAGTTCCTCAGAGTCACCAACCACACAACACTCCTGGAGGACTCTCCATGGCAGATGTCCTGACCCCATTCAGGGTTCTTGTCCCCTTGTCTTGCCTTGAGCCTGTCCCCTCTGCAAATGTTTTATAACAAACAGAGCTATTATGAACTACAATGTAAAGGAAAAAAAAAAAAAGGAAATTCTTCTAGTTCCTAAACATGTTTTCTTTGTATGGAACAAACGTGGAGCAGAGTCAACCCTCCACTCCACCCCCCCACCCCACCCCACCCCCCCACCCCCCCACCCCCCCACCCCCCCACCCCCCCACCCCCCGCAAGCAACACTAAGAGCAAAGACCAGGGTGGGCTCTTCACACCTGCCTGAAGCAAATTATTGTTAATACCAAGTTATAAACCCTTAAAAAAAAAAAGAAAGAAAGAAACCTTAATGGAAAAGCTAACAGCTCATTAACTATGCAGAGTGCCACCCCATAGGACACATTCCAGCAGAGGGAGGGCAACTGCATTCATGTGGCCTTTCAGCAACCCAAAGGCTCTTGACAAGGATGGTCAATAGCAAACTGTTCGACCCTGGTGTCAGGACAAGCCACTCGCAGTTGCGTGACTCGTCCTGCTCCCTGCATTAGTTCTGGCAAAACTCAGCTTATTTACAGGACATGACTTCCACCCTGAGAGAATGCAGTGCACCTATGGGACACAGGAGGGGAGTGGGCTGCGGCCATGCGCTGGCGATGAGGGACCATTAGCCTCTGAAAGTGGGCACAAAGGCCAGGCTTGTTATCACAAATAAGCTGTTTGCTCACAGTTTGGCCCTATTTCTGCAGACTGTGTACCTAAATGAAAGTACTTATCCACTGGGGCAGGGTTCAAAGCTCAAATGATAAGTGTAGTCCACTGCTAAAAAGATGCAAGCTTGGGAAAATATAGGGAAAGGGCAGTTAGATTAACCCCAGGGTCGGGTGGGAGGGTCTCAATCCTATAGAAATTATATGGCATTCTTTTATACCTTCAAAAAAAAGGGATTTGTTTTCCAGTACTAGAGACAGAACCCAGGGGCACTTTATTCCTAGGCCTTTTATTTATTTATTTTATTTTGAGACAGGCAGGGTCTCCCTAAATTGCTGAGGATGGCTTTGAACTTGCAATCTTCCTGCCTCAGCCTTCCGAGTGGCTTGGATTATAAATGTAATCCCGGTGGCCATCAATTAATTTTAATTCCAAAAGTTCAAAGCCACTCTTTCAGGGAACTAATTAATGGCTAATATTGTCCCCAGAGTGTTCCCCCAGGTTTGTAAGGGCAGAGGCGCTCACCAACTACTGTGTTCTCTCACTGGTCATTACAGGTGGTGCCGGACTAAGTCCCTTGGGGACAGGTCTGGGAATTCCTGGGTTTAGTATCTTAACAGCACTAGTGGCCCTTCCTCAGACTCCCTCGTGAGTTTTAGATTTTGTATCCGTGGGGATTTGGCCCACCGAAGTCCCCTTACATTGTGCTCTATGGAAAGGTCGATCCTAAGGTCAAGGGTATGTCTTACTACAGGTAGGTCCTAGTATTATTCTCATAAGCAATTTTAGAAAAAAAAATTCTTGCTTTTTTTTTTTTGAACCCTATACAGTATGGAATTCCTCATATTCCACCTCATATTTCTTTCTTTCTTTTTTTTTTTTTTTTTTTTTTTTTTGGTACTGGGGCTTGAACTCAGGGGTACTTGACCACTGAGCCACACCTCCAGCCCGATTTTGTATTTTATTTAGAGACAGGGTCTCATGGAGTTGCTTAGTGCCTTGCTTTTTGCTGAGGCTGGCTTTGAACTCATGATCCTTCTGCCTCAACCTCCTAAACCTCTGCCAGGTCCCACCTCATCTTATGGCACAGAATAAGATGAGGTGAGAATATGAGGAACAGGTCCTCATTATCACTGGTTCATACACATGGTTTTTCTTCAATTTTTTTTTTAATTCCCTTTTGACCTTCCTACCCACCCCCCTCTCCACCCACCCACAAACAGCGATCCTAAAGTGTCTGATGTTTGTATTATTGGTTTGGATATTGCTCCTTTGTATCCATATATTTTTTGGTTTTGCTCAAAATTCTCCTACCAGATATTTCTTTGGTGCATGTTACAATCCAGTCCTTGTCCATTCGCATTTTTATTGTTCACATATTTTAGCAATATCAGTGATAGAATCTTGGTGTTCTCTCTTTTTTTCTTTTTCTTTCTTTTTTTTTTTTTTTTTTCCAGTACTGGGGATTGAACTCAGTACCTAGCAGTGATTTACCATTATGCAACATCCCCAGCCCTTAAAAATTTTAAGCCCTTAATTTTTTTTTATTTTGAAACAGGGTCTAGTCGAGTTGCTACCACTAACCTTGAACTTGCAATCCTCCTGCCTCAGTCTCCCAAGGTCCTGGAGTTACAGGGTTGCACAACTTCACCTGGCTGGTTTATTTGACATTTTTATCATGAGTTTTTTAAGGTTTTTTGTTTGTTTGTTTGTTTAGTCTTTGGTAGTCTTTTTCCTTATCTCCCTGCACCCCCAGCAGGTGACCACTGCTAACAACATGGGGAGGGTCTATACCTTTGCAAGATCATTCGATCCATTGATCCATTAAATAAGTGGACACACATATCCATGAGTGTGAGAAAAAGAAAGATGTAGTTTAATGAAACAGGATTCCTAATCTGATCATGATAATTTTCTTTTCTTATTTAAGAATATATCATGTTCATCTTTTCAAGGCAGTAGACCCAAATCTAATGCTTTTTTTTTCTGAGGTAGGATCTCCCTGTGTTACCCAGGGTAACCCTGAATTTATAGGCTCATTTGATCTTTCTGCCTCAGTCTCCCAGTAATTGAGGCTACAGGTACACACCAGCACACCCAGCCTTAATGCTCATTCTTCATAGCTGTGTACTATTTCATGAAATAGCTGCTTAACAATTCATCCAGTCATTCCCCTACTGATGGGCACTTAGGTTGTGCTTGGTTTTGTTCTGTTTTCCTCACAACAAAGCAGCAGTAAAAAGTTCTGTGCATGAATCTATAAACCCTGGTGCTTTCATTTCTGTAGGATAGATTCCCAGGACTGTTCTTATATTTTTTTACTTTCATAAATGACATTAGGTTATATGCCACGTTGCATTTCTTATCTTTTTTTTAACCATACACTGTGATTTGGCTATCTATCAATGCTGTCGTTTGCAGACCTCCTCTGTTGGTTCTGACAGCTCTGCGGTATCCACAGTGAGCCCCAACTCACTTCACCCATCACAGCGCTAGCACAACGGCCAGGTGCCCTCCACATCTCAAAGTCAATGCACTTAAAAATAAAGCATCATCAAGTAGAAAATAAATAATTCCAGCTTCTTAAAACTCTCAACAAATTTGATTTTGGAAAATTATTAAGATCAACCATGGAGCTGGGCACGGTGGCACACACCTGTAATCCCAGGGACTTGGGAAGCTGAGGCAGGAAGATCATGCGTTCCAGGCCAGCCTTGGAGATTTAACAAGACCCTGTCTCAAAATAAAAGAAAAATGGTTGGGGATATAGCAGTTGAATGCCTCTGCATTCAATCCCCAGTGTCACTAAAAAAAAAAAAAAAAAAAAAAAAAAAAAAAAAAAACCCAACCTCAAGAAAAAGTGGATATGGCAGAATTTGATTATGGGGAGCTTGTATCTGTTGGAAATCTACTGTGCCAAGCACTTTATGAAAATCTTATTGATTCTCAACACAAACCTCGGGGTAATATTTACCCCCTGACCAGATGAGGAAACAGGGACAGACAGGTTTCATGCATTCTTCAAACTAGTGATAGAAACAGGATCAAAGTCAGTCTGCCTGGTTCCAAAGAAAGCCCTTCCTGCCACTCCTTATAAACTTCAAACCACATTAACATCTCACTTTTTAGAAAAAGTCTCATAAGTAGCATTGAAAACCAGTAGAGAACGGCATATGAGTATCACAGGATTTTCAATCTACAATTTCATTCAAGGATTTTGAGAACAGTAAAAATTGATATTCTACCCAGCAAAAATTAAGAGTCTTAAATTAATGTTCCCAGAGGCTTTAAAAGACTAACAAATTCATAGAGCTTTTGTGAGAGATGGGAGGGCAAAAGAAGTGAGACTCAGAAGAATTCATGGTTCTGATTCCTCTAGATAGAGTTGGAGATCAAGCCAGGCATGGTGACCCACACTCATGATTCCCATGAGCAGGGAGGCTGAGGCAGGAGGACTGAAAGTTCAAGGCCAGCCTTGAGACTCTCAGTAACTTCATAAGACCCTGTTTTGAATTAAAAAAATAAAATAAAATAAAAAGAAGGTCTTGGGACATAGCTCAGTGGTAGAGCACCCCGGGTTCAATCTCTGGTACTGAAAAAAAAAATCCCAGTCTGCCTTCATTCTGTGTTCAGCACTCAAACCCTCTCATCAAAACAGAAGTAAAAAGAGAAGACTCCAAGAAGCCTTTGAAAAAAGCCTTAGCAGCAAGGAGGTGCCGGGACTTTCTATGAAGACCACTAGGTGGGGCTGGAGAGGGGGTAAAGAGGGAGAGGACCAGGCTGCCATGTCGGGGAGCAGGGCCCAATGAGCCTAGAAGGAGCCGAGAACCAGGCTTGCAAGCAACAGGGTGCCAGACTAAGAAGCATCATCTTTTCTTTAAGAGCCATCATGAAGTTTTGTCATTTTTCAATTCAGGTTAAATGCACATAGCATTCAGTCACTGTAGTGAACAACTCAGTGGCATTTAGTAACTTCACGATGCTTTGCAGATCCCATCTCTCTAGTTCCAAAATACTTCCATCATCCCAACATAAAACCCTACCCTGGTTAAGCAGCTTCTCCACAACCCACTCCCCAACCCCTGGTCATCACCAATCTGCATTGTCTCCATGGATTTGCCTCATCTGGGTATTTCACATAATGGAATCACACAATCTGGCCTTTTTGTGTCTGGCTTCTTTCACCTGCATGATGGTTTCCAAGTTCACGCAGCGTCAATCACTGCTGTAGTCCTTTCTATGGCTGAATACTATTCCATTGTATGACTGCACCATTTTTATACCCATTCGCCCACCGATGGATATGGGGGCATTTCCTTTTCCATTACTACAAAGAGTGCTGGTGTACCATTTATGTATATCATGAGTTTTCAAACTGAGTTGTGCTTGAGAAAGACCAGAATGGACTAGAAGAGTTAACAAGGACAAATCAGTGGCCACTACTAAGCAATGAGGGTCAATGAAGAGGCAATTGTTTGAGGGAGACGTTAGAGGTAGAATCGGCAGGACATGCTATGCGATAATTGTGACGGTGGGGCACAGACAGCAGGTGGAGAAGAAGAGAGCAAGAGGACACTAGGATTTCTACCTTTGCTAGTCGAGTAAGGACAGAGTCGTGAAGGGAGGACGGGCGAGCTGAGCCTAGATCCGTTAGATCAAGGTGCCACTGGCCACCCAGTTGGATATGCAGTAGGCAGTCAGCAATGCCACTTGAGCTGGCACAGCCAAGAAGGAAAGGGGGGTGCAAAGAGAATGGTGGGGAGAATCCTTGGGGAAACCCTCAAAGGAGACCACAGGATTCTGGGCCATTGCCTGTGCTGCATGCTCTTCCTGGGATGCTGTTCCCTTCCTCTGAGCTCAGAGGACACTGGAGGGGAGCAGAGAGTTTTTTTTTTTGTTTTTTTTTTTGTTTTTTTTTTTTAAGATCCTTCTTACATTCCATAGGCCAGAGTGTCAACATGACCACACTGTCCTGAGAGCACAGGGAGGGAAGGGGCAGGTTTTAATATGAAATCAAAACTCACTACCAGGGCTGAGGGCACAGCGCAGTGGTAGACGGATTGCCTAGCATCATGTAAGGCCCTGGGTTGGATTCCCAGCATTGCACAAACTTTTGTTTTGTTTTGTTTTGTTTTGTTTTTGTGGGGCTGGGGATTGAACCCAGGACCTTGTGCATGGGAGGCAAGCACTCTACCAACTGAGCTATATCCCCAGCCCCACTGCAAAAAAACATTTTTTAAATTTCAAAATCAATAGCAAATTTCTTGTCCATAAGACAGACATAATTTTAAGTCTTTCAAAGTCCCTCATTTTCTAGCTCAGAAGACTTGAGGCAGGGGCTGGGGATGTGGCTCAAGCGGTAGCGCACTCACCTGGCATGCGTGTGGCCCGGGTTTGATCCTCAGCACCACATACAAACAAAGATGTTGTGTCCGCCGAAAACTAAATAAATAAAAAATAAATTAAAAAAAAAGACTTGAGGCAGAGAATGGTTACTCAGTTACTCAATGGCAAATTTAAAATTAGAAATAATAGGCTTGAGCCAAACACAGTGGGGCCTGCCTGTAATCCCAGCAGCTCTGGAGGCTGAGGCAGGAGGATAGGGAGTGCAAAGCTAGCCTTGGCAATTTAGCAAGGACCTAAGCAACTCTGGGAGACCCTGTCTCTAAATAAAATACAAAAAATGGACTGGGGGTATAGCTCAGTGGTGGAGCACCTCTAGGTTCAATCCTCAGTACCAATAAATAAATAAATAAATAAAATTTTTAAAAACCTATTCTTTTTCATTATATGTGCCACTTCTCAATCCCTTATTTACTTAACGAAGCAAATCATTTTATATATCTTGTATATTTAAAAACACTTATTTTAATGCAATAAAGAACAAAGGAAACATACCATTTTACCAAGAGAAAAGAAAACTAGATTTGTTCCAAGTTCAATTCCTAGACAAATAAATTTAATTAGTTCATTCAAATAGCATACATTACCTACAACCCCTAATTAAATATCTAAGCTCTGTAGGAGACAGATACATTTCAAAAAATAATGGCTGTCCTCAACAAGCCTTGGAAAAGAAATAACATAAGTAATTACAAGACAGTACGCCATGCACACGGTAGGAATTTAAGCAAAACAGGATCTGGATACAGAGAGAAATCATGTGGGTTGGGGGCTCTGGGGCTTTGTACAGCAAGAGTCATGCTGAGCCCAGCTGTTGAGAGTGGAAAGGACTCAACAGATGGGTGTGAAGCAGATGCAGTTTTCAATGTTTGGACATAAAGCATAGGGTTTAGAGATCCTCCAGCTGAACATTTTGTGAATTCACCCTGTGAAGAAGGAAAAGGCTAGGATGATAAACTGAGACCAAAGTAACAAGGAACTAAAATGGCAAGTTAAGAAATGTGGATTTAGTGCACATGCATTAAACCTTGCTAGAGGGCTGGGGATGTGGCTCAAGCGGTAGCGCGCTCGCCTGGCATGCGTGCGGCCCGGGTTCGATCCTCAGCACCACATACCAACAAAGATGTTGTGTCCGCCGAGAACTAAAAAATAAATATTAAAAATTCTCTCTCTCTCTCTCTCTCTCTCTCTCTCTCTCTCTCTCTCTTAAAAAAAAAAAAAAAAAAAAAAAAAAAAAAAAACTTGCTAGATGTTTATATGCCACTAACGTCAAGAACGTGGTTTCACGTACTTAGCAGACACTTAGAAAGCTTTTTTTTTTTTTTGGTGGTAAGGGGGATTGAACCCAGGTATCCTCCTTCTCCCTCCCCACCTCTCTTTCTCTCTCTGAGTCACATCCCCAGCCCTTTTTATTTATTTTGATACAACATCTTGCTAAATTGCCAAGGCTGGTCTTGAATTTGCCATCCTCCTACCTCAGCCTCCCAAGTCTCTGAGATCACAGGTGTGTGCCATCTCACCCAGCAGCACTCAGAAATCCTAATCCCTGGATTACTACTTATTTAGAAAAGTATGTTAGCTAGTAAGGCTCTCTCACCTCATTTAAGTAGTATAGTCCTCATCACATCTGTGTAACTGGAAAAATGGCAGACTTACACGCACCCTCTTTGAAGTGCTGCCCAAATCACTAACTGTGAGAAGTGAGACCTGATTGTGGAAAAGTTCATCAACTTGAAATGTGCGTAAAGCCGCAAAGTATAGCTGGGCACAAGAAAAGTGAGGACTGAAATACCCCCAAGTTCTGTGCAGACTGCTGTGTGATGGGACGGGAGCTGGGTCAGAGCAAATGCTCATGTGTCCAACTCACCTGGGCCTGAGAGGTGGGACGTACTCTGGGGGAACACCTTTTCCTGCATCACTCAAAGGTGCCCTGTTTTCAGCAGAGGCCCTGCCTGCCCCTCTCCTGGTTTAAAGTGGGACACCGTCCTGTGTGCTGCAAGTTTCCGACTTGTGCCTCTCTGCATTAGCAAAGGCTTTGTGTTGATCCGTTTTTGAGACCAAAATACCTGACAACAACTTAGAGGAAGAAGTTTATTTGGGGCTCATGGTTTGAGAGGACTCAGTCTGCATTGCTCTGGGTGAGGCTGAGCATCATAGCAGAAGGCAGGGCAGAGGGAACTGCAGGGCAGAGAGAGGAGCAGGGCATCAGAGAAGACCCACCCTTCCAGGGCACATACCCGTGACCCCCCTCCTCAGCCACACCCCACCTGCCTACAGTTACCATCCAGTTAGTCCATCCAAACTAGGATGGACTGATTAGATTACAGCTCTCCAATCACTTCTCCTCCCAACAGTCATGCACTAATGGGAGCTTTGGGGACACCTCATATCCAAACCATTGCAGGCCTTTTTCACCCACTGAAGGTGTTCAACCACATTTTTTTAAAATATTTTTTAGTTGCCAGTGGATTTTTCACTTGATTTGATGATTCATATGTGGTGCTGAGAATCGAACCCAGGGCCTCACACATGCTAGGCAAGCACTCTACCACTGAGCCACAACCCCAATCCTCAACGTTTTTTTTTTTAATTTTTTTTAGTTGCAGTTGGTACGATATCTTTATTTATCTATTTATTTACTTATATGAGGTGCTGAGGATCAAACCCAGTACCTCACACGTGCAAGGCAAGTGCTCTACCACTGAGCCACGGCCCCAGCCCCTCTACCACTGAGCCCCAGCCCCAGCACCCCCAACAATATTTTTGATTGATGGAACCAGAGGCCAGACCACAGTTAATGAGAGGGTCATTTTCATCATCTTGTAATTTTCGTTGAAGGTACCAAGAAACCCCCAATGAAAATAGCACGGAACACCTGGAAGCCTCGCTTCATTTGTCCAGGGACGATTTCTCCCCCACCGGTACACCACACCAAGCCATGATTCTTTGCATAATGAAAACATCAACACCTTTCTTTATATGTTCAGTTTAAACAATTTATTTGTTATTATAAAATGCTTTTAATTTTTTTATTACTTTAGTGAATAATAAATTTGAATCACCAACGAGATAAGTATTCTCAAGAAACAGCCAAGAGGAAGACTCAGTATTCAAGCACTTACACATTTTTTTAATGAGCCAATAAAAATGTAAGATGTTTACTATGATTCATGTTTACAATCAGAAAGCTTGATAATGTACCACAGGCCACTGGCTCTCATTCTTCTAGATCCTAACAGCAAGCAGCAGAGTAGAAATCAGAGGAGGGCTTGTTCCTTAGCCGTTCTGCCGATCTCAGCATATGAACATTGCCAGTGCAATGCCATTCTGTTTTAAGGCTGGAGGTAAAAAAAAGGGGCACTGATCCCCAGTACGGGCAGAAGAAGAAAAAAAAGAGACACAGGTTGCGATGTTGTATCAGAAGCACGTAGGAACTGACCAGCCTTCACTTTGTTTCACAAGATCAACCTTATTATCTGACTAGTAAAATGACTCTGCATTCTAAATAAATTAAATCTGTGACATATTCCACTATGGGTATAAACAATGACACGGTTTGCTAAATTAGTATTGATCTCTGTGGGCAGAAGAGCCCTATCAGGAGGAGGCAGGCCCTGAGCCTTACCACTCAGGACCTCAGGCAGCAGTACTTCTGTTTTCTCCACTCTCAACTCCTAGACCTGGTTAGCTAAGTCAGACCCCACTCACGGTATTTCCAGTCAAGTGGGACAATGAAGCCTGTTCTTTTTTCTGAATCATTTCCTCTGAGTTTATCCCCCTTTGTTCCATTCCATGAACTCGATTCTGTGAAACTGCTTCACCTCCTGAGTTGGACAAGACCAGGAAACATGCCTCAGCAATACCAAAGTTCCAATTTCCAAAAGTAAGCGATAGTGTAAGGGAATCCTCCGCTGAGCTTCCAAAAATAGAAGTCACAGGTCATAAGAAAAATGCTTTCACAGGTGTCCATAGTAATCAATTTACTCCCCAACTCTGTTAAAGACGAACTTCATGGCCAAAGAAAACACTCACAAATTGTTCGAAAGGCCGCATGCATTTAAAAAGTCAACAAATACGATCATCTTCAAAATCACAACATTAGAAATTTAACATCTGACTGCTACATGAAAATTATTTGGTCAGAGGTAGAGTGTCATGCATCAAAAACATTGTCAGGTTTATTTGCAAAATGAGAGGAGACTGCATTAGATGGTGTCTGAGACTGCTCAGGTGGCTATAGGAAATGTCATAGACCAAGGGACCGAAACAGACAGATGTGGAAGATGGAAGTCATGGACCCTCTTCCTAGTATGCAAATGGCAGCTTTCCTGCTGTATTCTCACATGGCAGGGAGAGAGGTTCTCTCTCACATAAAGGACTCTACTGTCATGAAGGCTCCACCTCATGACCTAATTACCTTCCAAAGGCCCCACCCCAAATACCATAACACTGAGATGAGGTCTTCCACATAAGAATTATGGGGACACACATTCCGTCTACAGCAGAGAGGAAAGCTGTGCATTTTGCCACAGGCAAGTCTAGGATCAGAAGTTTGGGACTTCTAAGATCCTGATTGACTCAGATTACTAAAAACTACTACCTGTAGGCTTGTTGTCTTGGACTAAAAATATCCTCCATGCCAAGTGACTGGAAAAGAAATAAATCTTCTCAATATTTACCTATGATGACACTTCCCTTATAAATACTATATCAAACTTAGTGGCTTTGCCAAGAAGTAGGGAAAAATGGGACATTCTAGAACATTTGAGCTATTAAAAAAAAAACCAATACAACACATATTTGATATGACTCCATGGTCAGTCACATACAAAGTAAAGTTATTTTGTTCTTAAAAGGTACAGAGTAAACCTGACAGGAAAGAATGCTAAGTGACACAGGAATGTAAATACACTTCTTCAAAAGGAAAGCAGTAGAGATCAAGCTAGGAAATGGTCCATCTATACTTAAAACAGTACTTATTTGTTATTGTGCATTTCTTTTTTCTCTCTTTTTTATTGGTCCATTGTAAGTATATATAATAGTGGAATTTGTGATGGCATATTTGAACAGGCACATAACATAACAATATAATTCAGTCAATTTCACTTCCCAGTAACTCCCCTTTAATAAACTACAGTATTTAATATATTAATAAAAACACAATGAAAAACTTAGATTTCCTGGCTAGGCACAGTAGCATATGCATGTAATTTCTAGCTACTCAGAAGGCTCAGGCAGGAGGATCACAAGTTCGAGACCAGCCTGGGCAATTTAGCAAGATCCTGTCTCAAAATAAAATTAAAAAGGTCTGGGGCTTGGGGATACACCTTAGTGATAGAGCACCCCTGGATTCAATCCCCAGTATCATCAAAAAAAAAAAAACACCTTAGATGTCCAGCTCCTGGTTATTTTTTTTTTTATTGGTTGTTCACAACATTACAAAGCTCTTGACATATCATATTTCATACATTAGATTGAAGTGGGTTATGAACTCCCCAGCTCCTGGTTATTAACTAATAAGTGCTCTAGTTTGGACTTTATCATACTAAAAAAGAAAAAGGGGAGGGGCTAGAGGTGTAGCTCCATGGTAAAGCACCTGTTTAGCATATGCAAGGTCCTGGGTTGGATCCCCAGCACCACAAAAAGAAAAGAAAGCTAAAGAATATAATTCTTTCCATAAGGACTTTTCTCTGCTGCAGCCTATAGTGCCACCATTTCTCTGGCTGCTTAAACCACCAGCCCCTTGAGCTTCATGACACCACTGAGTCCTACCACTTTTGTCTCCCAAATTCCATCTGACATAACTAGACACTCCATTTTCTTATACACTTCCAATAAAGGAAAAGGGTCATCAAATCTAAGCCTTATCCAAATCTCAGAGATGAAAATATAAAACATGCCAGTCAAGATGGCACATGCTTGTGTTGCCAGCTATTCAGGAAGCTGAGGCAGGAAGACGGCAAGTTCAAGGCCAGCCTGGGCAACTCAGCAAGACCCTGTCTCAAAGTAAAAAGGACTAGGGATGTAGCTCAGAAGTACAGCACTTGCTTAGTATGTGTCAGGCCCTGGATTCAATCCCCAGTGCCACAAAAAAATGAGAAAAAAAAAATGATATATACACAAATAGATAGATAGATAGATATAGAGATAGATAGATATGGATATGGATATATGCACATATACATATGGATATATACATATATGTGAAGCACATCTATATTTCAATGTAATACAGTATATCTTAATCTTAAATCCCTCCACTCCCAGTGTCATTACCCCGTCAGACTCTCTTCATATGTCACGTAAGGCTCAGGAATCACTGTCTAACTAGTGTCCTTTACACTTGACCTCTCTATCTAGTCTCTGCTCCACTATCAAAATGACAATTTCACAACTGATGATTTTCACAACACATCTCTGATCGTACAATACAAATTTGATCATTGTTGGCTTCAAAGTCTTCATTGGCTTCCTGAGGCCCTTAGAATAAAGATCTAACTGCTTAGGGGGCGTGCCAGCACTAAATGCACTGACTGCTGTCATCTGCCCAGCCTCATCGCTCAGCACCTTCTCAGTCAATTGCTCACCTCAGCCATAGTTGACCTTTCTCAATTCTCCATTTAGAATGCTCTGGCCCACTGCTCAACCATTCTTGCCCTGCTTCCTCTAGGAGATCACCCTGCTTTCCTTTACCTGGCTCTCTCCCCCCTATCCACCAGTCCAGCTTGTATGTAAAGCCAGCCCTGCCCACCCACTCTCCCCTAGGAACAGGCATCATCCCTACTATGTGCTCCCACAGCACTCTGCACTCTGCAGAGCACTTTGCAAACCTGAAATGCTTTACTTCATTATTAGCTTAACTGTTGCCTTTCCAACTGGAAGTTCTATACCAACAGGGATTAATTGTAATCAGAACTAGTTCCATTTTCTAACATAGTATTTGGCACGTATACATGAAGGTGCACCATAATAGTCACTGAATTAAAACTGATTAAAAAAAGAAAAACCTTGGATGATAGCTAATGCAATTGTCCCAATGTCTGACAGAAATTAGTGCTTTAAGGTGAGTGGTTCTCAAAGTGTGGTCCCTGGAATATAATTTGCTGATAGACCACGGTCTAAATCACATGATCCACACCCTGATTTGGGGGACTGGCATCAGAATTCACCTGAATCACATGAGTTAAGAATGGGGGGCTGGGGCTGGGGCTCAATGGCAGAGCACTTACCTAGCATGTGTGAGGCACTGGGTTCTAGTCTCAGCACCCTATATAAATAAACAAAATAAAATCCACTGACAACTACTATATATATATATTTTTTTTTCTTTTTTAATGGGAGAGGGTCAGGGCACAGTGGCATACACCTGTTATGCCACTAACTGGGGAAGCTGAGAGAGGCAGACCACAAGTTCAAGGCCAACATAGTAAGTTAGCAAGACCCTCAGCAATTTAAGGAGACCCTGTCTCAAAATTAAAATTAAAAAATAAAAAATAAATAGGAAACTGGGGATGTGGTCCAGTGATAAAGCATTAAAGTGCCTCTGGGTTCAATTCCCAGTATCAAAAAAAAAAAAAAAAAAAAAAAAAAGGAAAGAGGGGAGTGCCCCAGAAAGAATTTGGAGTACAATTAGCAAAAGTAGCGTGAAAAAGTTCGGAACAGAATAAACAAAGGATAATCACTTACTACATAAGCACATTGTTTTCTTACCCAGATAGAAAATAAATTCTGGGTTTGGCACACCAGAGACAACACTACCTGGATGATACACAACTGAATGTGGCATGCTTCTTTAATGGGTTTGATGGACCACGTGATGTTTCCATACTGAACACAAATACCTTAGATCACAAATACACCGGCAAGCAGAACTTCATAACAGATTTTCATACATTTTGGAGCAAAAGCTAAAATCCCTACTAAACATGGAAGATGTCTAGCTACACAAGCATCAAAAGAACGGAGTAGCCAGGCACAGTGGTGCACACCCCTATACCAGCACCACACCCTACACAGGAGAATGGAGAGTTTAAAGCCAGCCTCAGCAACTTGGCGAGGTCTTAAGCAACTTAGCAAGACCCTGTCTCTAAATAAAATATAAAAAGGGGCTGGGGATGTGGCTCAGCGGTTAAGCACCCCTGGGTTCCATTCCTGATACCAAAAAAAAAAAAAAAAAAGAATTGAGTAACAAAGAAGGCAGGCTCTGAAGGCTGGCTACCTGGATTTAAATACCAGCTCCAGTTCCACACACTGCTATGGAGGAGTCTCAAATTATAGTGAGAAGTGAGAAAATGAAGCTGAGTATTGAATAAGAAGCACAATGTGCTACCTTGCTGTTAAAGAGGGAAAAGAAAGAATCTACATCTGCATTTATTTATTTATAAGTCTACAAAGAAACTCTGGAAACAGTAACAATGGTTACAGTACATATGTTTCAGGAGGCAGTGAATAGCTGCCAAGGTCACAGAGATTTTCTTTTTTCATTATTATTTTGATTTTGAACCTCATGAATGCATCACTTGTTCAAAACGAGAAATTACTTTTTAAAGGAATGAGAGGTAAATAGACACTTCCCAGATATTGCTGATTATTTCAAGAATCCGTGTTTCACCTATAAAATGAGAACAATTGTGCCTCCCTCCAAGGGCTGAGATAAAAATTAAGCAGTAGCATGATGCTGGGCACCCAGGAATCGCTTAATAAAGGTCAGGTTCGATGCTGCTGATTTTGATGAGTGAGAATAATATAAGAGACAAACTGTTGCAAATTAAGAGAACTGACAAAGAGTATCCTTGATGGAACTTCAGACACACTCCTCAAGCCCTCTATTCTGCAGGTCTCATCCTGGGCCCTGTCTCCAGCCAGCCTTGTTCAGTTTCAGCAAAAAACCTGCTAAGTCAGTCTACTGGGAATCCTCCCACCCTGGCTCCGGGATTCTGATCACACTGGCCAGCCTTTGGCAAGAACCCTGTGAGGTCTGTTTAGCAAGAATTCCTGCTCCCCACCCCCTGCCCCTTGGTAACTTTCCACCCTCTGTCCTCCTCCCCCACCTTGGAGCCTGGCTATCAGTTCCCAGCTGTCTTTCTTATTCAGTTGAGCCTGATCTCTCTCCCCTCTTGTGACAGTCTTAACACCTACCACAACAGTCCTGAAGACAGCTTGCCCATTTTGTAACACGTGTCAGAATAACATTTTTTGCCTTAGCAGGGTGAGCATTTAAATAAACCCCATAATTAAGCCTTCTATGGTTTTTATGCACATACGTGTTATCTGGGCCATTTGTAACAGAACAGGTGTTCTCCAGGTAAACATCCCCCAGGGCGCCAGCATTTCATGGCAGAGTCCCCAGCTGGCCTGCCTTGCTCACAATTTGAAATTCGTAATGAATTTTCCCACAGACATTATCGCCTAAGACGCGGTCTCAGGAGCTGCTACCAATTGTACTATGGTCTGTTAGGATACACTGTGGATTAATAGGCTTTATGTACTCGGATATGCTGTGAAACACTGTGGATTAAACAGGCTTTATGAGTTCACTTTAGAATCAGGAGACTTTTTTCTAATGTGGTTCCTATGAGAAAATCAGTTCCAAGGCACAGGAAGCCCAGAAGCTAGGAAAACACAAGCCTGCATCTCCCCCCTCCTCATTCCCTCACCTCTACCACCCTCCCCAAAGCAGCTAGCATTAGAAAGGAAGTCCAGGGCCACAGAGGAACCCTGTTCTCCATCACTGTACCATGCTCCTCAGTGTTGGGGGGAACCGCAACCCCCTACCACCAACCTGCCACCCACCAGAGAGCCCAGGCGGTCATTGTCCCTGCTATTCACTTCTCACACAGTACTGGAAATTCTAACAAAACTGCTCCTCGCCCTCATCAGATACTGGAGACCTCAGCCTCTCCACATCCCTGTGCACAGGTTCTCCCCTCAGGCCTCGCACAGTCCCACCCACTGTGATCCCCTCCGCAATCCACATTGCCCTGTCCCACCTCCAGTGCTTCCCACACGTTCTTATTCCCTTCTCCCAGGACTCTGTCCAATCTGTGCTTTCAGGAATTCCACTGATCCAAAGCCCAGCTCAGATCCTCATCTGCACTCTCCTCCTTCAGCCCTGGATTACGAAACCAATTTCCTGTCTTTCTTTCCTTCTGGAATTCCAGAGAGCCAGGGCAAGTACCCCAGCACACACCACACACACACACATACACCAGACATCTATCACACATACACCACAAACACAACGCAACGCTTGCACAGACATACACATACACCCCACCCACATACACACACACACACTCACACAGCTCATTATGAATGAAATAGGGATCCATGGTCTTGTGTCTCCCTGAGTCAAATAGGAAGCAGAGGGATGTTACAGGAAAATGTCTGTAACCCATGAAGAAAAGAGGGGAAGGCTGGGGGTGTAGTTCAGGGTAGAGCACCTGCCTCACATGCACTAGGCCCTGGGCTCCATCCCCAGCACTGAAGAAAAAGAAAAAAAAAAAGTGAAACAATGTCCATACCTAAGCAAAAGTTAAATACCATAGAAAAATAAATCAAGATGTAAACAGGACACTATTAAGTCAGAATCACAACACTTCTAGAACCACCAGCATTTAAATATAGAAAAGACAGCCGGGTGTGGTGGCACATACCTGTAATCCCAGTGGCTGCAGAGGCTGAAGCAGGAGGATCTCAAGTTCAAAGCCAGTCTCAGCAACTTAGTGAGACCCTAAGCAACTCAGTGAGATCCTGTCTCTAAATAAAATGCAAAAAAAGGCTAGATGTATCTCAGTGGTTAAGCCCCCCAGGGTTCAATGCCTAGTACTAAAAAATGCTCCAACTTTTAACATAAATAAAGGACAACAACTTTCTTTTCTTTTCTGTGATCCTCCTACCTCAGGCTCCCAAGCCACTGGATTACAGAAGTGTGCCACCACACCTGGCTTCTTCTGAGATGGGTCTTGCTATATTGCCCAGGCTGGCCTCCAATTCAAGGGCTCAAATGATCCTCCTGCTTCAGCCTCCCAAAGTAGCTGGGCTACATTGCTTGCCACCATGCCCACCTCCAGACAACAATTATTTTGCGCTAAGTGGCATGCCCATGAAAAGTGTTTCTGAAGGATCACCTCATTTCATTCCCATAACAGCCCAATCATTATCTCCATCTTGCACACTAGGAAACTGAGGCTCAAAACAGTAGCTTGCCCAGGGTCTTATAACAAGCAGGGCAAGAGTTAGGATTTGAACCCAAGTAGCACCTTTTCCAGATTCAACCTCAATTACTAAGTATGATTTCTAATATATCTGTAGGTTGAGGAGGGCATAGGTGGCAGCTCCCAGGAGATAACACTCCCACCAACATGCATTTCTAAGACCCCCTGAGCACCACTCTTGCCTGACTCTGAGCTGTGTTACATAGCACAGCAAATTCAGGAGCTAGGTATGAACAGAAACCCATACAAAGTCAAATAACTTGGTCAAAGTCACTCAGCTCCAGGGAGGAAGGCTGTTTTCAAAGGTAGGCTGTTCATGCTCATGAATCCCTGCTGCAGGGCTCCCCCCTGCCCTCCAAGCTCCTGAGCAGTGTGAGATTAGAGACCCCACTCCTCCCCAGCTCAGAGACTGCTCTGAACACACTCCAACCAGCCAGCCAAGTGTTAAAAAAAAAAAAAAAAAAAGACACTGTCTTACCCAGGAAGTGGGGATAAGATCACCTACTCACTGCCTTACCCAGGAGGTGGGATAAAAATGGCAAAAAGCTAAATTAAATTAAATGAAGAAATTAGTGCCCGACATACAATGAGCATTCACTGACAGCTATTAGAGACGACCTTTTCTCTTTCAGTCTATTCCATTTTCTTATCAAACTGGATCACCCTTGTTCCTTTTTTAAATAACAGCGTTTTTCTAATACATGTGAGTCGGTAAAATGCAAAAAGAAATAGAGTGAGATGAAGTTGGGGGAATTTACTTTTTTCCCCACTGGGCATCCTCCTCCCCAAACACTTTTTTAAAGGAATTATTTAGTACTCAAAATGCCACCACAATGCTTTATAAATAAAAAGCATACCAAACAAATAACGGAGCCCAGGCTCTGGGGAGTTCCCATCTAGGCTCCGTTTGCATGTGCAAAGTGCTTCAGAGCCTAATTAACATCTTGGGTTTGTTTTCTCAAAACCCAGCCCATTGTTTCCCCAGTGAGCATGATCCGAAGCCTTAGCCCACAACGCGCTACTGCCTGCATCTTCCTGCCAATAAAACCGCTTAAACCACCAGAGGTTAAAGCAATTAATATTAGATGAAACCCCACCGCGGCGCGGATCCGCGGCCCCCGCAGCCCTGCGCGCCCCGGGCTGCAGAGTTGGAGGAGGAGGGAGCCGCAGCGCGGGGCCAGGCACCCCGGGTGGAGGCGGGTTGTCTCCCCCTGCGGGGCGAGCTCTTGCAAAAGGAAACCGAAAATGAGCCAGGTTTATCTGGCACTCTCTTGCCTGCAAGAATCGCGTCTATACTGCTATACTGTAAAAATCCATTAAGGATCCAGCTGGGTCTTTTGCACTGCCATTGTTAGTGCGACTTTACACACTCAAAGACTGTCCTGATAACGGGACCTGTTAGAAAAGTAATGCTCTCCCCAAGGGGAGTCAGGAAGTCAGGATATTCCCCGTTCTGGGTCCTAGAAACCCATCGACAGCCAATGCCCCTTCTCTCGGCTTCAGGTCGTCTCTCGGAGAAAGACGTTGGAGGTGCATCTCCAAGCTCGCTCCCAGCACCCGGAGTCTAGCCTCCAGCCCTGGGCAGATTTTAAGACTACACGCCCATCTCTGGGGGAGGACAGGGGAAGAGGGGTGGAGGAGTCAAAATTAGAACCCGTGTCCTTTGTGCCCTTCGGGTAAGAATTCTTACATTGCAGACGCACTTAGTGTGCCTGATTTTACTCGAAGATCTTTTCAGAAGCCAGCTATGAACTCCACACCAGACCTCCTGGAGCCCCCTGTCTTACCCCAGCTGGAGCCAATGAGAAGTTGCTGCCCTTCCTTTGCTGGGCCTAGCACAGCTGAGGACTGGCCTTGCCCCGCACAGTCCTGAGGACTGGATTGCAAGACACACCCAGCACCACTCCCGGGAATTATCCTGTTCCGGATTTTCGTCGCACCTTGCACCCTGGTGTGAAAGGAGAAGCGCTCTTTTCTAAGGCGACAAGAGCTTTTCTCTCTGTGTGAGTACCTACTGGGATTCCCACTAAATAAAACTACTTGATGATGACCTAATTTGTTCATTCAAGAAGATATATTTCCCCTACCCATATATTATTGTTGTTATGGTTTCCGTTGTTGAATTATACATAAAAGGGCCAAGCCGCACCAAGCCTATTTTAGAAAAAGAAGCCATTTTCAGTACATGAATCCTAATGAGATCCTTATTTGAAAATTTGTGCCTGAGGAGATGCGTTATTTTACGTGCTTCTGTATGTCTTCTGTATGTGTGATCCTAAAAGTATTGTTTTTTGTTTTAATATTGTGTGGCACACGCCTATCATTCCAGTGACTCTGGCTGCTGAGGCAGGAAGATCCCAAGTTTGAGGCCAGTCTGGTGGACTTGGCAAGACCCTGTCTCAAAATAAAAAGTTGTGAAGGGCTGGGCATGTAGCTCAATGGTAGAGCACTTGCCCGGCGTGTGAGGTCCTGATCAATCTTCAGTAGTAATAGAAGACCCTGGGCAAGCTACTGCTTTGAGCCTCACTTTCCTCGTGTGCAAAATGGAGATAATGATTGGGCTGTTGTGGGAATGAAGATAGTATTTACTTTACAAATAAAATTTGTAAAATGTATTTTCTTGTTACATGTTCATGGTTATTCACCACTTGAGACCTGTTGGTTGTCTTTTTTGACCTTAGATTACTTTTTGGTGACCCCCACCCAAAAAAATAGTGTAATTAAAAGAAGTTCTCCAAAATGACATAGCATGTCGTGCCATTTACCCTTCAAAACACCATGGTTTTTATTCTTGTTTGTTCTTGACTTCCTAGTCCACTTTTCCTTTATAATAATAGTCTTTTCAAACATAAGTGAATTTACAAGCAAGTACTTCTCAAGGTGTGGTCCTTAGAACAACAGTCTTGCAAGATCTAATGCATTTAGGAAACAGGAACATTCTCTCCTCCTGGGGTTACAAACCTCACTGAAAGTTCCCATCAAGAAACCTGCTGAATTGACTTGGTCCAGAGTTTCCTACATTTATGTGCACATGGATCCTTTTCCAAATAAGAGTTATTAATATGCTGAGGAGCTTATATTTCTAAGATTACACTTTGGAAATTGCTTTTTTAAATCATCTAATATGTGGAATAAAAATATTTTTAGGTCAAAGAAAACTATTAAGATGCAGCCTTGTAAGCCAATTTTTTTTTTAGAGAATTAAGAAGATCTTACTTGCTGTTTATGAATTTGACAAATCTATTTCTGTGGTTTTTGGTTTTTGGTTTTGGTGAGGGATGTGTGTGTGTTGGTGTGGTTTCTGTTTGTTTACTTTTGTTTTAATCTTTCAGGTTGTTGATTCCAAGAAACGAATCAGATGTGTGGGCACCATGTTAGAATCCTGAAACTACACTGAATAAGAAATGGTGAAGAATAGCCCTTTTTCCCTTGTGGAAAAACTATAACCTAAAGTATGGTACATTCCACTTTTTTTGAGTCAGCCTCTCCATGAGCCCCCTACACACCTGGAGTTTTAAAAAATAGTCCCCTAGATACAGACTCCGGCAGTGTTCTTGGAAGTGAATTCGGTGCTCAGGAGAGTGGGCCATCCAGTCCAAACCTATTCTATTGCGCTAGTCCCAGTCTTTCCCCCAAAAGACAACCGTGTAGCAGGCAGACTCCTAACTGGCCAAAGATCTGCATGGTTGACAAGTCTTCTGTGTACTTTTTTCCCCTTGTGACAGAGCTAATAGAAGGGGTGGGGGGAGGCACAAACGTCACCCTTGTGAACCAAACAGACAGTCAAACTAGCAGACTAAGGGCTGTTCAAACTGTGACCCATCTGGACTCATTTTTATCCAATGAAACCTTTTATAAAAGGAGCTCCAGGTGTGTCAAGCACCTGGACTAATAGGAAGAGGGGAGTAGTCAAATGAAAGAGGTTGCACTTAGTCCTACCCAAGAGACCTTGCAGAGGGTGAGACAGGATTTACTTTAAAACACCTGACAGATTGCCTTCCAATGTCCCTGCCTACCCATAACACCCCATAGCGCACTTTCCCCCCACCCCACAGAGTCAGGCTCAGAAGGCCACATGGATACAACTAAAGGATGACATTTGTTTCATATTGCTCTCAACACTTAGTGGAAGGAAAAAAAACAAACAAACAGATTTCTGTAAATCTGTAAATGCAAACTGATTGATTGACTGACCAATGGTCCTTCTAAAGTTACTTATTATCTGAGAGAATCAGGACTCAAAATGCAAATACTTTGTTCCTGTTTTACCCCAGAAAATTAGTTTACATTTCAAGGGAGCCTCACATTTAGAACTGGACTGTGAAAAATGAACGAAAACAGGCTAGAACTAGTTCACAAATTCTATTCTACCCACAAAATTTTCTTCCCTTCTGTTGATATTTGTCAAATGTCACCTGGCCCTTTTTATCCATCATCTTCTCCCACACAGAGCAGCCTGAAACTGTGAAGGTGTGTGTGTGTGTGTGTGTGTGTGTGTGTGTGTGTGTATTTTTCTCTCAATTATCTAACAACTGAGAATTTGGGGAAATTTTTAAAAGGAAAGGAAATGAAGACAAAATACATCTCATGAAAGCCTATCGAGTGATTGTTTTTTAGAGATCTGATGCTTGCTTGTTTAAAATTTAAGCAGAGGCTTAATTTCATCACTAAAAATTACTATATCACAACATATACCATTAAATGAGTGAATCTATCCCGACAAATTTCATTGTCATCAGCCATATTTATACCCATAATCTGCACCTTCAAATGTTGATGATTAAACTGGTTACATATATTTTTAAAAAGGTATAATTATCCCCTGTGCATTTAGTTAAGAATACATAGCATTCATCTACCGCCTAGGTCCTCACTCACAGAAAATGAAAGTGATACTTAACTGTCAAAATAAAACCCCTCAGAAGCCATATGTGCAAAACAACTTCCTCTTTCTTTTGATATATTCAATCCCCTAAGGATTAGAAGAACTGAAAGAGATCTTTCAGGTTATTGGTTCCAAGAAACGAAAATATTTTCCTGTTCAAAATAAGTAATTTCTTTATGGCAGTCTAGAAACAAGTCAAACAGTGATACTGTGCAGTCAAATAAAGTACCAATCCCAGCACAGGAAAGCATCTTCAATTTTATAGTATGTGAGAACCTTTGATTCAACAATAACACTCTCTGTCCTTGGCTTCTCAAGGTGCTCAACTCCCTAACAAATGCAATATCAAATGTCTCTCTCAATTTTTTTTGACTTTAAAAGTCCAGGATTCTTCATTCAATCTCACTCTACTCCTACATGAAGCCTTTGGACAGTTTGATGCGACAGTACATCCACAATCTATCCAAACTAAAGCCAGATTACTGAAGGGATCTCAGGTCTTCAATTTTACTGGTAAAAGTTCTCTGAGGTCAGGAAAATGGGGCTGCTGCAGGTTGGTGTTTATGCTGCCACCTGTTGGCTTTACAGGGAAATACATCACAGGGAGAGGAAAGGAGAACTGGTTGTAATCATATTTTATTTGTGTTAGCATCCCTAATGCTTCTGATGTTGGGGGAGTGAAGCTCACAGACATTTTGGGGAATATTACGAAAGCCTGGGCTCTCTCCCTAGAAAAAATAAAAACACTTATACAGAAGATTTTTGCAGACAAATTTGAGCAACCTGAAGCTCATTCGCACGACTACTTTCTAAACTACAAAAATCAGATCATGGCCTGGGGATGTGGCTCAAGCGGTAGCGCGCTCGCCTGGCATGCGTGCGGCCCGGGTTCGATCCTCAGCACCACATACCAACAAAGATGTTGTGTCCGCCGAGAACTAAAAAATAAATATTAAAAATTCTCTCTCTCTCTCTCTCCCCTCTCTCACTCTCTCTCCCCTCTCTCTAAAAAAAAAGAAAATTTAAAAAAAAATTAAATTAAATTAAAAAAAAAAATCAGATCATACTCATTTTTTTATGTTGTGGCAAAAATTCTGTAAAATGGGAGAAAGTGAGCATTCCTGAAGGATGATTATACTGTGATGTTATTCGGAAGAAAATTTTAACCTCAAATGATTTTTTTTAGTTCAAAATTGGTAGTTAACTGCAAGAAGAAAAAAAGAAAAACTTTAAACTTTCTCTGTAGCCAGAAACGTTTGGATTTCATTTCAAAGTTAATCAATGGCAAAGGCTCTCTGGGAATTCTGGGTGGTATTTCCAACAGAAACATTATGCTTTTGACACCTCAGTTGTTGATATCTTAAATCCTCCCATCTTTGAGTTTTGGATCAGGTGACAGGGCCCGGTGCACATGGTCTGTTTATTTGTTTAGCTTCTAGAAATGTCTTCAGTGTTAATGTGAATATTTTTGAAGCACAGATTACATGGAGCTGTCAGCTGCCTTTAAGATGTTTTGAACATAAGCCAGAGCTCTCTGAATCTGGAGGCCTCCCTACTCTACCCCCAAAATGAAGCCTTTACTACCTATAGAAGAGAGACTGGCTGAGTCCTTGGAGCATCTGAAATACAGCTCACACTAATGCGCCCAGTCTGCCTCTCTAATGGAGTGACTGGCAGACACCTAAAGAAGTATCGATTGGTCCAGTTCAACCAACGCGCTGGTCCTTTCGCCTGTCAATGTGACCAAGATATTAGCCCAACAGCACTTGCAACCCTATTCGCTTCCCTTTCATAAAATTAGCCCTCCATCTGGAGCTTCCCCGAAAGGGGCTGCAGGTGTTGGGGAGTCAGCAATGTACAGTTTTAGAATCCAGCCCCTGAGTCTGCCTGGGGGAGCAGGGTCTCCCATCTTGCTTTTTATCCTCATTAAGTTTGAATTTTATCTTTGCCAGTACTCTCCTAACTCTCAGACGGTGTGTTATTCCATCAACACACAATATTTTCTCTTGAAAAATAAATCATCGTCGTTTTATGGGAGAAAAAAGATTCCCCAGCGCACCGCCAGCGTCACCACCAGCTCACAACAATTTGCCAGATTCCTGCCAGATGAAGCAGCGAGCCCTAATAGTGTGGCTGCAGCCTGGCTCTGGAAGGTTTCAGGAGGTTTGACATTTTATTAACGTAATAAAATGTAGCTTTTACAGTTATCTACACTATGTAATTACAAATGCATATTATTGATATTATCAGTGTGATGCTTGAGTTTACTTTTCCATTAAATAGAAACTCTGCATTTTATACGTTCATTATACAAAGAATTAATGATGGTTTACACAAGTCTGTCCACAAGCAGACAGTGTAGAAGCAATTACACTCGTCGTAGTCCTGTCTTTAGTAACATGCTTTGTTCCAAAAGATGATTTTAAATGCACTTGTTCATCAACATAAATGGGCGCTATCCAAAGAATGAAATGAACACATTCATACAAAACCCAGCTTTTTAAGAGAACAATGGATGTTAAACATAGCATCAGTTCTGATCCCTCTTACTTCTCGATTCTTACAAAATTTCACATAAACAATATTTACATTTTGATTTTATTCTTTGCAGCACAGAAATTGTTTATGGCTCCAAACTCAACTTATCCAAAACAAAACCACCCCGGGTCTTTATCCCAGGCCTCCATCATAGGGGAGGACACCATCAAGCCCCCAAAACAAAAAAAAACCAGGATCATTGTTCAACTGCCCCTGTCTAATCCATTATGGAGCTTTGTTGATTTTTGCCTCCCAATTGTCTCTCGAATCTGTCCACCTATCCCCAAGTCCACTACCACACTCTGGTTTGAGCTACACCATGTCTTACCTGGGCCCCTGCAGTGGTCCCAAAACCCATTTCCCAGGTCCACCTCATATCTGTTTTCCATGTCATAGCAAGAGAAGTGACATGGAACTCAACTCGTGCCTCCCTCCCCCCACTGAAGACATATCCATTACTCTGTTGATCTTGAAGTCATCAGCAAACTCTTTCCCACAGAGTCCTCCTGCCTGGTTTGGCCTCCTCTAGCACTGGGCTCTCCCTAGGATCACATGATCTTCTTCAAGTCCCTCAGCACTGGCTCTCCCTCTGTCATAGGGGCTTGCAGGCATGCGTTGAGCTCCCATTTGCTACTTGCCTCACTCTTCTTTCAGATCCAACCAAATTCTTGTTTTCTCTAGGAAGTTTTCCCTTCCTAGTCCAATTCTCCTACTGGGAGCTTTCTTAGAACCCCGTACCTCCGGTTCACATTGCAATCTTATGATCACTTCTGTTGGTATCTGACTCTCTCCCTGATTTATCGGTAAGCTGCATGGAGGCCCCTGTTTGCTTTCACTCCCTGAGGTCTGCTCCAGTGTCTTGCAGAGTAACTAGTGTGTAGCAAATGCTAAATTAATGAGCTGGTTGGTGGCTGGCTGGTTGGTTGGTTGCTGAAATGAATAAATGAGTAAATCACACAATAATGCTTCCAGCCAGGCTTTATGAGTCATGGACTCTGATGCCAGACTTCCTGGTTTTGAATTCCAGTTCTACCACTTAGCGACTGACCTTTGGCACATTCTATAAGTTCTCTTGTCTCAAGTTTCTTCAACTGTAAACTAGAGTTAATAATTATATGTGCCTTATAGCATTGTAATGAGGTTTAAATGAGTTGACACATACAAGTCACAATGAACACTGCCTGGAACATATATATCACTATCATAATCATCATCATCTCATCATTGGTGATTAAAAATATCCTCGATGAAATTAAAGGCCTCAAATAACTAATTAGAACAAAATAATTTTTTTTAGAAAATTATGTACAATTTTTTTAAAAAGAGGTTAAAGGCCTCTAAAATCATTATGATGTTAAATCCCTTGAGTTCTGATCCTGAACCTCATGACACATTGAATTTATGCGCAACTGAAGACTCATCCCTTAATCATGCTATGGTCTATGTCCTTGCTCACCATTAAACAAACAAATGGTTTTCTTTTCATTGGAATCATTTGCCTTCCCTTAGTAGAATGTTCAACCATCTTGCTGTTTCTTTCTTTCTTTTTTTATTTTTTTGGTACTGGGGATTGAACTCAGGAGCACTCAACCACTGAGCCACATCCCCAGCCCTATTTTGTATTTTATTTAGAGACAGGGTCTCAATGAGTTGCCTAGCACCTCGCCATTGCTGAGGCTAGCTTTGAACTTGTGATCCTCCTACCTCAGCCTCCAGAGCTGCTGGGATTACAGTTGTGCACCACGGCACCTGGCTAACCATCTCGCTGTTTCTGTACTTCAAGATCCTGATGAGACTAACAATGTCCAAGTGATACCTGGAAGGTTCATCCCAGCCCAGCAAACGTAGCAGAGGCTGTGGCTGAGTGCATCCCCACACAGTCTCTCACCACCTGCTGATGGTGGGATGTACTGCTGCACTCTCCCTGGAGGCTAGTACCCAGGACAGGTGGTCCCCTATAAGAAGAACACCCTGCACAGCTCTCCTGATCCCCATTCACACCCCAGGTTGCTCACCTCCATCCTGGGTTTCAAATCTGGCACATTCTCAAAGATCACTGCAATGCTTCCATGAAGCCCTCCCAAATAATAGTGTCTTTCCTTCACCAAGTTTAGTCCATCTTTTCGCGGGACATGCTTTCCTTCTTAACTAGACTGTAAATTACTTAAGAGTGAGGATCTTCCAGCAGCATATGGCTTTAGGAAATATTCTTGTTCTACCCAATTAAATCTTTTCAAGAATGACCAAATGCATAAACAAATAAAGAAGAGCCCAAGGGAGAACTAATCTCCCTCTTTATTTTGTAGTAATAGTGATAGATGTCACAGTTGAGGTGCCTATGATTTTTTAAAACAGTTATTTCCAGCTCAATTATCAACCGCAGTACAGATAACCTCTAAAATTCCTTGACCCTCAGGTTCTAGTCCAGATTTCTTAAAGCAGATAATTTGAGTAACTAAAATTGGAATAAGAAATTTTGGTTAATGGAAGATGAAAAAAAAAAAAAAACCTGCCTTTCACAAGAATGGAAAGACTTCATGAAATCTGAAGGAAAGAAGAGGCTGACATCCTTGTATAGGAAGAAAGAAGAGAGGAAGAGGAGCAGGCCACCAGTACACCTGTGGTGTCTTTGCTGTGTCAGCTGCCATGCTAGGGCACCTTCTAGTGGGTTCTGACTTAATTCACACACAAGCAGACACCTTGATTTCATCCCCACTCGAAGACTAAAACCCCGGCTCTAAGAAGATTCACATCTTTTGCTGAAAGTTCTACAGCTATTAGCTGTCAGGCCTGACACTGGAGCCCCAGGCTAACCTACAGAATGCCACCAAGATAATTCCACCCCTCTCCTGTTTTATTAGGTAGGCTTTACAATGGCATGACCTGCAAATCCCTGCCCTGTGGCATAATTATTTTCACTTTTCTACAGATAATCCTCTCTTCCAGAATATGCTAAAATTCATCTCACCTCTAATGTTATTACCCTGCCCTACCCTTAAGACACAGTCATCTCTTTTCCTAGCCTTGTTTTCTTCCTGCCCAAGGGCACATTTCCCAGCCCTCCAGGGGGCTGCCTTACTCTCTCTGGACCCCTCCCACAATGTCCAGGGCCCTTCCTGGTGTCTGACATCTGACCAGGAAATCCGTGACCAAAACACACATGGCAACTTGGTCTGGACCGTTGATAACTGTACTGTCATTCAACAACCTTCTGTACTCAGGGGTATAAGCCTGCATCAATGATGACAAATGACACCCACCTAATGACCACAGTAATTCACTGTCCTGTTTAAAGAAATTATTTAGCAAAGTCAAGGTTAAAACCATGTAATGGAACAAATTAAGGGGTGCCATTTCAGGACCTCCATCACACCTTCAGCATACACCAACTACTTAGAAACATCGCTGTATTTAATATTCATCTACATTTTTTAAATTTTCCCTGTTTTGTAACAGCTGTAGAATCTCAGGGGGAAATAAAAACACGCAGCAGAGACTGTTAGAGACCTTAGAGAAACTTTTTTTAGAACCTTTCACCAACATGATTTTTGCTTTTTTAATGACCTTTTTTACATTTTTGAATATGGACATTTTAAGATT
The DNA here is from genome assembly GCF_964194105.1 of Spermophilus citellus. Taxonomy (NCBI): domain Eukaryota; kingdom Metazoa; phylum Chordata; class Mammalia; order Rodentia; family Sciuridae; genus Spermophilus; species Spermophilus citellus. The sequence continues at coordinate 135,909,117 of NC_138187.1, read as the reverse complement.
AGGGCAACAGGACTGTCCTTTTCATGACGGAGAACAGGACTCCATTAGGGTCTGGCCAAAGTTTTAGCCCTGTGCCGACGTGCCACCCACATTAGCCAGTGGGGAAAGGCATGGGAGACTTTTTTCTGTAAGGAGCCATCTTAAAGGCTCGCAGGGACAGCTGGCCCCTGAATAAGACTGCTGCGGAAGGCAAGGGCAGCCCCCCACCCCACCCCCTCGCTGTGACCCAAGGGGAGAATCTGCATCCGGAGTTTTTAAGGGACAGTTGTTCTGAAATGCCCAGGGAGCCCTAGTTTTCCTGACCTCTTTGGAATCATTCTGCATATGAAATGAAGGGGCACAGGGATTGCATTTTTAAGAGCTCCACAGCCTCACAGGATAACACAGGATGTTTGCCATGCCACCTCCTGGGGCGGGGGCGGGGGGGGGGGGGGGGGGGGGGACGACTGGTTACCTACTCAGCCCTCGATCCCTGCTTTCACCTGATTAATCTGTAACCAAAGGAAGTGAAAGAAATAATTTCACAATCTGCACCATCTTGGCCATTTTCAGATTGCTTCAAGTGGAGAGCAATCCCCAGCCAGTCCCTCTCCACACTGACATATTTATTCTTCCTCTTCAGATTCAAACCATTGCAAAAGCAAAATGCTTGTCCACAGTATTTACATGCTTTACATACCCTCAAAATATGTGGCTTATTAATGACCGATTCTCCAGCCTCTTCAATAAGCTTTTTTTTTTATTAGCATGACATCCTTTAACTTCTAAGTGTCAAACCATCTTGCACTGTGTGCGTCTCCTTTATGATATTTAATATAAAGATAGAACAGTATTTATATCCCTCACAATAAGAGAATGGATTGTTTTAAGGTTATACAGCCTAGATGTGATAAAGAAAGAAGGAACCTTACAAAATGATAAATATTTTCATTAAAAACTTTAAAACTAAAAGTTCAAAGATATGTTCTCCTCTCTTATTTCTTGTCAAAACATGACTTAAGACCCAAAACTAATCTACTTTCAATTTTATTCCATATTTCAGTGCTGTCATAGTACTCAGCAGAGAGTATTGGAATACGATCATTTTTTATTTTGTTGATGTTACCGACAGCTTTATTTCACAAAGCAATCTTATACTATGTCTACCAGTGGCAGGGCATAGAGGTCAAATAGTCTATCCTTACAGGTAGAGAGCTTATTAAACGGCACGTCTATTAAACCCGATGGACAACATAAAGAAACATTTCAGCAAAATACTTTTAACATAGTTCAATGAAGATATGGCTCAAAAGGGTAGTAAATAATTTAAACAGAGACCAAGAGGGAATTTGTTACATCTTTTACTAGCATCTTCAAAATTATATTTCAAACAAAGTGGTTAGAATAGAGAGAAACACAAAAGCTACAGAGAACAGCCCAAGTTTTACAATCCTTATGTTGTGGATATTTTCTCTGGCAAATCTGAAAGGTCGTGGTACTTCGGCTCAAATCCAAACATGAATCCATCACCATTTTATCATCGATTCATTTAAAATCATCTAGCCATAAATATTGTGTAATTGTGAACAGAGATAACAGCTTTTTAAAAAATTATCATCCTGGCTGTCCTTTATATGGTTGTTTTGGAAGAGAGTTACTTGTTAAACTCATTTATGAATCAAGAAAAAATTAAACTTATAAGAAAATAACACCAGAAAAATTAAATAGAACTGACATGAGAGATACTTGTTCACTTATTACTAATATATAGTTTGAAAATCTAAATGTGGGGTGGGGGTGTAATTCACTGGTAGTACACTTGCCTAGCGTGCTTGAGGCCCTGGGTTCAATCCCCAGTACTGGAGAAGAAAAAAAAATTCTAAACATGACTTACAAAAGATTAGGGAAAAAAATGTGATCACATATAGTTGAGATTTTCTTTTCATTTCAGGTATCCCTGGTAACTCTTTTATCAAAAAAAAAAAAATCAAATCCTATCATCCTTTTAATCACAGTTTTTCTTCCTATATAGGTTTAACCATTTTGACAAAAACAAAATAATGCAATCCATGAAAGAGAACTGGGTTTCTCATCCTTATAGGATAACAGAATATGCAAGCTGTGGTTTTGGACCAAAATGGCAAACTAAATCTGTAACTTATACTAAGTTCATCACAAATACTCTCTCTTAATCATAGAATTGGGGGTCCGGTCTCTTACCAAGAATATAAACTACCTGGTGGAGGGTTTTCGCTAGATTCACCTGGTGGGATAATTAATAAGACACAGAAACATAAAACATGAGTTGTTAAAGTTTACAATTACCTTCCCTCGCGGCATCCCTCTAAAAGCACTGTCCTTGCTTCAGCACACAGTAAATCATCTACCTAAATGTATTTGCACCCAATCATTTTTTAAAGTCACAATCTTTGTAGTGTCAACTTGTCAAGGGTCAAAGGGAAGAACAGGCAAGATTCCCAAATCAATCTGCTTGTAGAAACTGTCTCATTTCATTTCAAATTACCTGCTGTGGTTGGAGCGGGGTATGGACAAACTGCCTTCCTCCATAAACCATGACAGCACGGGTCGAACTTACGTGATCATTCATAAAGGGCAAGTCCTACAGGCGCTGTCATTAACTACTTTTAAACGGCTGTGCAGGGTTAAGTGATCTTGCAGGGCAACCGCAGATATAAATACTGTTTGGACAGTTTAATGTCAAGAGACAACTCCTCTGGGATTAAAACTGTGTAACCCAATAGGATGGTTGTCGATACAAGGATGAAGGTACTTTGGTATTGTTACTTGAAGTCATGCCTTTACAGATGTTTTGAGCAAGTGACCCCATAGGAAGCTGAGTGTCATCCATCTACATCATGCAACTCCCAGATGGTATTCTGAGGACATTAAAAATAACTGCGGACATTCAAGTTCCACCCTTGTAGACAGTGTTCTTCTAGTGTTTACATCTGTCCTTGTGAGGCTGACCAGAAAATGAGTGCAGATGCGAGCCTTGGGCTTCCAAAACTTCATGAGAATATCAATGACCTAATGCTGTCCATAGAATCAGAACAGTTGGGTACAATAACTATGTACAGTAGACTCACGATAGAAGAAATAAGACTGAAAAAAATTATTACATCAACTTTCTAATGCTCATTCCTGAAGGAAAACACTGTAGCACTGACAACTGATATTCATTGTTTAGTAACTGTTAGACACTGCATTAAGTGCATTGTATGGGATGTTATTTAACTCTCACAACCTAAGGAAGAATCTATCTTTAGTCCCTGTTTATAGGTGAGAAAATTGTGGATCAGAGCAGCAATGATGTGTCTCAGATCACACAGCTGGTGGTAATGAAGAATAGGAACAAATCTTATGACTCTAGAACAAGCACTTTCAACCATGATGCCGTGTCACCTCCATTACAATTATTCCTCCTATGAGAAATCCTACTTGCTTGACTTATAAAGTATTTGTGATGTAGACTGGCTTTGTTTTCTTTAACATAACATTAGCTGTGTGCAAAAGCCTTCTGAATCATTAAAAGCGAAGAGTTGCTTAGTTACTTAGAGAGCTAAAGTGAATCAGATCAAGCTGGTACACAAACACTGCTATGGGAACATGAAGATTTTCCAGAAGGTATGTGGGCACGGGGAGTTTTAAGGAAGTCCATCAAAATCCTCAGTGGCCATATGTTTTCTTTCCTAAAAGCAATCATCCTGAGAAAACAGAGGGATCATTCTCATTTTCTACCCCCTTTCACAATGAATATTCTCCAACCTTATTTCTTTCTCTTTTTTTAAATATTTTTTATTTTATTTATCTATCTTCACGTGGTGCTGAGCATCGAACCCAGTACCTCACATGTGCGAGGCAAGCGCTCTGCCACTGAGCCACAACCCTAGCCCCCAACCTTATTTCAAAAGGCACAGAGGCACACACCTGTAATCCTGAAGCTGAGGCAGGAGGATCAAAAGTTCAAGGCCAGCATGGGCAATTTAGCAAGACTGTGTATCAAAACAAAAAGAACTGCAGATTTTTCTCAGTGAGAAAGCACCCCTGTGTTCATTCCCTAGTACCAAAAAGAAAAGGCACACTCCCTTCCACCCTGATCACCCCCTCCCAGCACCCTGCCCCAAGGGTGAGAACCTCCTCTTCTCCACACTACCTAACAGGCTCCTAAATGCTCTGCCCAATGCATCCCACTGAAGAGATACATTTTGACCAAAAGCTTTCTCTGTGTTAAGAACTCATACGTCAAATGTAATATATTTATGATGGTTTTAATCAATTTCTAAAGGTACCTCAAAATGAAAGAAAATGTTAACCTTTAGGACCTTCTAGAGATGAGATATTTGAGAACATTGTTTTGATTTATATACGCAAAAGCAGTATTGTAGCAGAGAACTAAATGGTAATTGAGAAGACTTTTAAGCATAAAGATATATTTTGCTATGATAAAATCTGTAAAGAAAAGAGAACAGAAATATAATTCCAAGGAGAAAAAGGAACAAGGCTGTTGAAGAGTTTGTGTATTTTGTTGAATACAAAAACCACCATCAAATTCATGTTCCTTTGGAAACATTCAAAATAAATTTCTCAGCCTCACCACTGGACTGTTTGGGCTGAATAGTTCCCTGAAATTTGCCAGCTAATGCATTACAAGATTTTTTTGTGGGGGACAGGTACTGGGAATTGAACCTGAGGTGCTCTACCACTGAGCTGCAGCTTTAGCCCTTATTTTCACTTTTTTAAGACAGGATCTTGCTATGTTGCCCAGGCTGGCCTTGAACTTGTGATCCTCCTGCCTCAGTCTTCTGAGTCCTGGGATTACTGGCATGTACCACCAGGCCCAGTTGTATCATAGGGTACTGAGCAGCACCCCTGATCTCCACACAACTGTAACCACTAAAAATGTCTCCAGACATTGCACAACATGGAGAGGGAAGAAATTACCCTTATCTGAGAAACCTCAAACAAGGAATATAATAAATTTATATATATATATATATATATATATATATATATATATATATATATATATATACAATAAATTTATTATATATATCTTCCCCCCCAGGACTGAGGATCAAAACCTCACACAAGCTAGGCAAGCACATTTTCAAAATTTGATATTTAAATTTATTTAAAATATCATATGTGCACTAAAAAGTATGCAAAAGGCTCATAATTTTTAAAAATTATTTTTAGAAGTATATATGGGTAAAAACATCCCAAGACCACAGAGTGTAAGAGGAACAGTTGGTAACCAGGTGGTACATGCAGAAGGAAGCTCTGCTGAGGCTGGATCACTCAATCTCCACTGCTAGAATGATTCAGACCCCCGAACTTGAAGGAAGTAGCAGAAGCATCATACAGGCAGTGTTGCTGTGATATGTGAACATGGATACTTGGAATAATTTCCAGCTTAACAGAAGCAGAGGCCAGAGGTGCAGCTCAGGGTTAGAGCATATGCTCAGCATTCACAAGGCCTAGGTTCCATCCCCAGCACCAAAATAAGATGCAGATATAACTATTAATATGTGTCATTCCTCAATAATTTTAAAGCCATGTGCTTTGGGGAACGAGGATAATTTGAGGAGGCTGAATCAAGGAGAACCTAAGAACTCTCTGGAAGGGTTAAGCATGTTGGGTCACAGATCATATCAGCTTATTTCTTTTGAATCTGTTGTAGTCACGTGGAGCATATTTATCCATGCTTAAAAGTGAGTTTGCAAGCTGGACACAAGTCTGTAATCCCAGTGGCTCAGGAGACTGAGGCAGGAGTATCACAAGTTCAAGGCCAGCCTTAGCAACTTAGTGAGGTCCTAAGCAACTTGGTAAGGCCCTGTCTTAAGATAAAAAAAATAAAATAAAACAAAGAACTAGGGATGTTCTCAATCCTCCCCAACCATTAAAAAAAAAAAAAAAATCAGGAGTATACAGAGAAGGAGAGCCCCAAGGACCTTCTTAGACAAGCTATTCAGACCTGATGTCCTACCACCAGCCACATACCAGATGCCAGGTTTGAGGACAAACCAAATCTCCTTATCAGATTGTGGCAGGAAAACCACAGCCTCTAAAAATCGATGGCAGTCACCCTGTTATAATTATTATGCTGTTACTGAGATGCATCAATTAAACAATGTTGAATATCTTGCAATAAAGATTCTCAAGTGTCAACTAAAATATCAAAGTATTAAGTCACTCTTCTTTTATTGGGTGTTTTTAATGACTCAACCAAGCAAAAAAAAAAAAAAAAAAAAAAAAGCTCATAATAGCAAAATTAGGAAGTGCAGATAGACAAGACTGACAAAACAAAATTACCTATAATCTCATCACCCAGGGATAACAAAAATAGGACCCTCCTGTACATCTTCTTTTGAAACTCGGCATGTTAGAATGGGGGTGTGGCTCAGCAGGAGAATGTTTGCCTCGCATGCTCAAAGCTACAGGTTCCATCCCCAGCACCACAAATTAAAAAAGAAAAAAAAAAATTTAAGGAAAAAAGTCAACTAATTAAACAAAATTGGCAACTCAGATGATGTTTTGTGTTCCTAGTGCTCTACAATGATAACACCTTTAAGACAGGTGGTGTCGTCCAGACTTACCAAGCTTTGAGTCACTAGGGCACGCACCGTCATCTCAGTTTTATAAGGAAAGCAGTGGGGCCCAAGAAGTTAGTGACCGAATCTCTAGGTCCAGTGCTCTTTCCTCTGTATAGCCTCCAAAATAAAAGCAGACAGTCATTCACACATGCCAAATACGCATTGTTGGCTATGCTGCCAATGTGAAGGCAGCTTCATATATTTGATCCTAATCAGGAAGGATCAGCTAGCCATGTGCGCATGTGATATTTGAATCTTTAAAAGAAAGTCAAGATTCTCCAACTGTGGGTGTTCCAAGCAATCTTTCTGAAAAGTGCTACTTGGGCTCCAACACATTGAAGCTCAGTTCCCTGTGTTAGTGAATAGGCCTTCTGAACATGCTCTGTCTCGCTGGGGGATTGGAAACACACAAACAAAGGCTTAAAGACAAGAAGCAGCATACTAATGAGTGAATGAGTGGAGTGGAATACAATGAGAGCCAAATACTCAAATGGCCAACAAACTGAACAAAGGGACCGTCACGGTGGAGACGTGAGGCATTCATGCAGCTAGCTAGCACATATTCTATGGGCGCCTATGTGCTAGGCAGTGTCCCAGGCTCTGGGGACACAGCGATGGTTCAGATGAGGTAGCCTAGTGTGGAGAAGCATCAAATGCTACCAGTTTCACAGGACCATAAATCCTATTGCACCACCATCACCACCACCCCCACCAGCCAACCAAGAAAATTATGTCATCCCTGAGCCTTGGTTTCTTCAGTTATAATAGGAGGGAAATATCCAGTCCATTGGATGAAACTGGGTAAGATATTTAAAGCACATGATAAATAAGGGGAGCCAATGAATGTTCTTGATGGAAGCCAATCTTGACTGAGGTTCTACTACATTCCAAAGACTCTGCAGCCACATCGTATGCATTGTCTCATTTAATCCTCACCATTCAGCATTTTGCCACTGTTGTATGGAAGACAGGTCTAACACATTGTAACTCATCCAAATGCATACCACCGTCAAGAGCAAGGGTCAATACTCAAATCCAGGTAGCCTATCTGCAGAGCTGGTACTCACAAATTGGGCATCTCCCTCCTCTTCCCCATCATCCTCAACTGTACCCCCAACTTTCAACCTTCCTTTCCTTCCCAAAATTTTCTTTGAAATCAGTTTTTAGTCTATGTTCTAAAGGAAAGGAAGGACTGAGAAGAAGAGAGGAATCTGGAAGTCATCTTGGACCTCTACCTACCTCCTTCATGATTCCTCACTCTCTACTTCCTATTCATAGCTTCCTCTTATCCTGTTGCTTCCTAACAGGGCCCCTAACTCTAATTCCTCTGAGCTCTTTCTTTTGTTTGGTTTTGTTGTTGTTGTTCTGTTTTGTTTTGCTTTTCCAGTGCTAGGGATTCCACTCCAGGCCTCCACCAGGTTTAGCAAGTATTGGGGGGGGGCGGTGTCGGTGCTCACACACTTTATGCATTTACTTCATTGGATTGGGAATTGGACACAATGTCTCACACATGCCAGGCAAGTACTGAGCTAGATCTCTAGCTCTTTGTATTTTATTTTGGTATGGTCTCACTAATTTGCCCAGGCTGTCTTGCACCTTAGATGCTCCTGCCTCAGCCTCCAGAGTGCATTCTGCAGTCATAGAGATTTTCACTCTGAATTTCAGTTTGGGGGATGAGAATGGCCTGCCATCTCCTGGAGGGGACCTCTCCAAGGCTCCCAACACCGTCTGAAAGATATTTCAAAGCTGGGGTCACCATATAATTTACTATATTAAAAAAAAGACACTTTAGAGAGTGAAGAGGAACACTATTAATAATTACGCTGGGGCAACAGGCAGAACCTAGAGCTTTCCCAGGCAAACCTGCATGCCAGGACATAATACTCAAAGCAGGTGCTTTAAGTCAAACCTTGCCAAATGCATTCTCTAAAGTTGGTGAAAAGATGCCCAGACATTTTTGCTTAATACAGTTACAGATGGACAGGCAGAACCCACTTCATTTTTGGAGTGATGCAACCCACAGTATCAACTCTAGCTATATGCTTATACACACTCGTTTGTGGGTTTTATTTTGTTTTATTTTTTAAGTTGTAGATGGACACAATACCTTTGTTTTATTTATTTATTTTTATGTGGTGCTGAGGATTGAACCCAGAGCCTCACAAGTGCTAGGCAATTGCTCTACCAATGAGCTACAGCCCCAGCCCCGACCCCACTCATTTTTTATTATTTTTGGCACCAGGGATTGAACTCAAGGGCACTCACCCACTAAGCCACATCCCCAGCCCTATTTTGTATTTTATTTAGAGACAGGGTCTCACTGACTTGCTTAGGGCCTGGAGTAGCTGAGGCTGACTCTGAACCCCCAATTCTCCTGTTTCAGCCTCCAGAGCCTCTGGGATTACAGACGTGCACCACCGTCTCCCCCGCTACTCATTTTTTGATGTGACTTTTTCTTCTTTTAATGAGGCATGTTTGAAGGACATAGGAGGGAAAAAAAAAATTAACCAACATGCTTTTCCTGTTCTCTCATTCAACAATCATCATAGCATATGATTCCCCCCACCGCACCCCACTCCCTACCCCTCACCCCATCTCACCCCACCCCCACCAAACAACCAAACAATGCTGCGGTGAATACCAGTTCAGTGTCCTTCAGTTCAAGTCAGTTTTTTTTTTTTTTAAATATTTATTTTTTGGTTGTAGATGGACAACCAAAAAATAACATAATAGTAGATGGTGCTGAGGATTGGAACCCAGGGCTTCAGGTGTGCTAGGCGAGCACTCCACTCCTGGAGCCATAACCCCAGCCCCTCAATTCAGTTTTGATAGCAGGGTCAGATCCCACTGGTTGGGGGCTCAGGCCCCAAAGTCCTCTCCCTCTTCCAAAGCCGGGCTGTCGGTCCTGCAAGGCCGGGCTGTTGGTCTTGCGCTTCTGACCCACCTGCTATTACCCCGACTCCGCAACCCCTCCTTGGGCATGCTAATTTGCTAGAGCAGCTCACAAAAGTAAGGGAAATACTTACATTTATGGGTTTATTGTAAAGGACATTTTAAAGGCTACAGCTGAAGAGACCCCTAGGGTGAAGGAGCCTGGGGCCCTCTCTGCTCAGCACCCTCCGGGAAGCCCCAGGGCTCTGCACACCCAGTCCTTTGGCTTCAATTATGTAGGCAGGACTGATTCAACCACGGGACCACGGAGATAACGTTCAACCTCTCCTCCTGGAAGGCTAGGTCTTCCTGCAGACCAGCCCCGGGGCCCTGAAGCTGCAGAGAGGCGGCCAGCACCCTACCAACTCATAGACACTTATCACTTTGGAGATTCCAAGGATAATAGCAGGATTCCTGGAAACAAAGGCAAAGATCTCAGCTTTATACCTTAGTTCTTTTTTTGGAACTGGGAATTGAACCCAGGGGGCGCTTTACCTCTGAGCTATATCCCCAGTTCTTTTTATTTATTTATTTTTTTATTTTGAAACAGGATCTAGGGGCTGAGGCTGTAGCTCAGTGGTAAAGTGCTTGCCTCGCATGTGTGAGACGCTGGGTTCAATCCTCAGCAGCACATGAAAATAAATATAACTAAATAAATATTTTAAAAAAGAAAAAGAACAAGAAAAACAGGGTCTAGCTAAGTTGCTGAGGATCTTGCTAAATTGCTCTAACTTGCTGTCCTCCCATCTCAGCCTTCCACATGGTTGGGAATGCAGGAGTGGGCCACTGAGGAGGCTGCATTAATCTTTAAATATGAAGAAGGCACAGTAGGTGACCACAGGATGACAACCTGGAGATAACAGTAGTCTAGAGGTGACTTCACATATATATTCAATTAAATGGAGCAAGGATTTCCAAAGTGGTGTGTGTCCACAACTCAGGGGCCAGAAGGAGTCTACCTCAGCTGGACCTGATTCTGGCTCCATGTATCTGGTTGGCTCCCTTCCCTGCCCCGAGGAAGGCTCAGGTGGCCTTAGTGAAGTTTCAAACTTCCATTTACCCAGCACTTGGGAACCAAAGTGATGAATGGCTTAACCAAAGTCACAGGGTAGAGGCTTCACCTGAACCCTAGCAGGGGACACAGACCCTTTCCCTCTGGGGCGGATAGACCCTTAGGTGGCCCCCTGTGTCTACCCTTGTATATATTTCACTTGAGAATGAACACACCCTGTGACCTGGTCCTAAACAACACACCACAACTAATGTGTCTCTGCTTCACAGACTGCAGAGCCTGTCTTCCTGCTGGCTTTCCTGTGTTTGCCTGCTTGACAAAGTAAGCCGCCATGTGGAGGGCTTGTGTGGCAAGAACCTGGGAGTAGCCTCTAAGAACTGAGGCTGGCCTCCAGACGGCAACCCGTGAGAAAATGTAACCAGCAAGGAACTGAATTCTGCCAACAACCTCGTGGGTTTGGAAGCAGGTATTTCCCCCACTCAGTCCTCCGGGGAGCCTCTGCAGCCTTTCAACCCAGCAAGAAACGCTGCATAACTCTAGCCCCTCAGAAACCGTAAGAGGTACAAATTAAAGCAGTAGGAAGTGATAACTAATGCACCCACAAAAGCAAAGATAGAGGGGGTACTGTTGTCCCAGAAATGGGGAATAGAGGCTGGTTTGCCAGGGCAGCAATGGGCTGTGAGTGTCGCTCAGTGGTAGAGCACCTCCCTTGGGTGGGTGTGGCCTGAGTTCTAGCCCCAGACCCAGGAAGGAAAAAAGCAAACACATCAATCACTTGTCACCATTACACATTTAGCATTTCAATCCCAGTCTTTCCATAAATAAAGCACAAAGAGCAAATTGTTTGTGTTTTAGATTATCTGGAAATAAATTCCCTTAACTATCATATTTAACCACCAAAAACACATTTGAAAATAAAACCAGGGCCAGGCACAAGCTGAGACAGAGGATTGCAAGTTCAAGGCCAACCTCAGTAACTTAGGGAGGCCCTGTCTCAAAATTTAAAAATACAAAAGGGATGTGGCTCAGTGGTAAAATGCCCCCCTGGGTTAAATCTCCATCACCAAAAACAAAACAACAACAACAAAACAAAACGAAATTTAAAAAACTAAAATCGGCATTTTATGGTCAGTAAGGTGAATTTTTTTTTAATTTTTTACTATTTATTTTTTAGTTTTCGGCAGACACAACATCTTTGTTTGTATGTGGTGCTGAGGATCGAACCCGGGCCGCACGCATGCCGCTTGAGCCACATCCCCAGCCCCAGTAAGGTGAATTTTAACCAAAGAAAATTTTAAAAGGAAATAACAATTTTGAATTTAAAGGTAATTAAATAACGTGTAACATTAAAAAAATAGTTGATAATACAGTATATAATGACTTGGAGCAAATCTCAGAATTAAGGAATAATGTTTTCAAGTTTTACATATAAAAATGATAAAATTATAAATATACCTGATTTTTTTTTTCTTTTTTTGGTGCTGCAGGGATGGAACCTGTGGCCTTGTGCATGCTAGGGAAGTGCTCCTCCACTGATCTACACCCCCAGCCCTACTTGATGAAATAGTAAGGTGCATTTGATGACTTAAAAGTACTCTTATAGCCACCACCCAAATAAGATGTAGAACACTATCGACTGTTCCACGTCCCTTGGATCTCCTCCCAGTCATTCTCCCAAGCTTTTGTTTTCTCTGTTTGATATTTACATATAGTTATAATTCATAGCCTGCACTGCTTTGAGTCTGGCTTATCATTCAGCATCAGGTTCGTGGGACTCATCCAACTTTCCACGTGTAGCCATGGCTTATTTTCGTTACAGAGAGCACCATGACAAGATTACTTGCTCCATCTTTGCCCTGAACATCAGAGAAGACTGTAGGTCACATTCAGGAGGCATGTGGGGGTGAGTTTGAGGGGCTAAGGCCAACTGGGAGAGAAAATTGAGGCAGAAGCACAAGAAGATGTGCCAGGGACCCGACCACTCCTGGGAAGACTCTAGGAAAAGCTTCTCCCTCCCTCCAGGAGGGAAGGGATCCAGATAGCCATGGGTAGGGGCACATAGGGTGCTCCCAACATCGGGATGGTGCCAATCCAGGAGGAAAGCTGGGAAGGAAATATGATTAAATAAATCACTACACAGCCATAAAGTGGAGTACTAGGTTTCCAACACATCTAACTCTTGGGAAAAAAAAAAGCATCACCCATGCCCACCCCATGCAATCTGATCTCTACACCCCATGCTGCTCAACAGCATATTAGCAAAATCCACTACGGAGAAATTGCTAATCCCCAAATATGCCCATTAGTCTTCCCTGACTTAAGGGGGGCAGGGATATGCCAGGCACAGTGGTGCACAGCCAGCCTCAACAATAGCAAGGTGCTAAGCAACTCAATGAGACCCTGTCTCTAAATAAAATACAAAATAGGGCTGGGGATGTGGCTCAGTGTTCGAATGCCCCTAAATTCAATCCCCAGTATCCCCCGCAAAAAAGTGGGGGATGCCTCCTCTATATCACCAGACACTTCACCACTGTCTTTTCTTTGAAACTCTTTTCCTTAGCTTCCCAATCCTCTTTTTTTCTTTCTTCCTCCCTTTCTCCCGTGTGTGTGTGTGTGTGTGTGTGTGTGTGTGTGTGTGTGTGTTTTGCTGGGGATTGAACCCAAGCCTGTGCGTAGTAAGCAAGCACTCTATCGCTGAGATACATCTTCAGTATCTCCTGGTCATTTTCAAGGCTCACGCTTTTCTAGATTGCTTTTGGGGCTCCCTCTCGTTCTGGTCCACATACATCAGTCAGCTGCAGCCCTGGCTCTTGACACACACAGGCCCTTGGTGAACACATCCAAACTCAGAGCTTTTTTGAAGGGAAATATCAAGAATTGAATAGAGGGGTGCTTAACCCCTGAGCCACACCCCCAGATCATTTTATTTTTTATTTTGAGACAGGGTCTTGCTAAGTTGCTTAGGTCCTCATTAAATTGCCTAGGCTGGCTTCAAACCTGCAATCCTCCTGCCTCAGCCTCTGGAGCCGCTGGAATTACAAGTATGCATCACCACGGGGCTCAGGGCTTTAACAGCCACCTACTGATTCTCCCAGACACATTCCCATACAACACTTTCTGAAGAACTTGAACCAGGACAGTGAGCATCAGTATTTGACATAAATGAATTCAAATACACTTTCTCAGGGATTTAGTTTAAATAAGAGAAATAAAGAATATAAATAGCCCAGGCCATTCTGCAAAACAAGCCCAACTGTCGTGAATGTGACTCTGTGAGTTAGTTCCTCACACATCTCTCCTAAATGCCTCTGGAAAAATGAGCATTAGCAAGAATCTAGTGTTTGAAGACTCTCCTGGCCTCAAGCATGTGCCAACTACTTCATCTCATGCTCAACAAAAAAAGGCCTCTCTCTTTCCAATGCTAGAACAGAAGATCCCATGCTTGGATCTGAACAACATTCTCCAATCTAATGCTATTTCATAAGAGATTTTTCTAATATAATTTATGCAACTTTCTCTTTACATCTTAATAAAAGGGGTAGGAAGGGGTAGAGTCTAAAGTCAATAATACTAAGGTATACTCAACATTACTATCTGGAGTAATGGGTGCAGTGGTACATGCCTACAACCCCAGTAACTCAGGGATACTGAGGCAGGAGGATCACAAGTTTAATGCCAGCCTGGGAAATATAGCAACACCCTGTCTCAAAATTTAAAATAAAAAGGGTGAAACCAGGCACAGTAGTGCATGCCTGTAATCCCTGCAGCTTGGGAGATTGAGGCAGGAGGATCATAAATTCAAACAGCCTCAACAACTTAAGGAGTCCTTAAGCCACTTAGTGAGACCCTGTCTCCAAGTAAAAAAAAGGGGGGGGGGCAAGCTGGGGATGTGGCTCAGTGGTTAAGCACCCCTGGGTTCAATCCCTGGTACCAAAAATAAATAAATAAATAATTTTAAAAATAAAGGGGCTGGGGCATGGGTACTCAGTGGTAGAGTGATCCTTGGTTCAATACCTAGTACCACCACCCCCAAAAAAAATTACTTCCCGGAAAATCCCTTGAATTGTTCCTAATATATTCAGTTTAAGTATATACATATATACATAATCTTACATAATAATAGTTAAGTATACAGTAATATCTACTATACAATAATAAGCACCAAAAAAACCATGATTTTACAGTTGACTTCCAGACGACATAGCTCACATTTAGAACCTCTAGATAAAATGCAGACTTGAATTTGCATAAGTAAATGAAGTTACATTTCCATCTGAGGTGATTTTACTCAGTTTTATCAATGCTCGGTTTTCTCTGGAAGGTTTCGGGAGGGAGGGGCTGGAGTTGCAGTTGAGAAGAGGCCTTTGCCCAGTGAGCCAGTTTGGATAAGGTTGCAGTCACTTCCTTTGCAACATCCAGCACCTTTTTCATGCTTAGCGAATGTTGCCCAATTAACTTTGAAGCACAGGCAGACCGATTTAGAGATGAAACAGGACAACCTTTGGCAAAAAATGTACCAGGTAACTTCCCAATCATGGAGGTAGAAAATGTGAGATAAGGATGAGAAGAATAAAACAGGCGAGTAGAAATAACAATGGCCTGGGGGTTTGTCCCCAGGTGCTGAGCAGGGACAGACTATAGGCCCATTAGGTGCTGAGCTGAGAACTTCCTGGAAGCCCTTACAGCATCTCAAAAAAAAGAAAGGAGATGACAAGATTTTCACTGTAAAGCATCTGACTGACACCAGGTAGAAAACAGTTGGATATAGAAAGACGATATGGACAAGGAGACCTTTAAGGCAGTCAGTGAGAGGTGATGGTCCCCTTAGAGGAAAAATGCATAGCTGTTACATCCTGGCGGCAGTTGAAGAAAGTCTTCAATTAAAACACCCAAAGGGCACGACAGTGAATTCTTTGCTACTTTTTCCAAGATTAAAATCCATAAAGTACGTATTCCTTCCATTCCTCTTCATGTTAAAAATGTCACCATAGTATAACTATAATGCACTAATAAAAGCATTTTAAAAAGTCACCGGCTTTTGATACATTCTCTCTTCCCCCACTCATGTCTCAGAATAAATACCCTTTCCCAACTCCAGCCCACCTGCTGATCCTGAGCCTGAGTTCCTGCAGGGAACCCTCTTTCTTTAATACCATCTTCCCCCCTCTTCCCTGACTTTCCTTTGTTGAGAAACATGAATGTTCCTATCTACTCTGGGATGGATTTTCTTCTTCTACAGCCTTCTTCTCCTCCTCCTCCTCCTCTTTTTTCCCTTGATACTGGGGATTGTGGGTCTGAATTTACATCCCAGCCCTTTCTGTTTTGAGACAGGGTCTCACTAAGTCGCCCAGGCTACCTCAAACTTGTGATCCTCCAGCCTCAGCCTCCCTTGTAGCTTGGATTACAGGTGTGTGCCACTGTGCCTGACTCTTCCTGAGCCTTCTGGAGCCTTCTTAGGTCAACCACAACAACCAATCCTCCCCCCCCCCCCCCAGCACCTGCCATACTACCCTTTCCTCTCTCTTCCTGACTAAGCTCCAGCTCTGTCCTCACCACCCACTCACAGCCCAATTAACACCTTGTAATCTAGTCTGGACCCTCCAAGAGCCCATCCTCTGGAAGGCCCTTGCTTTCTAGAAGGATGAAGAATGTACACAAACAACAGGACTCAAGGCAGCAAATGGAGAGCCAGGAGAGAAAGGAGAATGTGAAGAAATGGGCATACGACCTGGGCCTTGAGAGATATGCTGCCTCATTCTCAGTAGCAACAGAAACACAACTGAAATTAAGCAAAAGAGGGAATTTATTGGTCCCAGCAGAAGAAGAGCCCAAGGAGTGGCCCAGGTACTGATGCCTATCAGTACACGTGGCTGGAATCCCTGGATGTCTGGCCCTGCTCTCTTGCTGTGCTTCTTCTCCAAAGGCTTTTGTCCATGTTGTTTGAATAAATGGCTGTGGCAGCTCCATGCTCACACAATCCTGGACATAATAATCACAGTCTCTCTCCACGTCCCCACATTAACCCTGAAAAAAAAAAAGGCAGGCCACTCAGCTAAAGTCATGTGCTTCCTCTACTGCTGATACTGAAAAATAATAGAGCAAATGTGATAGAATTTCTACAAGAAAGGACTTAGAATCACGAGATGGAAGTGGTGATTGACAGCGTGCCTCTGGAGCACAGCCCACCATCCCCGCTATGGGGAGGAGGATATGGGAAGAAGCTGCAATAGGAAGAGACATTGGAGTGAGACTGAGGCCCCGAAAGCATCCAAAAGTTATCTCTGAGTTCTCTTCCGCTTGTGGTAAGGCAGGGGAGGGGGCGGAGGGTTGATATTTTTAGGTGTTTACAGAACACTGCTGGCTATTAACAGGACAATGACCAAGTGCAACTGGGGATATAGAAAAAAAAAAAAAGCCTATGGTGATCTCAAATTCAACAGGCATTAGGGAATTCCTGGATGCTCCTGGAATTGCAAGTCATGATGCTAACCTCCCTCCGTGGACACAGGACTGTCCTCTCCTCACAGTTGGAAGCTGAGGTAAGCAGCACGATTAAAACCTTGCCTTGTAGGAAAAGTGGTAACTATTTCTCCTGGGAAGGATAGCAGAATCTATCCCCTCCCCACCCCCACTTATTTATTGAGCTGGGGTCTCGCTAGGTTACCAAGCTGGTCTCCAATTCATGAACTCAAGTGATCCTCCTGCCTCAGCCTCTGGAATAGCTTGAACTATAGGCACATGTCACCGTGCCCAGCTGCCTAGCAAAACCTTGATCCTGAAGATTTCTGGTTGAGAATGGTGGGGAAGGGGAACGTTACCACAGTTTCTAATAACGAAATCCTTCTACTGCATCAGTACAGCCATATTGGCTGCTAAAATACTTTTTTTAAAACGTATTTCTTTTAGTTGTCAATGGAACTTTATTTTTATTTATTTATATGTGGTGCTGAGAATCGAACCCAGTGCCTCACACATGCCGGGTAAGCACGATAAAATACTTTTTAAATATTCTATATCAATTGGTAAAGAGTCACCACCTGAACATCTCCTCCCAAGGCCACAGCCTCCTTAACCTAAACTCAAGGTTCCAGATCTCCCTTTGTTCCAGCAACTACAGCACTGAATCAGACCCACCCAGACCCACAGTAGAGGGAATAGGGGGTCCAGAACCCAAAGTTCTGTTCAGGATCCAAGTCCTCTGTGCTGACTTGTTGATGTCGTATTGACTGTCAAATAGTTGGGGTATAAGCCTTCAGAAAGAGCAGTTCTCCCATGAAGAAAAATTCCTGAAGTATTTCCCAAAATCTGGGAATCTCTGGGGGAGGCTGGGCCTCTAGAGTCATTGAGGAATGGGAGGCTGCATAGAGGAATGGACTAGCCCCTTGAGATGTTGTGATTTATAATAAGAATATACATTTGGTCCCCTTCCCAGTTGCCTAACACACAGCTCCTAAACCCTTGGAATTTCCAAAGTTATAAGTATGCTGATGAGATGACTGGTGAAGGGCTTCTTTGACAGCCTCCTAAAGGAGAGGAGACTTCCACCCTACCCACCCCCACCTCCTGGAGGACACAAGGGCTGGAGGCTGAATTAATCACTAATGACCAGTGATATAATCTATCTGGCCTTCATAATGAAGCCTCCATAAAAACCTCCATAAAAAAGGGTAGGATTTGGAAAACTTCCAGGTTGCTAGACAGGTAGGATGCCTAGAGGGTCGCTCCACCCACACAGTGTGGAGGCTCTGGGACCCTCGACACCAGCTTGCCCTGTGCATCCCTGCTCTGCATCTGGCTCTTCCCTTGTATCCTTTATATATTCTTTGTTAATAAACAGGTAAATGTGTTTCCCTGAGTTTTGTGAGTCACCTCAGAAAATGAACAGAGCCCCAGGAGGGGGTGGTAGAAAATTAGAAAGGCAACCTACTACTTGTAATTGGCATCTAGGTCATTTTGGGGGGTGGGGGGAGATACCAGGGATTGAACCCAGGGGTACTCAACCACTGAGCCACATCCCAGTCCTTTTTATATTTTGAGACAGGTTCTCGCTAAGTTGCTTAGGGCCTCACTAAACTGCTGAGGCTGGCTTTGAACTTGTGATCTTCCTGCCTCAGCCTCCATGGTCACGGGGATTATAGGTGTGCACCACTGTGCCCCAGCTTGCAATTGGCATCTGAAGTAGGGGCAGACTTGTGCTTCTGAGGCCTTCACTAATGGGATCCCATGCTCTCTCCAAGTAGTCAGTATCAGAACTGAATTGTATCGTGGGACACCCCGCGGGCATCTACCAGAGAGGTGCTTGGTGGGGCAGGGGGATCCCCCATATTTTGGCAACCCGATCATCCTGTGTTGCAGTGGGTATGAGGGTGGGAAAAGCAGTTTGACTTCTACCATCTCTTGCACCCCTTCTGTGGAGCTCACTGTCTGTGGCCAACACCCCTCTGAGTGCGTTCCCACTGGGCTGGACAAGGGTAGTTTGATGTTGGGAAATGATCAGCGTTATCTGTAATCATTTTATTTCTCTTTTGCCCTGGGTTGGGAACCATGATATTTAAGCGAAAGTAAACATAAAAAGGAAGATGAGTAGCTCCCTCGGATTTGCCCTTGGATTATTCTATATTCAACCAAATCACAAAAGATTAGAGAGCTTTCGTTTGACCCAGAAAAAGTACAAAACCCAAGAGGACAGGGACAGTGTAATCTATTTATAACCATCCTCCTAAGAGATACTGCATTTTGTCAAAAGCCAAATGTTTTAAGAAAAAGCCAACCATGGCAAGAAGTGAATGCATGGGGCTGGAGATGTGGCTCAAGCGGTAGCGTGCTCGCCTGGCATGTGTGCGGCCCGGGTTCGATCCTCAGCACCACATACAAACAAAGATGTTGTGTCTGCCAATACTAAAAAATAAATATTAAAAAACTTCTCTCTCTCTCTCTCTCTAAAAAAAAAAAAAAAAATTAAAAAAAAAAAAGAAGTGAATGCATAAGAGTGGCCTGCGATTGCTTGCTCATTTAGCAAAGCGTTCTGGATGGATTTTGACTTCAAGGAAACCTCTTAAACTTTTAATATTCAGTTGAGGAAGATACCCATTCTTTAACATGTGTTCCATGATTGACATTGGAATCTCAATTTTTTAAATCTTTATGCTGAGGATGGAACCCAGAGCCTCAAGCATGTTGGGCAAGTACTCTGCCACCCCAGCCCGGGAATATCAAATTTCTGGTGAATTTTTATTTCTGTTTGTTTGTTCATGTTAGTGCTGGGGATTGAATCCAGGGTCACAAACATGCTAAGCTTGTGTTCTACCACTGAACTACACCCCCAGCCCACATTTTTTTTTCCTTTTAGAGAGGCTTTAAGAGACAAGAGAAAAATGTCTGATGGTTTCTCGATAAGTTAGATGTAGAATTACAATCTGAGCCAGCAACTCCACTCCTAGGTATATACCCCAAATAATTGAAAGCAGGTATTCAAGGAAAAATTTGTAAACCAGGCACAGTGGTTCATGTCTGTTATCCCTCCAACTTAACCTTGCACTTAAAACCACAGGGAGGGATAGGGATAGGGATAGGAATGATGGTGGCATGAATCAGACATTATTATCATATATATATAATTACAGGACCAATGATATTCTACAACTGTACAACTAGAAGAAGGAAAAATTATATTCCATTTATGTATGATGTGTCAACATGCATTCTACTGTCATATATGACTAATTAGAACCAATAAAAAGATTATTAAAAAAAAAAAAAACAGGCAGGGCTGGGGCTGGGGCTCAGTGGTAGACAGCCTGCCTAGCACATGGTGAGGCACTGGGTTTGATCCTCAGCGCCACATAAAAATAAATAAATAATGAAGTCATGATATCCATCTACAACCAAAAAATAAAATGAAATAAAAAACAACCCATAAGGAAGCCATTTCTGGACAGATTCAGCCATGACTTCTTCTATAAAAGTAAAAAGGATTATTTCCCCCCTTGCAAAAAGTAATTTTTACAAGTAAAAAATTGTTCGACTATAGTTCCTTTATGTAAAGAATCAAGAAAATAGCTGGGCATGGTGGCACATGTAATCCTAGCAACTTAACTCAGAAGGCTGAGGCAGGAGAACTGCAAGTTTGAGGGCAGCCTCAGCAACTTAGCAAGACCCTAAGCAACTTAGTGAGGTCCTATCTCAAAATAAAGAGGACTGAGGATGTAGTCCAGTGGTAAAGCGCCATTGGGTTCAATCCCTGGTACCAAAAATAAAAATTAAAAGGGCTTGGGATGTAGCTCAATGGTAGAGCCCACTATGTTCAATCCCCAGTAGTGCCAAAAAAAAACAAAAACAAAAACAAAAACAAAAAAACTTAAGCATGAGTGTCCATAGGAGCTTTATTTACAATAGTCAAATGTGAAAACAACTCAAATATCCATAAACTGATTAAGCAAGATATTCTATACCTACATAATGGAATATTATTCACCTATACAAAGCAGTGAAGTGCTGATACATGCTACAACACTAATGAACTTTTGAAGCATTACTTATATTGTAAGTGAAAAAAGCAAGACACAAAATACCACTCTCCACTCCCCAGTGCTGGGGATGGGATCCAGGGTCTCACACCTGCTAGGTAAATCCTCCACCACTGACCACTGAGCTATGACTTCAGCCCAAGACCGTATATTTTATTATTTTGTATTTTCCAGAATAGGTAAATTCATACAGACAGAAAGCCAGGGGGAGGAGAAAACTTGGAATAACCCTTTAATGGGTGGGAGTTTATTTCGGGGTAATGAAAATATTCTGGAACACATAATGGTGGTGGTTGCACTTTGCTGAGTACGTACAAGACACCATAGAATTGTACACTTCAGGTAGCTAAGCTGGTGAATTTTATTTTACCTATATCGTACCACAATAAAAATGTTTTCAACTTTTCAAAGGTAAGAGAAGACAGCGGACCTGGGCTGGAATCCTGAGGATGTGGTCTATGACCTGATGGCTCACAGAGAGCTTGGCTTTTCTGATTTTTAAGTCTCTCCTGCTCTTCCAAAAGCAGCCAGCCTCTCACCACCTTTCTAGTAAGCAGCAGTACTTCCTTTATAAACCTTTCTGATTAGGATTGTGTGGTGTTTGTTCTTTCTTTTGCAGTGCTGGGAATTGAACCCAGGGCCTTGCACAAGCTAGGGAAGTGTCTACCACTGAGCTACACCCACAGTCCTTTTTATTTAATTCTTATTTTATTTTTTCAGTACTGGGGAGAGTATTTTTTTTTTAAGAGAGAGAGAGAGAGACAGAGAGAGAGAGAGAGAGAGAGAGAGAGAGAGAGAGAGAGAGACTAAGCTACATCCCCAGTCCTTTCTTATTTTTTATTTTGAGATAGAGTCTTGCTAAATTGCCAGTTGCCTTGAACTTGTGCTCTTCCTGCTTTGGCCTCATAAGTTGCTGGGGTAACAGGCCGCTGGGCCGGACAGGTTTTGAATCTTTAATATTTATTTAATATTTAACTTCTTCAATCACACTGAAAAGACTTTGTAAAGTATTTATTTTCCCCTTCTTTTTTTTTTTTTTTTTGTATTGGGGATTGAAGCCAGAGGGTTTACTGCTGAGATTTTGCGAAGTTGTTTAGGATCTTGCTAAGTTGCTGAGGCTGGCCTCAAACTCGCAATTCTCCTGCCTCAGCCTTCTGGGTCAAGTTGCTAGGATTACAGGCATGTGCCTGTAATGTGCCACCACGCCCAGCTATTTTCTTGATTCTTTACATAAAGGAACTACAGTCAAACAATTTTTTACTTGTAAAAATTACTTTTTGCTAGGGGGGAAAAATCCTTTTTACCTTTATAGAAAAAGTCATGGCTGGGTCTGTCCAGAAATGGTTTGCCTGTGGTTTTAAGTGCAAGGTCATAACAAAGTGCAAACCAAAGAAGTGTCAGATAAGAATGTTTGATGGCCACAGATTCTGATTTTCAGTCTGCCGGGGTACACCGTTCTTAGGACTAGATATGTAGAAATGGCTAAGAAGGATGGTTTTATGTGATGTAACTTGTCACTGAAATCAACAGTTTTCCTACTTTTAATGTTGGGTCACCTTCACATGTGAATGGGGAAAATACACACATCATTACATTGTGTGGACCAGGGACAGAAACATCTAATTCCTTATCTGTGGAAAATTCTTTCACCAGAAAGAAAAAACATACAATTTTGGATTTCCTATAGATTTCTGAGTCAAAAACAACTTCTAAGGTTGCTATTTTAAAACGAATCAGAGATTTTTTTTTTTTTTTTATGACAGGAAACTATTCTAACAATGACACCTTATTTCCTGCAAAAGACAAGTAAATTCCACACATTCCCATGTTTACTTTAGCAGAGCCCAGGGCCACCATTCCCACAGCTGAGTCACAGAATGTGTATTTCCTATATCATTACGAAATAGACGTGTCTTATATTCTGAGGTCTTTCTCAACGTTTTGAACAACACGTTAAGTATTGAGCAAATTAAAAAACATAAAACTTCAACACTTGAGAAAGGTTTACATGATCCCAATTATCATTGTTCAGGAACCGAAAGGCTCTCACAAAACTCCAATCTGCTTTTGTATTGTTAATCTCAACTAACTTACTTTCTTTCTTTCTTTCTTTCTTTCTTTCTTTCTTTCTTTCTTTCTTTCTTTCTCTCTCTCTCTTTCTCTCTTCCTTCCTTTCTTTTCTTCTTTCTTTCTTTCTTCCTTTCCTTTCCTTTCCTTTCCTTTCCTTTCCTTTCCTTTCCTTTCCTTTCCTTTCCTTTCCTTTCCTTTCCTTTCCTTTCCTTTTCTTTTCTTTTCTTTTCTTTTCTTTTCTTTTCTTTCTTACAGTAATGGGGATGGAATCCAGCACTTTGTGCATGTTAAGCAAGTGCTCTACCACTGAGCTACATCCCCACCCTTTTTAAAAATTTTATTTTGATGGGCTGGGGTTGTGGCTCAGCAGTAGAGCGCTCACCTAGCTTGTGCAAGGCCCTGGGTTTGATACTCAACACCACATAAAAATAAATAAATAAACAAAATAAAGGTATTGTGTCTAACCAAAAAATAAATATTTAAAAAAAATTTTGAGACAGATGCTTACTAATTTTTCCAGGCTGGCCTCGAATTTACAATCCTCCTACCTCAGCCTCCCAAGTAGCTGAGATTGCAGGTATTAGCTACTTTGGCTGGCTTAATCTCTAATTAATCTTTTCCTAATCTTAATCTTAATTACTCTTTTCCCTTCTTAATCTTTTCCTAACAAAGTTTTCCCCTTCGGCTGGAAACATGGCATTGATCTGTTTTCCTTCCTAACCCAGAAGCAGTAGTGAATTGAAACAAGTCACAGACTGGTCACCAGAGTGTTTGGGACTCATTAACTAAAAGGAAAAGGGAAAAGGCAATGCCTGACGCAGCATCACCCTGAGTTCCCTGAACACGCGTCCTGAGAGATGGTCACTGATGCAGAGCTGGAGTCTGGTAATTGCTACATACAGTACAACATCTCCCTGGGGTGTGTGGGGGGGGCAGTCACAGAGGTCCATACAGTCAAGGTTCTGCTTAGCTTCACTCCACATTCCCCAAGCTCACTTACCACTCCTTTCCTCTAGTGACATGATGAACATTCCATCTCAGCACCTGAGGCATTGCTGGTCTGGTCAGTTCTGCTAAATGTACAGCTCCTGGTATTCTGGACAACCACAGTTTGAGTCCAAAAATATATATATATATCCCCGGGGAATCAGATGTCAAGATGTTGTTTGTTTGTTTGTTGTTTGTTTGTTTTGGTGTTGGGGATTGAAACAGGGGCCTCACGCCTGCCTAGGTGCTCACTCTACCACTGAGCAACAGCCCCAGCTCCAGGAAGGTTTCATTTTGCGAAGCAATGACACCCACACACCACCAGAAAACACAGGTGTCCATCTTTTCGTCCCCCCTCCAGTTTCTGACCCATTAGCAGTTTGCATCCCTTTGATAGAAAATGCTCCGTCCGGGAGGCACGGCATCGGAGCTAACAGTGACCACCAGCTTCCCCTTTGCCTTGAACCTGAGGGCACAACTCAAAACGTCATTAGCAAGAAGAAGAAGGAAAAATAGGCCATCCCTTGTCCACCCACACTGTGGCTATGCTTGGCTTACCCATCACCATAGTTCTTAAGAGCTTGAGTCAGAATCCAGGTTCATTTCCAGGCTCCTCACCTTACAGATTGGGCCAATTGTTTCCCCCTCTCTGAGCCTGGAATTATTCATCTATGAAACAGAACACGAAAATGACCTACCTTTTAAAGAGAACATTTTCAAGAAAAGATGAAAAGTGACAATGCCTGTAAAGCACTCAGAATGCTTGTGCGGGACACTTGGTAAATGTTAGCTGCTACTATTTCTCACTCCTCTGGCCTTCTCCTGAGTTAATGTAGTTTTAACAGCTGGGACAGAGGATGGAGGAAATGGAAACCTCAGAGGAAGAGGAAGAAGGGTGCCTGAGGATGTATTCACAATGCAGGAGAAGTCAGACACACAAAAGCAAAGATCAAAGCTTCCCAGCCTAGCAAAGTAATAGATGAGCCCCAGACACAGAAAAGGATTAGAAAATACTAAGGTCTGAGGAGCAGGTTTCCACCTCTGAGGGCCTGCCAAATACTTAATGCTGATCATGCCAAAGCTGTGGGTTCAAGCCCCATGAAATGCATGTGGCTTTTTTTTTTTTTTTGATGGGGGGGATTGAACCTAGTGGCACTTAACCACTGAGCCACATCCCAGCCCCTCCCCCCCCCCTTTTTTGTATTTTTTAATTTTAGAGACAGGATCTCGCTAAGTTGCTGAGGCTGGCTTTGAACTTGTGATCCTCCTGCCTCAGCCTCCTGGCTTTGGGATCCATATGGTTTCTGTTGCAACTAACCAACACTGCAGTACAGTTTAAAAGCAGCCGTAGACGAGATGTAAATGAATGGCTGGGTCTGTGTTCCAATAAAGGTATGGACAGAGATACAGAAATTTGAAGTTTGCATGGTTTTCATATGTCACAGATTACTTACATTTTTCCAATCACTTAAAAATGTTTTTAAAAAGCCATACTTAGAAATCTTCTAAAAAACAGGTGATTACTGAATTTGACCCTTGAGCTGTAGTCTACCAACCCCTGCTTCAGGAAATGATACGAGACAAATTGACAAGGAAGTGGAGAGACAAAAGAATGTTTATTCATTAAAAGAAAAACAATTCTCTTTGTAGTTAGAGGGTGCTTCTGCAGACTATGTTCCTCTTGTAAAAAAAAAAAAAAAATGTGTTCTTAAAAATTATGCATTTGAGGGCTGTGGATGTGGCTCAAGCAGTAGCGCACTCGCCTGGCAATCGCCGGGCGCTGGGTTCGATCCTCAGCACCACATAAAAATAAAAAAATAAAGATGTTGTGTCCACCGAAAACTAAAAAATAAATATTAAAAAAATTCTCTCTCTCTAAAAAAATATGCATTTGAATTTTGAATTTTACTTTGAAAATTATGCTTTTATTTCTGTAGTGTTCTGTGTAGGTGTGTGAGATCTTGTTTAAGTATCTTCTTGGGTCATGGAATGGGACTGTGAAGATGACAGACAGGATGTGAGGCCTGGTCCTCAACTGACCTTGGCAGGGAAGTGAATGAGACTGGCACTATGCTCTCCATCCAGCAGAGCACAACCTAGACTGGCCTGGGCTGCTGACGTCCTGTGTATCTTAGTGCTTGTTGTTCACTCTGTGGTCTGACTCAAAACTCACTCCAGGCACTCTTCTCTTGATTCATCTTTTTTCTTTGTGGGGAAAAAAAAGACGTTTTTCAGTCTCTACTGTGTCGGGAACTGTGCTAAGTGCTGCTGAGGATACGGCAGAGAAGAAAACCAGGCAAAGTCCTGCCCTTAGGAAGCACACGTTTTAAACAGGACACTGACCACAAACAAGGTAACTGAGGCTGGGTACTTGGTACAGACAGAATGGAGAGGATAGTGGAATAGGCGCAGGGAGGCCTTTATGCTTTCTCATCCGCAACCAAATTTAACTTGCTGGACACCCTGTGGAGCGCCGTCCCCCCTTTAAAGATGGGAAAGCCTTGTCTGAAATCTCACAACTGGTGACTGGAGAGGACGGGCTGCAAACCTCGGTGCTATCTCCAAGATCCAAGGAGTGGCTGGAAAGGAGACCTATGGAGATAAGAGTCAGGAGCTCCAGGTCCAGTCTTCACTCTGGGCCTCAGTCCTCAAAGACTCAGTTTCAAGGATGGAAATGAGGAGGATTATCAGGTTGGTGGTGAGTGTTGTAAAGAACTATGGAAGCACTAGTCCCAGAGCCTGGCACACGGTTCAGTGGATGTCCTGAATTGACTCCATTTTCCCCCAACAGTTCTAGTCCTCTGCTTCACATGAAGCATACACCCTCAACCTGTCGCCCATTCTGCCTCCCTGTGTGTCACTCTCTACATTTAATTGTTCCTACAGCTGATCATATGTAACTGCTGATCCCAGGTATTTCACCAACTGAGCATGGAATGCTGTCAAGGGGGATCACAGCTGTAGACTCAACATCACACCCACGCGCAGTGGTGCACGCCTGTGATCCCAGGAACTGGGGAGGACCACAGTTCAAGGGTAGCCTTAGCAACTTAGCAAGACTGGATCTCAAAAAAAATAATAATAATTTTAAAATAAAGTGATAAAAAGAAAAAAAATGTTCCATGCCAATGTCATTATATATTGTTGTTACACAATTATTGGCCTTTATCTTGTATTTAGTAAAACCTAAGAGATGATATATTTGGGAAGACATTCAGCATCAAAGAGTAAAAGGAATTTAGCTTAAATTTTAAAAATCGGAACCCTATTCTGCATTAGTAATCAGAACTGTGGGCTCATAGTTACACAGAGAGAGAAAGATCAGGACAGGCCAGCTTTCCACAGTCACTCAAAGAATATAGTATTTAATTACTAAAGAAGTGATGGAGCTGGGCTCGGTGGCATGTGTCTTAATCCCATCAACTCAGGAGGCTGAGGCAGGAGGATCGTGAGTTCAAAGCCAGCCTCAGCAATGAGGATGCACTAAGCAACTCAGTGAGAACCCGTTTCTAAATAAAATACAAAAAAAGGGTTGGGGATGTGGCACAGTGGCTGAATGTCCTTGAGTTCAACATCCGATACAAAAAAAAAAAACTAAAGAAGTGATCATTTGAAGTAGGTAAATTTCTAGGAGAAAAAAATCATCTGAGTATGGGTTGAATTTCTAAATCAATGCTATTCACTTTATGGTTGAAACAATGCTTTACTTGTGGATAAGAAGAAGAGGACAAGAGAAAATTTTTGTAGATGAAAGATGTAATATACATTTAGAAAACAGCATATGAAATTTATGATATGATAATTAGATATGAAATTTATGCCGGCATATGCCTGTAATCCCAGTGGCTTGGGAGGCTGAGGCAGGAGGATTGTGAGTTCAAAGCCAGCCTCACCAACAGCAAGGCATTAAGCAACTCAGTGAGACCCTGTCTCTAAATAAAATACAAAATAGGGCTGGGGATGTGGCTCAGTGGTCGAGTTCAATACCCAGTACTCCTCCACCTCCCCAAAAAGATGAAATCATGGTGATTTAAGAAAAAAAAAAAAAAGAAATTGAGTATTAAAGGTGGTCAGAAGAGCTTTTATTAGAAAAGAAATGAGCGCGAAAATGGTGCCACTGTGTTAATCTACTACACCAGCAATGCTCAGTGTGAAACCCCATGGAAATTTCCAAGAAATGGAGGTTCTTGTATCAATGCAAAGCAGGCTCAGAGTCCCCACAGAAAAACAGAGGGCATACTTAACTCGGCATCATACAGATTGGATTTAATAGAGACTACTTATAAACATAGAGTTCAGAAACTCCCAGAAAATATGCAGGCTCCTGGGGCTGCCCCCTCCCTGGCCCTAAGGGTTTCGGGAATGGAGTAGTCTCTCTGGAACCTGAGACACAAGTAGATAGAGAGGACCCAGTGAGGACCCCAGTCAGTGACCTTCAACCTAGGGATACAGCTGAGCCGAGGGGGCACTGCATAGAGAAGATAAGGTAATAAATAGTTTCCTTCCGTCTGCTGCGACTCCCCACTGGCCAAAGCCAACCCAAGTCAGAGGGTCCTTCCCTGTGGTTCATGCAGGTTGGATGACCCCGCAAGAAGACAGGGTGGAGACGTGAAGAGAGCAGAAAACAGAAGAGTAAACAAGATTGCCAACACAGGAGGCGTTCTTTTGCTGTGCCTGTTTTCCCATTTATGTACCTTGGGTGACTCTAATAAAATATTAACCTTTAGGGACAATGGCCTCACTCCCTCTTTTAATCTAAGTCAAACCCTTAGGGGGGGTGGTTAGAACCATCCTGGCTGAACCACAAGCAGGGCACACAAAGGACACCCCCTCTATTAAACTGACACCCATTTCTGAAGTTTTTGTCTAGAACATACTGTTTATTTAGCACCATGAATCTAAATTCTGCCTTGCCCCCAATTCTGACATATAGTTAAATTCCTTATTATTTTCCTTTATACAGATAGGCTAGAGATCTCTTATTTCTCCTACACTGAGAATTTTAATGTTTTCCTTCATTTTCCAGAATTGTCCATGTTCACTTATACTTGAGTCCCTACATTTTTTTGAAATAAGATAGTACCCAGAATAAAAGCAATGAACTGTTCCTACTCCAGAGTCAATATTCAAATAGCATTACCCAGCATTTCTTTGCAGGATAATTCTCTATACATGGGATCTACCTCTGCAAAGTTGTGTCTGGCTCTGACATCATTATCCATGTACAAACCAAGAATAATCCACACCTCTCCTCTTTTTAAACATCCAACCTTTGTCCCCTGTCCTCCCAGTTAGCTAAATATCTCACTTTTTACTTCACTGAGTAAACTGAACTGATGGGAGGAAAGTGGGTTCAGTCTCCAGCACTGCAAAAAAAAAAAAAAGTTTAAAAACCACCAAAAATTCTCCCTCCCCCATTCCTACAATGTGAAGGTGCAGTTCCTCCCATCAGAAGGTGGAGTCTGTTTCCTACTCTTGCATCTTGGTGAGTCCTGTGACTTGTGAAGCTAATGTGATGCAAAGCAGTAGCTTGAATTCCCCTTTATAATGGGGTTACTTTCTTGCAGCATCTGGATCACTGAGACCCCTTATGCATGAGCCTGAGCTAGTTTGCAAGAGGAGTGGAAACAAGAAAAAGCACCCAGCCTCTCCAGCCAGGTGCCTCCTGAGTAAGTGAAGCCTTCCTGGAGGATCCAGACGTGGGTCAGACCCTGGGGAGGTCTGCTGACCTGCCCAGAACAGAACCATCTGACCATAGGATCACCAGATAAATATATGGTTGGGGTTTTTTTGTTTGCTTTTGGGAGTTTTGTTTTATTTTGGTTTCAGTTTGGGTACCAGGGATTGAACCCAGTGGCACTTAACCACTGAGCCACATCCCCAGCCCTTTGTGTATTTTATTTAGAGACAGGGTCTCGCTGAGTAGCTAAGTGCCTTCCTATCTGCTGAGGCTAGCTTTGAACTCTCTATCCTCTTGCCTCTGCCTCCTGAGTTGCTGGGATTATAGGCGTGGGTGGCCCATGAGCCCAGCTATGATTGTTTTCAAATAGCAAATGTCAGGGAAGGGAAATGGGGATTGCTATTAGGAAAAACTGATTAAAGTGAGATGTCATGGTAAACACGCTGGAATCCCAGTGTCTCAGGAGGCCAAGGCAGGAAGATGGCAATTTTGAAGCTAACTTAGCAAGACCCTGTCTCAAAACAAAAAATTTAAAGGGCCGAGAATGTACTTCAGTGATAGAGCACCCCTGGATTTAATCCCTAGTGCTGCAAAAAAAAAAGGTTATAATTTTTATAATTCAAAATACCACCTTGAAATTAATGCTTATTTGTGCATTTATATAGCACATCCTTACAATGTTGAATCTACAAAAGTCTTAGTCTCATTTGCCCTGTGTGAGAAGCACCAGGGGTTATTCAACAAACATTTATTGAGATGTGTTGTATGCCCCAGGCTGTATTTGTCTATGGAGTTACAGAGAAAACAAAACAACTTGGGCTCTACCCTAAAAATTCTTACCTTGGGGAAGTGGAAAAACACAAGGGTAATCAAATGATTAAAACAGGATCTGATAATTTTTATGAAGGACTTAAGTTTGTTAGAGGTTGCCGGGAGGAAAGAGGAGGGAGGAAAGGCACTCAGATCCGGACACCTTAACCAGATCTTGAAAGATAATAGAAGTTGGCCAAGAGAAGTGGGGTGGGAGTCACCAGGGCAGAGGAGAAAGGGAGGACCTAGGCAGGATCCCATTCTGACTGCAAGTGGGGTTGGCAACTGGGAAAGAGGCAGCATGAACGGAGTCCAAGGGGCAGAGGGGAGTGACAGCGATCACAATGCTCAATGCAATCACTGGTCATGCTAAGAAAAAGGAATTTCATTTTGAAGGTAAAGGGGAACCACAGAACATTTTTAAGGTGGTGAGACAAGTTTTAGAAAGCTCTGTTTGCTCAACTTTGCAGTAAAAAGAATACTGAGAGGAAATCATGTGGTGCAGTGTGCACCAGGAAAACCAAGCAAAAGTGGGTGAGTTTTTTTGCTTGTGCTGGGGATCAGGCTTGGGGCTTTGCACAGACTCTACCACTGAGCTACACCCCTCCGGTTAATCTCGACAGACTGATCTCCATGTGGCTGGGAAGGTATAGAGACTGTCCCCATCCAGCATAAAGCTGGGGTTGGTATCTCAGGAGGAAGTAGAAGAAAAGATGATAGTTAGGGGTGACTTACTGACTGAGGTAATGGTGCAGGTTTGGGGAAGAGTCACTGACTGAACTCTGAAATACTGAGTCTTGGGTGTTTGTGGAAGCCTCCAATGGAAATTTAGACTGCGTAATAAGATGTGCTGCTCCAGAGCTCCACAGGATGGAACCTGAAGATAACAGATTTGGGGAGATAAACATAAAAGACATTGCCTCCAAAGCCTTTGGGGCTAAGCCCATAGGAAAGTAATGCTCCTCTCTGAGTTTCCACATGTGTCAAATGAAGACATTCATCATTATGGAACAGGTTTGTGGCCACACACAAAATTACGTTTAGTAAGTGAAACACAGTATGTGGCAAATGATAGCACATGCTATCATATTTTGAATGAGAATCGGCAAGAAAAATTTTCAAAGTGAGAAAAGGCGAGTTCCAGTATCTAAGAAACAAGCTAAAGAGCCCAAAAAGGATACCAACAGGAAAATAGTAAAAAACATAAATAAATAAGATAGCATACATGCTGGGCACCGTGGAGCACCCCTGTAATCCCAGCAGCTAGGGAGTCTGAGGCAGGAGGATCATGAGGTCAAAGCCACCCTCAGCAACTTAGCGAGTCCCTAAGCTAGACTCAGAAAGACTCTGTCTCTATTAAATATAAAAAAGGCCTAGGGATGTGGCTCAGTGACTAAGCACCCCTGGGTTCAGTCTCCAGTAGCAAAAAATTAAAAAAAAAAAAAAAGATAGCATACATACACACCTGAAAACCTCCATCTGAAAAATAAATTAATAAAAGGAATTGCAGAATATTTTACTGGGGGAAATGTTCTTAAAATACTCAGCTTGCTTTCAATGCCACTCATAATATGACCCCTACCTACTTCCTTTTCTATAGTTGCCTCTAAAGATCCCTCTTTATATAATCTCTCCTCCAGCCAAAATGGACTTCGGGGATTGACTTGCATTTTCCTACTTCCCACTCTCCCTGCCTTTCACCTTCTTTCCCCTCTGCCTACAATACTGCCCTCCAGAGTTAAACACCTCACCACTGACTTGAAGGCCTATCTAGGGAAAACGCCCGGGTCCCACCCACCCACCAGATTCTCTGACCCACTTGGATCTAATCTCTAATCTCTCTCTCTGTTCAGTGACTGCAGCTTTGTGTTTCCTTCACAGCATTATTATTTCATTCTGTGCCCAAAATACTCAGCCTGGGATCAATCCAACAGACAAGATCAGGAAGAGCTCCTAAACACCCCCAAATCACTGCCAAATCACGTGCACATACACACAGGAACATTTGTGGGGAGGGGAGAAAGGACAAATAATTCTCTCCCCTGGTTCTCAAAATTAACACAGCCCCTTAAAAATTAATTTGTTTTTCATTTGGTCCTCTTGTCCTATGCACTCTACAGGGACCTCCAGGGTCTGCCCAGCTCAGCATCTCCTGGGGGGGGGGGGGGGCTAGAAAAAAAAGCCTTTCATCAAGCAGGCCCTTGTACTGTGGGGCTCAGCTGAAGATCCAGCACGCGTGCTGACACTTACCAAGAAAAAAAGGGAAAGTTTGAAAAAGAAAGAGGAGAAAACCCTTAACTCCTCCGAACTAAAGGTATTACCACAACCCAAACAAGAACAGTGAAAGTGAAATTAATGCATTTTCTCCAAACCCCTGAGTGAGCCAGGCTGGGATGAGGGATCAGGCGAGGACCTCGCAGTTCTCTGCTGCCCAAACTCACTGTGATCTTGGGTAATGATTCTCTCAAACTCCCTACACCTCATTTCCTACTTATGCAACATGGAAAATAATCCTTGCCCCTTATCTACTAAGTGGGGAGGCTGTAAGGAAAACAGATGACACAGAAAATGCTTTTGGAACACTTCATTAGGCAGAGTCTTTACCAATCTTTTCATCAGAGAGTCTGTGGTTGTAAATGCCCGCTTGACTGCAGTGGTTGTTTTGATGTCCTGCCTTCTTTCAGGACTAAAATATTTCCAAATGTGCTCAAATTTAGCATTGACGGTAAGAACATCTTGGGCTGGAATGCATGCTGACCACACTGGAGAGCAGCATTTCTCAGCCACTTGATAAGCATTAAAAAAAAAAAAAAAGTCTGACTCCTTTTTAGATTTTTGTATTATTATTAAAGCAAAGGTTAATTATTTCCCTTTTTCAAAGTACACAATTCTATAATAAACACTATTCAGAAAACAAAAGAAAAGAAACAAACTGCTGATCTGCACCAACGTGCATGAAATCTCAAATGCCTTCTGCCAAGTAAAAGAGGCCAGACCAAAAAAAGTACATGGTGTATGACTGCATTCATATAAAATTTGAGAAAAGCAAACCAATCTCTATGGCTGACGTGAGTGAGCAGTTACAGGGGCAGGAGAGGCAAGACAGGCCCTAGGTAACTTTGGAGAGGGGGTGATGGATGTGCTATCAGAACTGCGCCATGTTTTCACAGATAACACCACCATTTTCAAAACTTCCAGGTGGGGCTGGCGTTGTGGCTCAGTGGTAGAGTGCTCACCTAGTATGCCTGAGGCACTGGGTTCAATCCTTAGAACCACATAAATGTAAAATAAAGATATTGTGTCCACCTAAACCTAAAAAAATAAATATTAAAACAAAACTTCCAGGTGTGTGCAATGTATTTTTGTCATTTATATATCAACAAAGCAGTTTTCAACAACTCTATTATACAATTGAATTTCCCTTTTCAAACCATACCCCTCTCCACCTTGTCCCCATAAACATAAACCTGCCTTCATCCTGAGGCCCCAGGGAACCCTGACTCCCAGTTGTCCTCCTTGCCACACAGGCCTGGCCAGTTCCTGTCCCAGGACTCCTCTGTTCTCTCTCAGGAATGTCATCCTGTTTCTTTCTCCTCCCTTCATCTCAGAAGCAGCCCAGGAATCCTCTCCACAAGCAGACCCTGAACGGACTCAAGCCTGGCCTTGTGCTCCCAAGCTCCTGGGCATGTTTCTAGCTGCCCCTCTGCACTGTACACATAGTTTATCTCTTTAGGCTTCTGGTCTCCCTCGTGAGACTGTAGACCTCAAAGCGCTCTTCACTATTTCTGTGTGACTGGGAGTCTCCTGAAGTCTCAGAAAGTAAGTATGCAGTCTCAGTAAAACATACAAATGCATGCAGAAGACTGTGAAATACAGTTATCAAATTATTAAAGCCTATATTTGACATGGTAACATATATGCCTTTTTGTTGACATATTAAATAACAAGATCTAGGGTTAGGTCAAATTATTACCGAAGTAGTGATTGTGTATAAACAACATTCCAAGAGAAAGGCACCAGCTGTAATAAGATATGAAAATAGGTGTGATTTCTCCTGGTAACAAGTATAATTAATACTGTTGTGGTTTGTCATCACGATTCATAACTGAAGGAAATGTGCACTACAATTAGAGGTCAGTGAAAAGGTAACCTTCCCCAACCATATTCTCTGGGCCTCTGAACTCCACCCAAGGACAAGGATCACGGACTCCTCTATAAGGACAGCTCTTAGAGGGGCTGTGCCTATTTACATTTGTGTTCTCTATTCTCTGAGCACATGGTGGGGTGGGGGTACTTAGTATCCCAGCTACTGAATAATACAATACAACTGTCTTTTGGTGTCTGTAGAGGATTGGTTCCGGGACACCTAAGACTAACAAAATAAGTGGACACTCAAGTCCCTTATATTACATGGTATAGTATTTGCATATAACTCATGCACATTCTCCTATATATTTGAGATCATCTCTAGATTACTAATAATATCTAATACAATATAAATGCTATGTAAATAGCTGTCACATTCAATAGTTCGGGGAATAATGACATGAAACGTACATGTTCAATTTGTTGGCCTAACTACATTTTCCATTCTTGGTGGGCTGAATCTATGGTGTGGAACCTGCAGATATGGAGGACCCATATAATAACAATAGGGATATAGAATATAAATTCAAAAGTAGATATAAATCATTTCTTCTAGTAAGAACTATAACCATTGCTGCTGGTATGTTTACATAGAAGTATATCCTGAAAGATGGCTCACTGGCTGCCGAGGAACTTGGAATACATCTACCTGGAACTTCATTCTTTGGCTACCTGATAACATATTCTTCAATCCTTCAAAGGATTAGCATTAAAACCACGAAAAGAAACTAATATAAAGATTGGGGGATTTAGAGGAGCAAGTCAGCCCCCTTACAATGACATGTGCAACATGACCTTCAAATGAGTCATGCAAATCTCAAAGTACATAAGAAATATAAGAAATTCCCTTGGCTCATCTTTTTCTGCAGCAGTGAATAATGCAATGTTTCGCCCCAACCATGGCCCTCTCTTAATATTACTAAATACTTCCTTTCTTCTCTTTTTGTTTCTGTGGTTATTGTTGAGAGCATTTCATAAGAGTAAAAATGAAACAAGTTCAAGCACCCTGGACTAACAGTGAAGAACCTATGGAGAAAAGAAATTCCTGTTCACTGTGGATTTTCACATGAGCCTCTTCAGTCTTACACAGAACATTCTTCCATCCACACTTGGGCCCAGAAGCTGTGACAAGCCAGGGCCAGTCTCTATTATGCATGCAGCCCTGGAAGAAGGAGGCAACTCCTCTCCTCCCACTATCTGACCTCTGTCTTTAGCATCCAAGGCAGACTGGTTTGACTTCCAGCATAATCCTAAAGAACTAAAGTGAGTAAAAAGATGTGCTCATTCAAAGCTCTTTTATACTCCTACCCAGAAAATTTAGGAGCCACTTAAAAGTCAGCCAGTCAAATTGAAAAGAATGTTGAGCAAGTGTGTTGGTCCATCTCTATCCCCATCCTGTGGCACTAAATATCTGCAACACTGGACAGAGCTATGAAGAAATAGGCTGTTTTGGAAAATGCAAATCAGAAGATAATGGCTCACTGCCTGAATGTAAAATCCCTACAGAACTCCGCAGTGAACCGCCTAGCTGTCCAGGAGTGAAGGGCCACAGTTCTGAAGGAAAGGAGCAGGTGTCTGTCTGGCTTCCCTGTGGCCACCGCCAAGGCTAACTGCTTTGCAGGACATTCTGTGCATTGCAGAGAAGTGAGCGTCTCTCCTCTGCACTCTCTCCCTCACCAGCTTTTTACCTTTTGTCTACAAATATGTTCACATCGATCTCATCTTTACAAGAGTAACAACCACCTTTACACCACTTCTCCCCAGAGTTACCAAACTACTGCCTATTATCTGTGTTCTAACTTCTTAAGAGAGCAGGCCCTAGCTGATGTCTACACTTCCTCCCTCTGTTTCTTTCTTCTAACCTCTCTAAATTTTTTCCAGCCACCAGTCTTGACTGTAATTAACTCACTAAAATGAATGGTACCAGGGGCTGGGGGTATAATAGAGCACTTGCCGAGTTATGTGTGAAGCCCTGGGTTTGGTACCCAGCCCTGGGGCTGGGGGTGGGGGGGATGGCTCCTGCCAGCCACAGTGGCACACACCAGTAATCCTGGCTACTTGGGAGGCTGAGGCAGAAGGATCCAAAGTTCCAGGACAGCCTGGGCAACTTAGCAAGACCCTGTCTCAAAATAAAATAAAAAGAGCTGGGTATACAGGTTAGTGATATAGGGCTTGCTTAGCATGCACAAGACCCCAGGTGATCTCCTCCCCTCCACATACACACAAACGTGGTACCAAAGTCAAAAACCTCATAATTGCCGATCCCAAAAGGTTTTCAGGCCTTGTTTTGCATGACCTTGAATATTGCCAACGCTCCCTTCCACCTGGAAACTGTTTTTCCCTGGAAACTTCTACCACTGTTTGTCTGCATTATCTTTATTTTTTTTTATTTTAATATTTATTTTTTAGTTTTCGGCGGACACAACATTTTTGTTTGTATGTGGTGCTGAGGATCGAACCCGGGCCGCACGCATGCCAGGTGAGCGCGCTACCGCTTGAGCCACATCCCCAGCCCTGTCTGCATTATCTTTAAATGGTGGTGGCACCTAATATTCTTTTTTAGACCCATTTTTCTTATTTAATCTAACCGGTCTCTTTAGGACAACTAATCGATTTGGCTTCAAGCTTTTTTGTTCGTGAAAAACTACACACTTTTATGGAATTTCTAATTTGATATCCAATTTTCTTATCCTAAGTTCACATGCTTAACTCTCAACTCTGCGCTTCAGCTCATCCACCAAGGCTGGCCTGCCCTAGGCCCTCAGCGGGTCTCAAGTGCTGAGCTAATCTACCCCAAAAGTATCTCCCTCCCGAGCTCCCAGGCACCCTCCTCCACTCCATTCACTACCCTGCTGCCAAATCAACATCTCACAGGAGCACATCCCTTGAGTCTCTGCCCTACCTCAACTCCTTCACCACTACCCCCAAAGGACCTCAACCCTTTGCTGGTAAAACTCCCCCT
The DNA here is from genome assembly GCF_964194105.1 of Spermophilus citellus. NCBI lineage: Eukaryota > Metazoa > Chordata > Mammalia > Rodentia > Sciuridae > Spermophilus > Spermophilus citellus. The sequence goes on along the minus strand of NC_138187.1, from coordinate 135,871,400 downwards.
CTGAGAGTCGGTGGAGCTGGGTGCTCTCTAGGGAAACCACATGTGCGGTCAGCTTCTGGCTCTCAGAAGCCCAGTGGAGAAGCGCCAGCCCTCTGGAGACAGGATGGTCGGTAATTAAAAGGACAGACTCCAGAGCAGGCTGCCTGGGTCAATGGGAGCTTCTCACTGGGGAACTGTGAGTGAAGTCTTTGCCCTCTCTGAGCCCTAGTTTCTCTACCTTCTGAGGATACTACTCCTCTTCCTAAAGAGTGGGCGTGAAGATGGAGATAACATAGGTAATGGGCTTCACACAGTAGGTTTAAAACTTCAGTAAATCTTAACCACCATCCTCAATCTTATCATCAGGAAATAAACTCTCTGAGTCCCAGCTGAGTGTGAGACCCTTACAGGTCAGGGAAACTCATTCTCCAGCCTCACCTCCAACCACTCCCCTGCACTGCCTTCCTAAGGGCCCCAGGCCATATTCACTTACTCTCCTCTCCCTCCTCCTCCTCCCACCACAGGTCTGGGCACTCACCCTTTTCCTCACCTAGAATTCTTTCCCTGTCATTAGCTTGGTGAGCCCCACCTCTGAAAGGGCTGGTGGGCTGCCCTCTCTACTCCCCTCTGCCGATCCCTGCTCCACTTCTAGAACTCTTTCTACCGTGATGCCTAAAATCTTTCATTGATAATTCTTTTTTTTTCTTTTGCTCTAATTAGTTATACATGACAGCATTCATTGTACACAAACGGAGCATCATTTTTCATTTCTCTGGTTGTGCACGAAGTAGAGTTACAACCTTAGTGCAATCATACATATACCTAAGGTAAGGAGGTCCGTCTCCTTCCACTATCTTTCCTACCCCCTCATCCCCTCTCCTCCTCCCTCCCCTCAAAATGCAGTCCCTCTGATCTCTCTATCAACACTCCTTTATGACCTCTTTGTCTCAAGTTTAAAATATTAATATGCTGGAAATTTCCAGACTCCTCTCTCTCCACTTGTTGAACTCCACTTGGCTAATGGGTGAAACTCTCCACTCAACACGGATCAAAATGAACTCCAGGTGCTGTGTCCAAACCCATCCTAGCTGCATACCTCCCCCCCACACCCCAGGGGTCAGCAAGTTCAGTGTTCCAGTTCCTCATGCCCAAACTCTGGATTCCACACTTGACTTCTCTCTTCCTCTTGATTCTATATCCAACCCAGGGATAAGAACCCTGGCCTGAGCCTTTGTCATCTTTTATCTCAGTTACAGCGATGGCTCTTTGCTGGCCGTCCTTCCTCATCACACCAATCTGTTCTCAACACAGCAATCAGAGTGATCTTTATTATTTCTTTTCCTTTCTTTAATGGACAGTGGGGGGGGGCGGTCAGGTGCGATGGGGGTGGGGGTGGGGGAGCGCTGGAGCTGATTCCAGGGCCTGGCACATGCTAGGCAAGCTGTGTACCACTGAGCCCCGCCCTTGGCCCTGGAGTGATCCTGTTGAACTCTCAGTCTCCTCATGCTCTCCTTTGCTATGGTTCCCTGTTTCGCTCATGATTAAAATGCAAAGTCCTTAAAATGGTGCTCAGCAGTCTGACTGCCTGACTTCCCTGGCCTCGCCTTCCAGTACCTTCCCCTTCACTCATTCTGCTCAGCCCCACTGACTTCCTTGCTCTTCCTTGAGGAGATTCCTCAGCTGTTTTCTCTGCTTGGAAACCTGCCCTGCCACATGGGGAACGCATTTAGCAACCTCACATCTCTGTTCAAATCTCATCTTCTTGAGAAGTGCTCTGCCCAGAGCCAGGGCTCAGACATGGGCATGTGGCCCCAGAGCATCCCTTCTCCTTCACATGGTCTCTGAGGATGCTTAGTCACTGAGCTAATTCTACCTGGGCATCTGAGGAAAGGAGAATAAAAAATTCACTTTGCTGAGTAGTCTCCTCTGGCCCCATGCTATGACCGAGGAAAAGCAACCATCCTAATTTAATAGGACTCATATTATTTGTCCCAGATCACAAAGCTTATAAACCACTGAGAATTAAAACCCTGTTGGGCCAGGCATAGTGACACAAAATTATAATCCCAGTCACTTGAGAGGCTGAGGCAGGAGGATCACAAGTTTGAGGCCAGCAATATAGCAAGATCCTATCTCAAATTTTTAAAAAAAAAAATTTAAAAATTAAATAAACTAGGGATGTAATTCTGTGGTAAGGCTCCCCTGGATTCAATCCCATCCCCTAAAACAAAAATAAAATTAAAAAAAATACATATATATCTTTCCTCTCATCCTGATCTCTAATGCTGTACCACTCTGCTGCGTGCTGGGGAGTCCCATGTCCTTGTCCTCCCCTAGAAAAAGTCCTTATTCTGCCCTTAGCAACGTCAGCTCAGTTCCAGGTGTAGTCAGGAAGTGAAAGGCTGTTAGTTGAGGGGTTTTGTTTTTTTAATTGCCAAGTCATTGTATTATGTCTACTGATTGAAACTAGATTTAAAAAAAAGACAACAGATTATTCAGACATTTCACTTTTCAGCTGTAGGTGTCCGTTACAGAACAACCAAGAGCAGGGAAGTGTAATCCCTGAGTCCTCCTGGCCCTGGGTGAAATCTGCAGCTTTCCTGCCCTTCTTCCCAACCTTTCCTTCATCCGCCCCACCCCATCCCACCCCTGCTCCCTCTAAATCGTGCACTGAGGGAAAGCAGGAATCCAACCAACCGATGACGTTCTTCCCATACTTGGCATTACTTGCTGGTGAGTAGTCACTTTTATGAGCTAAGAGGCAGTCTCCGTGGTGCTTAGTCACCAGGATGTTAGAGTCCCCCTGCCTGGGTTTAAATTCCCACCCTGCCACCAACTAGAAGTGCTACAGAAAAGTTTAGCCTCTTTAAGGTCTTAAAAATAAAAAAACTCTTCTTTTATAGGGAACTGTAAGGATGGGGTGAGAGAATGCAAATTAAATCACAGAGCCAACCGCTGGCATATGTGAGTGCCAGGCTCTTTCTGAGAGTCCACGGGAGCCTGTGCAGGGCTGCTGGTCCCCACTCCTGACTCAAAGCACTCTGGAGGAAGATCACGTCTGCTGGTCCTCTAGTAAATCCCCACCTTGTGGAAAGACCTTGGGGGCATCAATTCTAGTAAGCTTTCTATGTTTCCAGTTGGAGGAGCCCCAAAGGATCACTTGGGGCTTTTACAATATGAAATAAAAAACAGTCTAATATACAAATTATTTTGACTTTTATCTATTAGCCACATCCCCAGCAAGAGTCCTACAAACTTTCTGATTCTAAGGAAACTGTAGCTTCCTTCCACTTCCCCTGTTAATGCAGCAGTAACATCTCCTGTCTATTCGTCTGCATGAACAAAATAGGAAAACAGACTTCCTAAAAGTTAAGCTGGGACTCAGACATCAGCTTTCAATTCTTGTATTTTTTTTTAATAGGAATTCTTTAAAAGAAAGCTAGTTCAAGAATCTTAATTACAGAAAACTTTGGAATAATGACAGAGACAATTTTTTCTCCTTTTTCTAGACATTACAAGACAAGTACTTTATCATTTATATTTATTCTCAAGTTCTAGAACAGGAAGAAATAGTTAAAGAAGTTCACCAATAAATCACCAAACACAGAGAGGACTTATCCAACCATTAGAAATTCAGAAAAACAAGCTTAAAAGTCTGTATAAATTACTGTGCATCTTTGCGCTGTCCCCTTTCCGCTCTTCTTATTCATCTTCAAATAACGACACACCAGGTAGCTGCTCCCAGTGTGATTTTCTGCTGTACTTTTCCTAGGCACTTGACCCTGCAGAGTGGGTGACTCAGCACGTTCAAATTGCAGAGCTCAGGTTCAGAGGGGGAATGTGTCCCTCCTCTTTTACAAGTACTTCGGAGAAGCTATCAGGATAGGACACGGATTTTATTCTTCTTTTTAAGGTTTGAAAGTCCAAAGAATTTACACACTTGCCTCTCCGACCCAAAAGCAAAAGGGCAAATACAGAAGGCAGAAGAGAGAAATAAGATTGTCGTAAAAACACTTCTGATTGCTCAAAGATTATGCTCCTTAGCTATATTAGCATTTAAATTGCCGCAGCAGGACGTGGGTAAAGACCTCTCAGATGCTAACAAGGTGGGGAACTGGCCAAGTTTGCACCTTTTTTCCTCCTATTGTTTCAGTGGTGCCCGTTTTTTTCCCCCTACAGACCTCAGTAAAGGTGAAATGGGCATTGAGAAAGCTAAGCCTTTCTATGTAAAGATAAACTTTTCTTTTTTAATTAAAAAGACATAAAAAGCTCAGAAATTTCTCCATGTTGAGCACTAAGCAGTTTGAGTATGCTAGCCGTTCCCAAACCTTGCAGATTATCAAAACCACCAGGGGAGGCTTCTCTAAATGTAGATTTACAATTCCCTTCCTGTCCCTGATACTGATTCCAGGAGGTTTGGGGTGGAGCCCAGAGGTCCGTAAAACACTCACTCTAGTGATTCTGGAACACAGCGAGGTTTGGGGTGAGATCAAGCCGATCAAAACCACAAAGGTGAGGGAAAACAAATGGAGGATCACACCTCCCCCAGCCCAGTTGTAAACTGCAAGGGTGAAAGTCAGAGAACTTTGAAGTTTAGGGAGACTGCATCTTCTTATGTTAAAGTGATCAAATATCAGTAATATTCTTAACTGACTTCACTTTTATAATTCCCAGTGAAATCCTAATTTTATTTTAGAACATGCATGACCTTGCTTTCTAGTTCCTGTTTATAGTGATGAGCCACAGGTTATCTTTGTGCCTATAACAAAGACTCCTTCGTCAGACCTGTGCTTGCTAATTTCCTTCAATTCACTCCTAGAATCTTCACAGCAACCCCTGCAAGTAGCCACTATTATCCCCATTTTAGAGATGAGGAAGTATAGGCTAGGACAGAAGTGTTCCAGTGAGGAAGCCAAGACTTAAATCCAGGCCTGGTGCTCATGCCGATGGTGGGGGGTCCATTACAGACAGCTGGTTGGTTGGTTAGATGGGTATTTGGAGAAATGTGCACAGGCTAGATACATTTCTGGTATCACTAAAACAATTGGAGGAGGAAAAAAAAAGGTGCAAACTTCGCCAGTTTTCTACTTTTTTAGCATCAATGAGGTATTTTGCCATGTCCTGCAAGTGCATTTCTTCAAAGGATTTCTGGATTCAAGTCTTAGATTCTCATTAGGCCGGTAACCTTCATTATATTCAGCAAACAACTGATGAGCAGCATGTCTACTGCAGGGCAGATACAAAGAGACCCAGCAGCTCCCAACCTTGGAAGAGGCTGCCCAGCCCTCAGCATGGTAGCAGAGGGCAAAGAGTATCCCCTCCTTGAGCATTTGTGGTGGGCTTTGCTCCAATAATTGTCCCATCACCTCTAGGAGCACATTCTCAGCTTAGCTGTCTGAACTGTCACATCTCCATCTCTGATTCAGAAGTGTGTTCACCCACATTATAGGTGCAGAATGCTCTGAGGAACACAGGTGGGAGTGGTTGGCTGTGGCCTTCTTTGAAAGTCTTCACAGAGGATGTGGCTTATGCGCTGAAAGTTAAAGGATGAGAAAGATTTCACTAAGCAAAGAGGATAAGGGGTGTTGTGGGCCCAGGGCAACATGTGCTGAGCCTGCCTAGCCTGCCTAGGTTCAGGTGCAGCTGGGGGTGGGAGGGATGGAGGGAGGAAGAGACTCTGAGAACAAACGGGGACTGTATGCTACTGAGGAGTTCAGACTTCAAAGATGCAAAAGGGAACCAAGAGCAGTCTTTATGCAGAGGAGTCATAGGACTGGATTTGTATTTTAGGAAGGTAATGTTCAGGGCAGAGAAGGCGCATCATGGAAGGCACAGGGTTTGGCAGGTCAGATGAAAGGCTGTTGCATCAATCAGGCCAGATCTAGCCCAAATTAAAGACATGATCTTCCATTAGAGGATGGAGTTCACTGGGGGAATTCTTGAGTTTAAGGGCATGTGCTTTGGAGTCAAGTGGGCCAAATGCTGGCTCTCCTTGACTTTTGTGGGTCTTAGGCAAGCCTTGAACATTTTTTCATATGTGTGATTCGTATGGGGGTTGAATTCAAGGCATTTTACCATTGAGCCACGTCCCCAGCCCTTTTCATCTTTTTTAAATATTTATTTTTTAGTTTTAGGTGGACACAATATCTTTATTTTATATTTATGTGGTGCTGAGGATCAAACCCAGTGCCTCATGCATGCTAGGCAAGCACTCTACCACTGAGCCACAACCCCAGCCCCCCTTTTTATCTTTTGAGACAGGATCTCACTAAAGTTCCTGAAGCTGGCCCCTAACTTGTGACCCTCCTGCCTCAGCCTCTTGAGTAGCTGGGATTACAGGAGTGTGCTACCTTGCCCAGCTAGTCTTGAACTTCTTGAAAACCTTACTCTGCTTATTTTTTTTTTTAAAGAGAGAGAGAGAGAGAGAGAGAGAGAGAGAGAGAATTTTTTTTTTAATATTTATTTTTTAGTTTTCGGCGGACACAACATCTTTGTTTGTATGTGGTGCTGAGGATCGAACCCGGGCCGCATGCATGCCAGGCGAGCGCGCTACCGCTTGAGCCACATCCCCAGCCCCACTCTGCTTATTTTATATGGGAGAAAAATCTGCCTTCTGGGACATTTTGCCAATGAAATGATATTATGCTCATTTGCACAAGGTTCTCCCTCAATCAATGGTGACACAGCGATAATGATGAAGATGACAATGGCAAAGTAACACTTGGGGGCTGACTGGCTGCAAGCTGAGGGGAGGGGAAGACTTCAGGAGACCTCCCAGGTTTGCAGGAGGGTGGATGAAAACACACATCACCAACCAGCATGGTGGCACAGAAGAAGGACCAGGCGTAGAAGAGGCAGTGAACCTGGTTTTGAACAGGTTGTGCTTGGGATGCCTATCAGAATTTATTAGTAGTTAATTGGAAATACAGTTTGACAGAGAGCTAGAAGTAGAGATCCATGAGGCATTTGGGATCCCAGCTGAAGCCTTGGGAACGGAGTTTTAGGAACACGAATCTGTAGGGCATACTGAGGGGAAAGCAGAGTACTGATTATTTTGTTCAAAATGAAAGCTCTAGCTCAAGGTTGTCAGAAACAGACAACTATGAAATAACCATGTACTGAGAACCAACTATATGCCAGGCATCGACCTGGAGCTTGAGAAGCAGGAACAAAAAGATCCACGGAGATTTCACATCTTTGCGGAGGAGACAGTCAGTTAATAAACCTAAGATCCCAGGAATGGGAAAACTTCTTTAAGGGAAGTAGGCAGATGCAGGCTGAGGGCATATGTGTTGAGTGCCTGGGGAGGGGGTGGGGTGTCCACACAAGCTCCCGGGACTCAGGTGAGGCCTCCCAGAAGGAACATTTGAGCTGACACCTGATAGAACATTAAGTGAGGGTTTACCAAGTGCAAGGTTCCATACTAAACCTTGTAAGTGTATGTCCCATTTAATCCTTACAACAGGGGCTGGGGATGGTGCTCAGTTGGAGTTCAGTTGGTAGAGCACGTAAGCCCGAGGTTCAGTCCCCAGCACTATAAAAAAAAAAAAAAAATCCTACATCAACTCAAGGATGAGGTAGGTACTGTAATCATCTTTCCCTTAAAAATACAGAAACCAACTGGGTGCAGTGGCGCACACCTGTAATCCCAGCGGCTGGTGAGGTTGAAGCAGGAGGATCGCAAGTTCATAGCCAGCCTCAGCAAAAGTGAGGCATTGGGCAACTCAGTGAGACCCTGTCTCTAAATAAAATGAAAAAAAGAGGGCTGGGGATGTGGCTCAGTGGTCGAGTACCCCTGAGTTTAATAGCCAGTACCCCCCAAAAATAAAAAAATAAATTTATCCAGGGTTCAATCCTCAGTACCACATAAAAATAAATAAATATATTGTGTCCAACTACAATAAAATATAAATATTAAAAAAAAATCTGTGTCACCCACTTCAATCTAATGTATGAAATATGATATGTCAAGAGCTTTGTAATGTTGTGAACAACCAATAAAAAAAAAAAAGAAAAAAAAATCTGTGTCATAGAAATAACTGAGTAGAGTTGAGACAGACAATGGCAATAGTCCATGGAACTATTTAAATAAATAATTTGCCAGTTGAATGTAGCAGTGGACAGTTACTAGTAAAGTCCATTGATGAATACTACTATGCTAAAACAATCAGGAATCTAATTTACTTATTTTGTGATATTGGTTTTAACACATGGACTTCTTATTTTAGGAGAGTTTGCCTTTAGTTTTATGAATGACTTAATATCCATTTGAAGGAAGATGTGGTTATCATTCTCAGCATAAGTTGACTTGCTCTACAAATTTAAATCATATTTTGCCAAAGACCACAGTTTTCAAGCTTGTTTTACTTTTAATTTATTGGAAATAAATGCTTATGTTCTCCCCCCCCCAATAAATAAATAAATTTAAAAATAAAAATACAGAAATCAAACTATAGAGATACTAAGCATCTTATCATGAAGCTGGTGAGCTCCGGGAAGACCCTGACCCAGAGGTGCAGCTGCAGGCACAGTGAGTAGCTCTCCCCCACAGCACAGGGTGCTCTTGCTGTCTCTGCTGAACACACAAAGAACACAGGAGTTTCCGAAAGAAGACGTGATCCACACACATCTCAGTGGTTACAATCACACAGGATGTATCTGGAGGTATTGGTAAGTGCCTAGTGTTTGCTCTATTATTACTTCAAGCGTGGTAGCCTCCTGGAGAATTGGGCAGAAGCTCCAAATATAAAAGCCAGCCTCACTGTTAATTCTGCAACCCAGAACAAGTAACAACTTCTATGAACCGCAGTTGTGTTTTGGCTTTGTTTTCATTTGTAAATCAGGTCTAAGGTCATTCTCAAAGATTATCCTGAAGATAAAGAGATATGAAATACACATATTAAGGCCTCAAGCTTACAATGTTATCTTCACAAGCTGCTGAGGCTGGGAAAAGGTCCCCATTGCACAAAACACTCCATGACTTCTTCATAAAAAAAAAAAAAAAAGTTCAGGGTACGGAGAGCACGGAAAAGAAGATACTTTAGGAGACAGTCCATAAACTGTAATCCCAAGAAAGAAAGTGAAAAAGAAACACAACCTGGGAAGAAGGGTGAAAAAAAAATCACTTTTAAAAGTCCAATTACTCTTATCAATTATTAAGGAAAGTTCAGTTTATCTTATTTGTCATTGTGAAAATTAGCTCAGATACACTACAGGAAAGTTTATCTCCCTGAGATCCCAGTGATTCAATCAGAAAGGACAGGCTTTGACTGGATTGTACCATTTTTTTCCCCTCTACTTTCCTCATTCTGGACCATGGAGTACTGTCCCTCATGAGGTAGTAACAAAACAATATGAAAACAAACTGGCTTTTGGGAAGACACCAAGACCCAAAGCACTCGGTTTTGAATACTGTGGATCCTGCTGTGTGATAGGAGCCCAGAAGGATGGCTCTCAGTCCACAGGATCAGAGATGGTTAGGAAGAGATGGTTAGGAAGAGAGGATGGGGCGCAATATTAAAGTCAAAAGCACCATCACCTGTGCTGGCCCTGGAAGAGAGCATCAGCAAGGCCCAGCGAAGTATGGCTGTGCCTATCGCCTAAAGCATCCACCTCTCTCTCAGCCCGGACCACCCAGCCACAAGGCAGCTCTGTTCTTTAGAACACTAGAACACTGAGGCCATTCCACAGGAGGACATCTGCACTTGCTCTGGATCAGAAACACTTCTGGTGTGAATGAGTTTCATGTTGCTGATCTCAGGAGGAATATAACCTTTGCACAGCCTTCCCTGAGCACCTGCCCCTCTCATGTTCCCACCTGGACTTGCCCACATCCTCCACCACCACCATCCCCCACACAATCTCACATTAACATGCTATTTTCCTTTCTGCATGGTACTTAAAACTATAGAAATTTTTCTTGTTCAATTTTTCCCCCCGTTTCTTTTCTACTCATCTGCACCCTCTGCTAAAAATTGTAAGCTCCATGAGTGCCTAGATATTGTCTTTCTTGTTCACCCTTCTATTCCCAGCACCTGGCAGGAAGTAAAGAGCTTAATAAATATTTATTGAATCAATAAAAGAACTCAGAAGAGCATGATCAAGTTGCAGAGGCCGAAACGTAAAAGCTGAGTTTGAGAAAATGGTGAGCTGTTCATTCTGGCCCGGCTGCACCCAGAGAGATGAGGCAAGATGGGACACTTGCAGATGACAGGGCACAGTTTGCACTGTGGCGACAGTGGACAGCTCTGAACAGAGAGAGCCTGATAGGGCTGCACTTAGGGAAGAGAATTAGCCCAAAAACTGTGAACAGGCAGATTGGAACCAAGCTAAAAAGCTCAAGAGAAAGCCATTTGTTGCCCCAGAATGGCAAAGACTGCAAAGTCTGAAAAGCGTTGGAGAGTGTTTGGGGAAATGGTTTTCTAGCAGTGGAAATTCAATTATATAGTATCTCTTAAAAGTTAAATTGTGCATATTTAAGATGTGGCAATTCTGTATCAAGGTGTCTAGATTAAGAAACTATTGCCTATGTCCAACATATGTAAAAATAATACAAGCATCATTTATACTAGTGAAAAAATTTAAACAATCATATATCCACTAATGGACTGATTAATAAAATGTGGTACTATTTATACCATGAAATACAAATTAATAACAATGTGTGTATGCATGTATGCACGTGTGCACATACACACACACACATAACACACATAGGATAGACCTTAAAAACTGTAAAAAAAAAAAAAAAAGAAAGAAAATAAGCAAATCATAGAGCATTTGGTATATAGGAAACCATTTATGAGTATTTAAACTTATTAAATGATATAACAGATTATGGGTACATGTAGTATATACAAAATATTTTAAAAATCACTTCAAACTAACATGGGTCTGGAAGGTAAGGACAGAGGGACTGGAACTAGAACTAGTATTTAAAGGGAACTTGAGTATCTCCAATGTTTTATTTTGTTAAATAAGTTGAAGTAGATATAACAAAAAAGATAAACTGTTAATTTTGGATGATAGGAATACAGTACAAGGTTCCTGGGGCATCAGAAGAGAGATGCCAGACACTAGTATCTAAAACTAAACTAAAAGGATTTCAGGACTGACTAGATTAGTCGAGGGTGTAAAGGATCCAGAAAGAGAGTAAAGATATGAAGATTATATTCTTTTTGTCTCATGGATGAGAAGCTTCTCCACATCATTAGGAGAAGGGAAAACAGGGCTGGGGTGCAGCTCAGTGGTAGAACACTTACTTAGCATGTGCAATCCCCAGCATTGCCAAAACCAAAACTCGATGAGTTTTATTTTATTTATTTAGGTTTGCTGTACTAAATAAAGGAAACATCTAAGTAGTATCCAGCAAGTCAGAATTCAAACTAGTATTGAAAAGCAAACCAATCATTTTAATCAATTTCTTTTTAAATTTTGTTAAAAACTTTCCCCCCGGTACAGGGGGATGATCCGAGGGGTGCTTTGCCACTGAACTACAATCCCCAGCCCTTTTTATTTTTAATTTTGAGACAGGGTCTCACCAGTCTCCCTCTTGGAAAATAATGTTATTGAGTTTTAATAAACAATTCTAGAAAGCCCGTGCATCTGATCTCTAATATAATCAACTAACCACTCTAGTAAAGCAATTGTTCAGGTGTTTCCTTTCAGTAAGCAACACAGACCAAACTTACACTGTTCAAATTAAAATTCTAAAAATAAACCTCTACATTGACATGGTGGGGCACACCTGTTATCCCAGTGACTTGGGAGACTGAGGTAGGAGGATCACAAATTCGAGGCCAGCCTCAGCAATTAAGCAAGACTCTTGTCTTAAAAAATAAAAAGGGGCCAGGCACAGTAGTACACACCTGTAATCCCAGTGGCTCGGGAGGCTGAGACAGGGGGATCAGGAGTTCAAAGCCAGCCTCAGCAACAGCAAGGTGCTAAGCAACTCAGTGAGACCCTGTCTCTAAATAAACTACAAAATGGGCTGGGAATGTAGCTTAGTGGTTGAGTTCAATCCCTGTTATCCTCCCTCAAAAAATAAATAAATAAATAAATAAATAAATAAATAAATAAATAAATAAATAAATAAATAAAATAAAAAGGGCTAGAGATGTAACTCAGTTGTAAAGCACCCCTGGGTTTCATCTGCAGTACCTCAAAAGAAAAAAAAAACACCTCTATTTTGAAATCATACCTCCTATATTTCATGATATTCACATGTTTACATAGTACTTTCCTAGCCTTTTATAATGTTTTGCAACCACTGAAAAGTCAATAGTCTTAGCTCTTCTCTAAAGAGAGAAACACAAGAGCCTGGGTGACTGGTTCAGGGTGACTCACAGGCAGAGTCAATATTGGAACTCAGAACCCTGGAGCCTGGCGTTCCACGTTCCTAAAGCCTCCAGGCTCTAGCTAACCCCAGCAGGATTTACTCCTTTATGAGGCACTATGCTTCTTTGGGGCCTTGGGACTGGGACTGATCATCAGTTTATAAAGCCTTCTCTTTCTAAAGTAGTCAGCAGTCAGAAATAAACGTTGGCCTGCAAGTTGTAGCTTGTAATAGTTGAAGAATATATGACTTTAAGGGGTTCCATTCTCTAAACTTTGCTTTTCAAAAAGCATAGCTAAACTGCATTGACACAACCTCACCATGTCTATATGTAATGCAATTCTGTTGGTGATTTTTTTTTTTTTTAGAGTCCTCTGTCCAGACTAGGTTAAATTCAAATCAAAAGGTACTGTTTAAACTACTTGCTATTTTGTGTGTTTGTTCGAGTAAGTGCTATCTTGGACACGCTGAGCTCCTGAGAGCCACAGGACTAGTCTGCTGGTACTGACCTTATAAAGCCAACGGTTAGTGACTGTGTATATAAGGATTTAAGAGATTATTTTACCAGAATAAAGTTGCTGTGTAGCCATCCGGTGTAAATGGCGTTCCTTTCCATTAACAAATGAAGAGCTTATAAGTACCTAAAATTAAATGGAAGCTTAAAAAATAAACTAACATGCTAAATAATTTAGGTTTTCTGACAAGATCAGGTATTTTCAGTTAAAAAAAAAAAAAACCCAACTGTGTGGTTTCAGATCATGTCTTTCACATGCACTTTAAAACATTTTACGATTTTTTTCACTAACATTTTTCTCATGCTAGTTTTATAAGTTGAAATTAAAAAGAACTCAATAACTTTCCCAAAACCATGCAGTCAGTTCAAAACAAAAATCAAAAAGAGCTCATATTTAATTTATTAGTTAAAACCTTGTTAGTGTTCTTTTCACTAGTATTTTCTCCTTATCTTCCTTAGCTAATTGTTTATCAATTAAAGTGGTCACATCAAAATACAAAAGAAAATCACTATTGAGCTGGGGCTACAGTTCAGTTGGCAGAGTGCTTGCTTTGCATGCACAAGGCCCTGGGTTCAATTCCCAGCACCAAAAAAAAAAAAAAAAAAAAAAAATCACCATTAATTATCAGAGCTTTTTTTTTTTGGAACTGGGAGTTGAACTCAGGACTTTGCGAATGCAAGGCAGATGCTTTGCCACTAAGCTATATCCTAGCTCTAAAACTTTTTTTTGAAGCAACAACAACAACAACAAAAACAATTGAGTTTATGCTCAAAAACAAGCTATCAAAAGTGTTATATCTGGGGCTGGGGCTCCGTGGCAGAGTGCTTGTCTAGCATGTGTGAGGCACTGGGTTCGATCCTCAGCTCTATATAAAAATAAATAAATAAAAACAAATGTCCAAATACAACTAAAAACAAATTTTTTAAGTGTTGTATTTTATAAATTCATCTGCAAGTTCTAACCTTTATTGTGTTCATTAATTAAAATGCCATAAATCTTCTTTTCCTATTGCAAAAATACTTGTAAGCAGGCATACAAAACACAAAAACGCACATCAGCCACAACCACTCAGATCCATCACTCAATCTGGGTCCATTACTCTTGCCAAGGTCAGTATTGAGTATTCCTGAAGTTTTCACTTGTAGAATGAATAGATGTTTTGTAAGGATTATCTATTCAGGCAGAAAAAAGGAGGGGGAGGGGATGAGCCTGAGAAACAATTAGCTATTCAACGGGGTGCTGAGTAAATTCCAAGTATGAGATCCTTTGTTTGTTTTTATTTTCTTCTTGTTTTCCTTACCTACCTGAGGACTCCAATCCAGGGAAAGAAATACAATTAGTGAGATTTTTCTAGAGCCTATCTAGAGAGGTCTGTGGAGACACCAGGGTCAGTTTTGGCTTCATTTTGATCTGGGGACTGGGACTTGGAGCTGTCTATTTGCATTTCAACATTCCTCTTTTGTTTTCTGTCCTCAAGAGGCTCCACCAGTTCAAACAGCAGGTAAAGCAGCACAGATCATTCCAAAGACCCTAGAAGCTATTAAAATAGCTACAGCTAAAAACTACCACTCACCTTCCTCAGCCAAGGCTACAAAGCTTAGATCATCTTGTTAAAAATTTACCTCAGATTGTTTTTCATTCCCTCTTGTGCCCTTTGAAGGGAAAGAGAAATGGGAAGAAATATGATTTTTAGATGGAGATCCAATCACCCTAGGACCTGAAAGACACCAGAGACATGTGGCACTGTGGTGTATAATCCCTGTGTCACCCAACCCGATGATGACTACGATGATGACTACGTGGTCAGGTTTCCAGCACATGATCAGGAGGGTAGCTTTCTGGGTGTTTGATATTCTAAAGGACACCAGCAGATAAAAATCTGCAGAGTTGCAAATTTCCCACAGACAAATCCTCTAGGTCCACATTGAAGACCAGTGTCTGGAGAATAGACTATACCGTGGTAAGACTATTGAGTCACAAACTAGAGAGTCAGGAGACCACAAGGTCATTTCCTCAAGGTCCATAATGACACAGTTGGTTTGTGTCAAGCCTGGAACCATAGGCAGCTCTTGGGGCTCCCAGTTCTGCACCCTTGGGCTTTTGGTTACCAAACATGCTTAGATGGGATCCACAGAATATATCACCTGGAGTTCTTCGACTTGACAAGTTGGCCCACAATGAGGACCCATCTGGATAGATTTCAAAGAAGGACCTTGTCATCACCAACTCTAGCTCTGCCTATAAAATGACTGATTCACGCATTTAGCTCTTCAATCTCTCGTTCCAACCTGCACGACAAACAACTCCAGCCATTCTTAGAAATATTGGGGCCTCCAGTCTATCGATCCCTCTGCTTTCCCCGATGCATCGGCCGCCAGCTTTTTTTTTTAATTTGCCTACTTACTCAGTTTAGATTCCATGGTCTGTTTTGTAATGTCCTTCTTGCCAACTCCTTAAACCCTTTCCACCCTGTATTTTCTTACAAACCCAGCCTGGAGGAACCCAGCGGACTCCTGTCCCCTTGCTGCCATATAAGCAGGGGACATGGAGAGGAACACCAGCAACTATTATGCTTTTAAACTCACTTTTCAACGACTATTTGAAACTTGCTCCACCAGGATTAAACTTCCAACAGGAGTCCACCCTCTGGCTCCTCTGTCCCCTACTGCCTAGGAGCTTCCTCTAGCTCTGACCCACAGAGCTCTGCCTCCCCTCCTGGTTCAAGCGAGTGGGCCTCAGTTCTCTTTGCCACCATCACCCCCAAACACACGTGTTTTCCTCTTACCTCCTCAATTCCACAGGAAGCTTATGGGTTCTGCCTTCAAAATATACCCAAGATCTAATAACTTACCCTCCTACTCCCTTCTGACCCTCATCCGAGACAGTCTCTCTGGACTTTTAATGGGCACTGAGAGTCTCTCCTCAACGCAGCCATTTACTGAGGTCACGATGCAGAGCACATTGCTCCTCTACTTAAAGCCCTGCAGTGCTTTCCACGGGAGAGTAAAAGTCACAGAGTTCCCACACAGGCCAAGACCGTACCATCATCACTGTCCAGTAGAATTTTCTGTGATGGCAGAGAATGGCCTCTATCTCGCCATCTAACCCAGTAGCCACCAGCTCTATGTACTGCTAAGCACTGGAAAGATGCCTGGTGTGACTGAGGAAATTAATTTTTTACTTTTTAAATTTTAATTGATCTGCAACTAAGTAGCTCCTCGTGGTTACAGTTACCATAGGAGAAGACACAGCTGTCTGCGACTCCCTCCCGACGTCTACCTACCCTCCACCCCTCTTGCCTGGGCCTGCATCACCCTGTGAAAATTCCTTCCAAGTCAGATGATGTCACTCTTCTCTGCTCTATGGCTTCCCATCTGACTCAAAGTAAAGGCTGGGGCTGGGGATGTGGCTCAGTGGCAGAGCGCTCGCCTAGCAAGCATGAGGCTCTCCCTTCAACCCCAGCACTGCAATCGATTAATTAAATAGAACAAAAGCCAAAGAAAGTCTTTTTGGAACACAAAAAAAAAGGAATTGCCTCAGGGCCTTTGCTCACGCTGTTGACTCTGCTGAGCTGATCTCTGGCCCATTATTCACAGAACAAGCCGGGAGCTCCCTTACTTCCTTCAGGACTCTGCTCCAGTGTGCTCTGATGAGGGGCAACCTAACCCTCCCTGAACTAAAAGCTCTGTCACACGCAGCCCTCCTACCCTGTCACTGTCCCCATGCTCTGCTGCCTCTCTGTAGCCCGCATCTCCGTCTGATTGCCATCAAACATTTCTTTACTGTCTGTCTGACTTCTCCAGCAGCAGGGGCGGGGCTCTGTTCTGTTGGCAGCAAGCAGTGTCCTTAATACCTGACACAGGCCTACTTGGCCCTCAAAACTAACTCCATACAAAATGCTGGGCGTGACGGACAGGGGAGGAGGGCTCCACATCACTCACGACCACTTACAGGTCTGGACCCTTGGGCCTGGGATCCAAAACTCTCCTGCAGCTGTTCCCTGAGAGCTGGAACTGGGTTCACCCTGAATATTGTATCCTCACGAGCATGAGGGCCGCTGGGTGCTCTAACTGAATTAGCCCTGTTCTAATTGTCACCACACCCCATTTTACCAGTAAGGAAACAGAGAGGTTAGGTAACCTACTAGAGCTCAGCTACAGCGACCTTCACCTTGCTTCCCAAAGTGGGGTTTTCAGTCAATATGAAACCCTCCGAGGACAGCTACAGCTATATATTAATGTGACCACAGAACTTCACTATTAAGTGTCTCTGCCGACTATGCCTTCACAGGAGAAAATGAGAATAATTAGTTTTGTAACAGACTAAATGAAAATAATTTAACATAGGTAACAGAAAGTGAATTCTACACCTGCTTTCATCTTTTACTCCTCCCCCAAAATGACCTAAATCCTTCTTACCAAGTAACCATTATTCAAAATGCTATGCTAAATAAAATAGCATTGAGCCAGACACAGTGACACATACCTGTAATCCCAGCAACTCAGGAGGCTGAGGCAGGAGGATCATAAAATTGAGGCCAACCTTAGCAACTTAGTGAGATCCTGTCTCAAAATTAAAAAAGAAAACAAAAAACAAAAAACAAAACCCTTGTTTTTAAAAGGATTGGGGATATACCTTAGTGATAAATCATCTTTGGTCTTAATCCCCAATACCAAATAAAATAAAATAAAATGAATGTGTGTGTGTGTGTGTGTGTGTGTGTGTGTGTGTGTAATTTTGGACTTCATGTTTAAAATGATGTTGCTGAGAAAGCTATGATTCATGCTAAAATTTTTGTAGTCGGTAAATAAAATAATGGTCAGTAAATTTAAGACCTGTTTTACAGAACAGATCAAATTACTCTTAATCTACTGGACAAGAGTGAAGAATGCTATTTTTTCCCCTTATGTTTAACATTCACAAGAAACATAGTAGCCTAAGTAAATTCAAGTCACAAGTAGGTAATTTTTTTTTTTTTTTTTTTTTTTTTTGCCATTAGTTCTAATTATATGTGCCATGAAATATTCTGGTAGAATGTCAAACCATAGACATCCGATTGTGATTTCACATCCTGTTCTTTTCCATTGTTACCTGACAGAAGCACCAACAAACAGGGAGATTATACCTTTGGCTACAAAAGTAAAGACACAGGATCGGTGTGAGGCTCAGAGGTACAGCGCTTGCCCAACTTGTAAGGCCCTGGGCTCCATCCCCAGCAATGCAAAGAAGTGATTCATGGGACAGATGACCTGAAGAATTGCAGGGGTGTTGGGACTCTTGTTTCTAACACGCTTGCTTGTCTGAATGAGAAACCTAGGACAAGCAACTTGCTATAAAACACAGTCGCTGTGACAGTCAGCAAGGACCACGGCCTCCTGATATCCCTGTAATCAGTGCATTTTCTTTCTTTCTTTTTTTTTCTTTTCTTTTCTTTCCTTTTTTTTTTTTTTTTTTTTTTTTTTTTTTTTTTTGAGACAGGGTCTTAGTAAGTTGCTAAACGTCTCACTAGGTTGCCCAGGATGGCCTTGAACTTGCCATCCTCCCGTCTCAGCCTCCAGAGTGGCTGGGACCCCAACAATATGCCCTACTGTGCCCAGTTCCAGTTAGTGTATTTTCTCAGAAACCCAATGATTATCCTTCAGCTGGTCTGGAAGGCAGGGGTGTGTGCATAAGAGAGAATGCATTTCCACAGAAGACCTGCATATGACTCTTCTGATGCTGTTCAGTTATGAATTGCAAATTACTTTTCAAAATTACTTCTCTCAAAATACCCAGACACCTGGCCACAGACTGCTAACCTAATGCTAAAATAGGCACCTTGATCAGCTCACCCCGTGACTTCAACCACTCATATGCATTTGACCACAGCGATAGATATCTTTGCCAAAAGAAATACGAACAACTCTGGGAACTGATTACAAAGTTGGAATTGGTCCAAACTTTGCAAAAGTGATGGCTCTGTTGTCTGGAACATCTCAGGGCCAGGACATTTTTCTTAACAAGTCAGCTTATATAATGAAAGCAATTAGAAGAAAATCAGATGTGCACAGACTCTCTCTCTCTGCCTAATATGGGAATAATAATTAACTGTCCAAAAATGTAAGCATTGGCTCATGGCTGGTGATTCACCTTTAAAATTGTACAAAGAAAAAGGTCAAACCTTTTGTAATGCAATTTATAACGTGTATCAAGAGTTGTAAAAATGTCTAGCCCCTTTGACACAGTAATCTTATTGCTGGAAGCTGATCCTAAAAAATGATTCACAAGAAAAGAAGTTTGCTACAAAATCTGAGTCAATCTAAATGCCAAATAATAGGAAAAATGTTAATTATGATATAATTTCTTAATCAAATAGTACACAGCCATTGCAAATGAATTATGAACACTGTCACAACATAGTAAGAAAAATGATGGCAATGTTACGTTAAAAAGTAGCCAGGTATGTTGGCGCATGCCTGTAATCCCAAGGACTCAGGAGGCTGAAGTAGGAGGATCACAGGTTTGAGGTCAGCTTCAGCAAAGTGAGACCCTGTCTCAAAATAAATAAAAAAGGACTGGGGTATAATTCAATGGTAGAGTGACCCTGGGTTCCATCTGTAGTATGATAAAATTTTTTTAAAAAATCAGAATACAAATTGTGTGTATATTACAGTTATACCCATGTTCAAATAGACTTGCACATAGGAAAACATGGAATGATAGGAGCATGAGCATTTTGGGTTTTTCCACCTTTTTCCTTTTTCTCTTTTTTGGTACCAGGAATTGAACCCAGGGACGTTTAATCACTGAGCCACATCTCCAGCCCTTTTTATATTTTATTTAGAGACAGGGCCTTACCACATTGCTGAGGCTGACTTTGAGCCCTTGATTCTCCTGCCTCAGCTTCCCAAGCCGCTGGGATTCCAGGCATGTGCCACTGTGCCTGTCCTTCCTTTTTATAATGTCAATTTATAATTTTTAAAAGGAAAGGATTATATATAATGTTTAATATTCCATTCTATATAATAAATCAGTATGTAAATACATTTTAAAATATCAAGAGTTCTGGGCTGGGGTTGTGGCTCAGTGGTAGCATGTGTGAGGCTCTGGGTTCGATCCTCAGCACCACATAAAGATAAATAAATAAAGGTACTATGTCCATCTACAACTAAAAAATCTTTCTAAAAAAAATATCAATCAGGGGGGCTGGGGGTGTAGCTCAGTTGGTAGAGTACTTGCCTCACATGCACAAGGTCCTTGGTTTAATCCTCAGCACCGCAAAAAAAAAAAAAAAAAAAAAAAAAAAAAAAAATCAGGAGTTCTTTTAAAGTGTTTGTCCTTTAAAAATTGGGGACAGGATACTTACTTGCCAAGTGTTAACAATAAGCAGAAGATGCATGTCAATTTTGCTTCAACCCTTCTGACCTCCCAGGGTACAGTGAGATTTTAAAGGGCTCAGCTCTGCCTAGGCCTCTGCAGAGCTCCTGGCTCAGGCCCCCTCCTGAAGAAAAAGGCTTTAGGTTTCTGGGTCTAAGCCTCTACTATTTTCCAGAAAGACCTGGCTTTCCGAAAACCTCTGGGTTCATCCCCTGCTATCATCCCCTTCTCTGGAAGAAACATAAGCCTTTCCCAGATTGAACTTTGGATCCTGGACCAAAGGTAGGGAAATACACAGCGGGGATGGCTTTGTTTTGATGTTTATTTCTCAAAAATGGGTTTCTTCACACAGCGTGCACCTGGAGAGCTGCTCTCTCCTGGACACACCTACGGCTCTCCACAGGAAGATGAAGAGGTGGGGGCTGCCCCTTGCGCTTCTGTGTGCTGCCAAAAGGAGTTAACCATCCCCACAGAGTGCAGGCAACGAACCTTGGCCTTCACCACACAGGCTCTGCTCCATGCAGACAGCCATCAGTCACGTGTACACATGAAAGGAGACAGGTTTTGTTATAAAGAAGCATTAAAAAGGGGAAAGAACTTCTATTGATTTCACTGTCTCGAGAACAAAATGTTGATAGGAACTAGAAATCTGTCTAGGGCAATGGAGCTATGGTCAAGCTAATGCTTCATAAACTCCTACACTCACTCCTGTACATCAGTGAATAATAAAAAATGAAAACATTCCATTTTCATTTTATATATATATATATGAATGAATTTTTTATATACTGTTTCAAATTAATGCTTTTGTCAATAATTCTTCAAAGGGAAAATTTTTAATTTTACAGGATTAAAAGAAAATCCATCAAGGTCTTTCTAAACCATCATACCTATGTTGCTTAAAAATTGTTGAGACCTTGGGTCAAGGAGACACTCACGTTGGATTTCACAGAAAATGTGCTTCTCTACACTAAAATGGCCACTTAAGCAAGAATGTGGAAATGATTTATCTCACAATGCTTAAAGCTGGATCTTCACTCCAGCTGTGTCATGACTGCACAATCAGTCAGGGACTAGTAGTTATATGCTCCTAAACAAAGAAAAGCACTCTAATGGCTAAAAGAGCCCTGTACCTAACATTCTAAAATTACCTTAATAAAAGTTAAATCGCCCACATCCCAAAGAATAAAAAAATCACGGACAATAATAATGCTTAAGTGTTAAGAACAGCAGAACATAAAAGAGATCTATTTACATCACATAAAGGTTGTCTTCCCCAAACTGGTGTTAGGTCAAGCAGTAGTTATTAGCTAGCAGTGTATTAATATAAAGTCAGAAAGAAAATCAAGTGGGAACACCAGAAGCTGTACCTATGAGAGAGCAGAAACTGTTGCTTAGTTTGCTCACTGCAATATCCCCTGGACCCAAAAGGTACTCAACAAATATTTGTTGAATGAATGAATGAATGCACAAATAAGGGAACAGAGCTCAGCAAAGTAAGAGCACAATTTGTGTTGTTAAATTATAGAGCCAGGCGTACTTGCCTTAACAAGTCAGAAAAGTGAGTATGTTCGCTGCATGTTGTATTTAAACACTGGGTGTTAAAATTTAATCCCACATTTAAAATGGAAATAAGATATGAAAAGAACCAGTCGGGGTATCATAAAAAAGAGGTCTCTCAAGAATCAGTCATGGAGTTTGAGAGTTTCCTGGTCAAATTGGCTAATAGGTTTTGGGCACCATCACCTCCCATTCCACCCTATTTTGCCATTCTAATTCTGTGTAGTAATTGGGAGACACCGTCTTAAATCTTAATTCTTCCTAGAGCAGCAATCCAGAGTGCACCCTACCCCCATTCTTCCCCAGCTCATTACCCAGTGTCCTTCCTTTGTAGCACTTATCACAATCCAGTTATCATGTTTGTTTGCTATTTTCTGTCTGCTGGCTCCCACCAGAATGTTGCTTCCAGGAGAACAAGAACCTGACTGTCTTACTTTATCACTGCAGACCAGCACCTGACACAGGGCCTAGTAACCAGAGATATTTAAGTTAAAAAAAAAAAAAAAAAGAATGAGTGACTAAATGAATACTAGGTCCAAGGATGACATAAGTAGTTTATTGCTGGCAACAAGAAAGTATAAGTAAAATAGACTGCTACTCTAAGCAGTTATATGACAATACAGGTTTTGCTTTTAAATAAGATTAGAAAAAGGCTTTCTAAGTAATTGTCATATTATTTATGGATGAATGATCCAAGTCCTCCTAATCCAGATAGATTCTAAGAAAAATTCTGACAGTTCAAAATTGAAACATCTTTCAAATTTAAGGAGAGGCATGTATATATGTATATATGTATATGTGTGTGTGTGTATACATATATATATATATATATATTTTTTTCGGTATTAATTGGGTATGGATTGCAAGTTCGAGGTCAGCCTCAGCAATTTAGTGAGACCATGTCTCAAAATAAAAAATAAAAAAGCATTGGGGATGTGGCTCAGTCGTAAAGCACCCTCATGGGTTCAATCTCCAGCAGCACAAAAATAAATAAATAAATAAAAATAAAAACTAAGGTATTAAACAGTAAGATTCTCACTACAGTACCATCTGTAAGACATTCAATTTAACAAGTAACTAAGTTTCCAGTTATTTATGCTTTTTTTGTGTATGCTGGGGATTGAACCCAGAGATACTTTATTACTGAGCTACATCTCCAGTCCTATATTACTTATTTGGGGGGTCAGGGGGAGTACCGGGGACTGAACTCAGGAGCACTCAACCACTGAGCGACATCCCCAGATCTATTTTGTATTTTATTTAAAGACAGGTTCTCACTGAGTTGCTTAGTGCCTCATCATTGCTGAGGCTGGCTTTGAACTCTCGATCCTCTTGCCTCAACCTCTGGAGCTGCTGGGATTACAGGCCTGCTGTTCTTGACATCACTTCCAACATCTGCCCCACACGGACTATCACCCTGATATACAGTCATTTTTTTTTCTAATGTTTCCTGTTTTTCTGTTCCCTAAAGGGCAAACTCTGTACCAATTATATTAAATAAATTTAACAGGAAAAAATAAAGTATGAAACAACTATGGCAAGAATCATAGGTAATTCTCACTCAAGGAAATTAAGAAGATGCAAAGACCAAATTACAAAGCCCCTAGGAAACAACAACAGCCCTACCACAAATCTCGCCACACAAGACTTGGGAGTCAATGGGCCTCTTCAAGCTGGCCATGCAGCCCTCGCAGCCATCATGGAGTCTGGACTAACCAGGGAAAGAGGATAGGAAATGCAGCAGAGACTACGGGGGGGGGGGGGGGGGGGGGGGGGGGGGGGGCTTTATTCAATTGCTTTACAATCTGAGGCTTCTACTTACTAAAATGAAGTCAGCAGTGGCCGTGGAGTTCAGCATAAACCATCTTTATGAAAATAATACACATTTTAGATTTTCCAGAAAGGTATCCAGAAAAAGAATGCTTGAGGATCTAAACAAACTGCCCTTTTTCTCAATTCCATGGAGCTCTCTATTCCAATTACATTTCACCAAGCACTGGATATATTCTCTTTGTCTGAGCTCATTTTCTGTGTATGTAACATTTAAGTGCAATCTTTTGGTAACTAATGAATGCTAAACATTGTATCAAAAATAAACAAATGTGATACTGTGGCTTCAGTACCTACAGACCAGAGTACAATGCCAGATGTGGTCATTACCCAAAGCTACAAGGATGCAGAGGACTCAATCACCCCTGAAGGCAACAGTAAAGACAACAGATTTAAAGAATGTAAAATGATTACATCGATTCAAGACACAGATCATATATGACTTTAAAATGAATTTCTAGTGTTCTCCTTAATATTCATGTAAACAATCCAATTCAACCTTTTAAATTTTTCCTTAATTAAAAAAAAAATATATGGGATGTGTCACCAATGAAACTGGATTAATCTGTTCAGCGAAGGGCAACATCTCAGTAACTTACAATGTGAACCAGGCAAGTGAAGCATATTTCATATTAGCACATTCACAAAAGACTTTTCAACAAACATGGAATTTAAATTTTATATTCATCTTAAATGGAGTGATAATATTCCAATTAAATGATGACAGTGAGTTTAAAAACACTTTATTTATAGTAGCTTACTTTAAATCAATAATATTCAAAGTAAAGCAACCATGTATTAATATACTCTATAACTTTACATCAATAGCTTTTGTTTTTGATAATACACGTTATGAATTAGGCCATCTTTTTTCTAAAGGCTTTATATTTTATGCATACAGTTGGTATTGTAGACAAATTAGAATATATTGATAAGCAAAAACTTAAAAAACACACTGGGCATGGTAGGGTGACATAGGCCTGTAATCCCACCTACTCAGGAGGCTGAGGCAGGAGGATCACAAGTTTAAGGTAAACCTGCATAATTTAGGGAGGCCCTGACTTAAAATTTAAAAAGGACTATGGATATAGCTCAGTAGTAGAGGGTTTCTCAAGCATACAAGAGACCCTGGATTCTATCCTAAGTACAAAAAAAAAAAAACAAACAAACAAAAAAAAAAAAACATGCAACACAAAGCAAGACCCTGTCTCAAAAAAAAAAAAAAAAATTCCCTTAACCTAGTATTATATTTTACTTAGAGACCTTATCATACCAAAATAGTCAGAGGCATGAAGAACAAAAGTAGTGAGAGTGTTATATACTTCACTATCACAACTATGAAGAAGCAACAACCAGAAATGGGAAACCAAAGAATTAAGAAGTAGGATTAAAAAAATACATAGAGAATTAATGAAAGGACAGAAATATGTATATCTAGGGGAAAGTGCCAGGAAATAAAATGAACTGCCCAATTGCTGTCTGGGTGCTAGATGTCTTTCTCTCTCTTCATATCTTCCAACTTCTTAATGAACATGACACACACACAAACATAAAATGCTACTAAATCCTCATTAAGTACAGGAGTTTTATCTTCAACATCTTAGCTCATATTGTTAAGCTATGGACTATAAAAGGACTAGAACTTAAGATACTTTTACTTCTAAATGTCCCATAATTTCTGGATAGTTCATGATAATGATTAAAAGTTGCCTTTCTTTAGAATAATTTAAATTAGCTTTTATTGCCCTGCATCTTTGCTATTGAAGGCCTACTTATGGCATCTGGTGACAAGAGATGTTTCCCTCAAATAAAGAAAATTATGAATACAGAAAGGTAAACATAAAAATTCATCATTTATTCTCTATTTCATTGCCCTGTACAATTATCTGACATTGGAAACAGAGAATGCAAAAGGAAATGGGAAGAGGACTTTTGAATTTTTTTGTTTTTTTCATTCAAAATTATTAAGCACCTGTCCTAATAAGTATTGATAATAAAGACTAGGAACCGCTAACAGGAGCTTCTTCCTTTCCATCTCTTCGCCTTTGGAAGGGACAAAGCCAAGAGAGACATGGAAGCCCTCCTCTGCTTCAGAGCAAAGATCCTCTTCAACTCCTACAACAGTGTTTTTCAAGTTATCAATTGTTTTGTTTTTGGTACTGGGGATGGAACACAGGGGTGCTTAACCACTGGGCCATATCCCCAGACCATTTAATTTTTCATTTTGAGACAGGGTCTTACTAAGTTGCTTGGAGCCTTGCTAAATTGCTGAGGCTAACTTTGATCCTCCTGCCTTAGCCACCTGAGCCACTGGAATTACAAGTGTGCACCACTGCATCCAGTTTATAAGTTGTTTTATAAAACAATTTCTATAAATTGTTTTAT
Organism: Spermophilus citellus; assembly: GCF_964194105.1. Lineage (NCBI taxonomy): Eukaryota > Metazoa > Chordata > Mammalia > Rodentia > Sciuridae > Spermophilus > Spermophilus citellus. The sequence goes on along the minus strand of NC_138187.1, from coordinate 135,845,441 downwards.
AAATTGTTTTTCAGCACTTTTCAAAAATTAAAAGAGAATAAATCACATTGGAGGACAATAACAAAAATAACATTTTGCATAACAAATTTTCAATTTATGATTTGTATTAGAGCTGGTGTAAATGTATTATTATTGTTTTTACTGTGTGGTCGTGGGAAAAAAATTCAAAGTTTCAATAAAATCAACAACAAACCATTCTTTCCCATTCTCTAATGAAAAATCAAATTCCCAAATCAGGTGTTTCTGGAAAGTATGAAAACTAACTATAGAATTCTATAGATTTCCTAACCCAACCATAAATCTTCAGAAGTTTTGATTTTCCCCAAATCACACGAGTGTTGGTAGTACTGTCACATTAAATCCTGGTCTATTAAGACCTAGTTTGAATTAAACAGCTGGTTACCACTTCAAACCTCAAATCCTCTGTGTCCACTCTCCTGGCCTCACTCCTCTTCCCCATTTAAAGCCTTCCTTTGGAGGCCTCTGGAACTTCTATTCCATAGTCAAACTCTCCTGCAACCTCAGTATCCTGGCATTACCTCCAACCTCCTCTCCCCACAGTCCTCTCAAGATGAGGCTGTTCTTCCCTACATTTGACACATGTGAACCGAGGACTGTCCAAGTGCCAGGTGATGTGCAAAGCCCCAGGAAAATCACAGTGAACAACAGAGACAGATGCAATGTTTTGAGGTAGCACTGGGCTTGCTTTCTTGTAGGAGCAGAGGAAGCCGTGTGTCGGGAGAGTAGGGTGCAATCAGAGAGAGCTGGCCAGAGTGGCTATACAGGCCACATGGGAAATGGGGGTTTTATTCCAGGAGGGGGAGGAAGCCACTGAAGCAGGCTGGTGTTTAAACCAGGTAAGTGACAGTGTATGAACCATTCTAGAGGGAAATGGATGGTATAATGACAAAAATCATAATCAACAGAGGAGTTAAAACTGTCTGAACTTGAGATAATGTGGTTTGGACCTCGCTGGTGACAGTGGAAATTAAGAGAACTGACTGGAAATAAATTCCGGAGGTCAACCAATAGAATTTGTCAACAGACTCAAATGGGGAGAATTCAGACAGACCAGGGTTTGGGGCAGGACGGGAACAGTGTCCTCCCCATCTCACAGACCTCCTTTTTTACTCTTATAAAATCGAGTTTCTATAAATCTCAGGGCATTAGCTGTACCCCTCCATCACTCCTCTTGGTTGACATCTACGTGCTGCCTAGCCATTTCCTAAGAGGAACATTTGAAAAATGGGCTCCTCTCCTCCCCACATCCCACCATCTTTCTGAATACCCTCCAATCCAAGTGACCAGCAATCCTCCATTGTGTCCCACATTTTCTTGGCCACCTTATCTCCAGCTTGACTCTGCCACGCACCATTCAGCCCCTTCTCTCACAGTGGCAGCCTGGTCCTCCTGGGCTCCTGACCTGCTCGCTCTCTGGAAGGAGGCATTCCATGCTGAATGCGGCCTCCTCTCCTTCCAGCTTCCACATCTCATTTCAAAACTGTTCTAAACCCCTAAGAAATTTTCTTTGCCCTTGTCCCCTTCTACTCGAGCTCAGACACCACCTTAATATCCAATGCTCCATGTCTCAATGTTGTCCCGTCCCACTGCCTGGCATATCCATGGCTGTTCTTTCCACTTGGTACCGCTAACTCCACTGTCATGGTCACTCTCAGTCTTGGCCCTTGTTTTCTTTATGATCATTCTTTGCCTGCCTAACTCCTGTGTACCACTCAAGTCTCCATGATTTCTAAAGTAGGGTAAATTCCTGACCATCCACACCCACAGCACCCTCATTTCTTTCTCCACGTGACACCCTGCTTAAGGTCCCTTCTTTGTCAGACTTTGATTCAACTCTCTGAGAGGAAGAGCCATGTCTGAGGCTTCATTCCATTACTAGCAGCTAGCAGCGCCGAACACTCAGAATTATGTGCTGTGTTTTAAAAAACAAAATGTTAAAGGTGGAATTAGTTTTGGGCTGGGATGTAGCTTAGTAGTAGAGCGCTTGCCTATAAAGCAGTACAGCTTGCAGGAAGCTCTGAGTCCAACCCCCAGCATTGGGCAGGGGTAGGGATGTGTGGTTACATTTGAATATGAAGTCGAATCCCAAATCACATTAAGTCTTTCACTAACCTTTCCTACTCACTGTTCTTTACGTGTAAAGGAAATATTGGTCTACTGGCAAGGTGATTTAAAATTTTACTATCACCAGCAGGAATCAATCAACTCTTGATCAATGGTGTGTGTCTACAACATGTCTGGTTATTAAGATCTATTCAACAGTACCAAATAACTAAAACATGAACTATTTTAAATGCTCATCTGCTTATTCTTTTATGACAAATTGTTTAAAGAGGCAAATACAGAAAATCACCCTTAAAAAAAAAAAAAGAAAGAAAATCACCTTTTTGCAATTTTGGGGACTGGGATATAGCTCAGTGGTAGAATGTTTGCATGAGGCCCATTCCTCATGCACTGCCATTATTGAAAAAAAAGTTTATGCCATTAAATCTGCTGAAAAACACTAATAAGTAAATGTCAACAAGTTAAAATGTTAGTTCTCAACAATGAAACAAATCTGTTACATATAACTAAGATATTATTATTTTGGCAGTACTAGGAATTGAACCCAGAGCTTTACACATGCTAGGCAAATGATCTACCCTGAACTGCATCTTCAGCCCTTTTCAATTTAGAGACAAGGTCTATAAATTGCCCAAAGTGGCCTCTAACTTGCAATCCTCCTGCTTCAGCCTCCCAATAGCTGGGATTATAGACATGCACCACCTTGCGCAGTTTATATTAATCTTAGATATCTTTTTTTTTCTAAAAACGACCAAATCATTAAGAATTTTAAAAAGAGTTCCACCTTAATGAGATAACTCTAACAAAACACTGACATGTGTTTCAAAGTATCTAACTCACTTAAATTACATGTTTTATGTTTGATATTCATTAGAGGCAGAATATTGAAGTCAAATCCCAAATGCAAGCAGAACACTTTGTTTTCCTTTTTATGTGTTTTTCAGAAGAAGTTAAATGGGCTAAATGGTTAAATAAAAAGGATTCCCAGACAGATTATAAATGAAGCAATAGAAAATTTTTAAAAAATTATATTTGAGAAAATTATATTTCCTTTTATTTATCTATTAATATATATTAAGCAAGAATAATGTTGTAACAACATAAAAAGAAGTGTTAAGTATTTCTATAAATTATGTTTTGGGGAAACAAAATGAGGAAGGTGATAATGTTAACGCTAACTTTCCTTACATTACTCTTTCCAATGGAAACTACAAAAATAATCTGAACATCATAGAGACAGAAAATAATCTATTTAAAAAAAATTTTATAGTTGTTGATAGACCTTTTTTAAAAAATTTATTCAATCATGGTACTGAGAATAAAACCCAGTGCCTCACACATGCCACACAAGTGTTTTACCGCTGAACCCCAGCCCCAGAAAATAATCTACTTTTGATATTATAAAATTTGCTTTCTGCAAAAACAAAACTTCCTTAGCATTCATCAACCCCCCACACACCAAAAATAAAATAAAATAAACCCAGAATTGCAGAGTGCAACAGCATTAACACTGCCTAGCCAGAGAATCCCAAATAGATCTTAGGAAGCATCTTTTTTTTTTTTTTTAACAGTAGAAATAAACACACTTTATTCTATTCGTGTTATCCCACACCAACTTTTTCTTCTTCTTTTTTTTTTTGCAGGATAGCTTGGAATCAAGGCCTTTACTGCTATTACAGAGCATTTCCCTGTTCTCTGCTGATAGTCATGGCAGTCCCGAGAACCATGTAGGCAAGCATTTTTATGCCCAGTTTGCATTTATGGAAGATAAAACCAAGAAAGGCTCAGCATATTTCTCAGAATCCACATAGCTCAAAAGTCTTGGAGTCAAGAGGAGGATTTAAATCTCTTGACCCCTAGGCTTGGGCTCCTCTATACCACTGTGGGGCAGCTTGGTGTTGGCTGAACAGTGAGTACAGAAGAAAATAAAAGGGATCTAAAGCCAAGACCACATTTGCATTTCAGCTCAACCATTTCTGGTGTTTCTCTGGAGAAAGTTTCCTAATCTAATTTGTTCATCTGTGAAATGATTCATATTATCCTGCCTCACAGTTTGTCAGGAGAATTAAATGAGGCAAAGCCAGAAAAAAAAAAAAAAAAAAAAAAAACGAAACAAAATAAATGTTCAACAAATGATAATACCGAACCCCTACAAGCAGCCTATGGAACTGTCATAAGCCACCCAGAGTTCTTCAGGATTTATACTTTTATATTAGTACCTCTATCCCAGTATTACAGGGCTTCCAACAATCAGGGGGCTCTTTTGACTTATGCAACTCCAAAATCAGACATTCTAAATTATGGACTAGAGTTTCAAGTCACATATAAACTACTTCTAAAGTCATAATACACTAGTGCCCCTCCATCTACCTGAATCAGTAGCTGCTACTAACAAGAAACAGTAATTGCTCCTCAATTTGGCCACAGTTGCAATGGCAAATAATATCTATAATATAAAGACTTGTTCTTTTTGATGAGCCACATCCTCAGCCCTATTTTGTATTTTATTTAGAGACAGGGTCTGAGTTGCTTAGCACCTGGCTTTTACTGAGACTGGCTTTGAACTCATGATCCTATTGCCTCAGCCTCCCAAGCCACTGGGATTCCAGGCATGTGCCACTGTGCCCAGCTATATAAGACTTGTTCTTAAGGGAGAAGATTCTTTTTTTAAAGAAAGGAAGAGTCTTGGAATAAAAGATTATGTACCTCTCTCTACCTTGCCTAATTTATTTATTTTGAGGCACTGGAAATTGAATGCAGGGCCTTGCCCACATTAGGCAAGTTTCTACCACTGAACTACATTCCTAGCCCTTTTTGAGATGGGAACTCCCTAACTTGCCTGGATTGGCCTCCAATTTGTGATCCTCCTACCTTAACCTCCAAAGTAGCTAAGATTATAGGTGTATACCACCATACCTTGCCCTAATTAATATTTTTAAATGTTAACTGTAAACATGAAATAGAGAGTTTTAGTTAACTAAAAATAGATTTGTTCCTATTACAAATAACAGGTTGATATCAAATTCTAAATACCACATAATAATCCTAAATCTATCAATGTAATTAGTGAGCCAGAAATCACCTAGAATACACCAGGTTAGGGGTTTGTATAAAACCTACAGATGCCTCTGTCCATCAGTGAATTTCATTTTACAATCTAAGAAACAGTAAGTCATTAATAAATAAACTTAAAAATTAATAATTGAATTGGGTAGGCCCAAAGAGTTTTTCTAGGAAAGTTTTTCACTAAAAATTACCCCCACCTTTAATCACTTGTGAGTCTTCTATTCATTTCTTCAGTAATGATTGGTCAAATTATTTAAATATTTCAAAAGGTCTCTCCATCTGTTCCCTATTTTAATGGTGACACACCATTCAGAGCAGTTTCTCATTTCAATACTACTGACATTCTGGGCTGGGTAATTCCTTGCTGGAAGGGGCTGATCTGGGTGCTGTAGGATGTTTAGCAAAATTCCTGCTCTCCCCACCATTAGATGCCAATAGCACATGATTAGTTCCAGGTTGCAATGAAAAATATCTCCAGATACTGTCCAGTGTCCCCTGGGGGGAAAATTGTCCCCAGATGAGAACCATGGTTTGGAGTCATTCTTTTGGTGGCTTTACCTCCACAAGACTCTTGTTAAAGTGCACATGCACTCCCTGGGATGGGTGGACTTTCTACCAACTGCAACATCTTTGAACACTGTTATGCTACTTAGCCCTAAATAGTGGGTGCTACAGGCATCACTTTTAAGCTGAGGAAATTCAAGTGCAGAAAGATGAAGTACTTTTATTTCTGTTCAATAACAGAACCAAGATTTTAAGTTAGGCCCAACTAAAGATTTCTGCATGGATCTTTGCCTAAGGCAAAGACCTATGAAGCAAGCAAGCACAGTAGAGATCTGGAATCACCAAGGGGCCCCCTACTACCAGTAATACCCAAAAGCACTTCCATCCCTGAGCCTGTTCTTCCCACCTATAGCACGCAAGTGACATGTGACTGACATACAAAAGTATTTATAATCAGTGATTTCTTAAATATAATATTGTTAGCTATTAGCTCCCTAAAATCTCTTTCCCAGATTTGCTTTCCTACCTCCTTTGGGCCTTTGCTCCAACGTTACCCTTTCAAGACTTCCCTAACTGAAAAGAGCATGTATCTCACTATCACTTTCTGGTCCCTTTAGTTTTCTTCCTAGCACTTAGCCCTTCCCCCTCTTCCCAGCATAAGATGCAGTTTTTTGCCCAGCTCTGCTACTGGCATTTAAGGGTACTTTGTTTTGTTCTATTTTCACCTTTATTGCCTAGAATGATATGTGGCACATAGTGGGCACACTGCTCAGTTTATCAAATTTATAAAACCAAATCAGTGAAATTCGAATCAAGAACCTATAGGATTTGGATGGATTTTGGTAAGGATATGAGAAAGGAAACCCAAGGGGAAAAATACTGAAACAGAGTTCTAAGACAGTGCTTCTCAAGAGCACTAGAATACAGTTGGATTTAATGCCGAGGTGGGGCTGGGACTCTGCATGTCAGACATACAAGTGTGCCTTTCCTAGCCACGCCCTGGGCCAGAGTGCACGTGGGTAAGACTAAACACCTTCACACTAAGAAGGGAATCAGGGCTGCAAAGTACTAAACTGATGAGTTGCTCGTTTAAAAAGTACATGCCCTTTTTGTTTTGTTCTCCTTTCACCTTCTAAGGCTGATGAGCAACACAGAAAACTTCACAGAATGAAGAACGTGAGCATTGCAGTACTAAACAACCAAAACTACCTGGCATATTTTTCATAATACAATGATCATCTATGTACATTTTGGTATTGTTTGGAAGTAATAATAATGAAATATTAAAATGTTTAGCTTAATTTTTGATTACCATGTGAGTAATAAAGCATACTAATGGCTAATATATCAGATTTCAATAGATCATCAAAAGCTTTTCCACAATACTGTTCCAACATTACTTACTAAGCCACCTACCTACACAACCTCGAAATTTAGTAGCTGGTAGATTATGAACTGCTGAAAATTATGAGATTAAAATAGCTAAATGAAGGGAAGAATACATTCCAAGTTCAAAATTAGGCAGCTGTCTACCCAGTTTCAATTTGGATAACATAACTGAGACCAAAGTCAAGAGAAGCACTGAACATCATTCACAACCAACTTATAAATTGTTTGTTTTCAAGAGTCTGCTAACAGTAAAATGCTCAATTTGTTTTTATTACAAAAGGCAATTTTATTTGTTGTTATTATTACTACTATTATTTTGGTACCAGGGATGGAACCCAAGGGTGCTTACCACTGGCCCATATCCCCAGCCCATTTTTTATTTTATTTACTTGTTTGTTTACTTACTTATTTTTTTTAAAGAGAGAGAGAGAGAGAGAGAGAGAGAAAGAGAGAGAGAGAGAGAGAGAAAGTTTTTTAATATTTATTTTTTAGTTTTCGGCGGACACAACATCTTTGTTTGTATGTGGTGCTGAGGATTGAACCCAGGCCGCACGCGTGCCAGGCGAGCGCACTACTGCTTGAGTCACATCCCCAGCCCCTACTTATTTATTTTTTGAGGCAAGGTTTCACTAAATTGTTTACGGCCTCACTAAGTGGCTGAGGCTGGCTATGAACTTGTGATTCTCCTGTCTCAGTCTCCTGAGCTGCTGGGATTACAGGTATGTGCTATCATGCCTGGCTACAAAAGGCAATTTCAAATCACATGGCAAAGTGAAACTAAAGCAAAAATTTCCAAAATGTCTTTATCTATATCTAATTTAAAATAAAATGACATTGTATTTATAAAAGATAATATGATTAAAACTTATTTACAGGCTGGGCATGGTGGAACATGCCTGTAATTCCAATGACTCAGGGGGCTGAGGCAGGAGAATCACAAGTTTAAGGCCAGCCTGGGCAACTTAGTAAAGACCTACCTCAAAATAAAAAATAAAAAAGACGAGGGATATAGCTCAGCGATAGAGCTACCCAGTTTAATCCCTAGTACCGCAAACAAAGCAAAAGACCTTAGGTTCATTTGTAAACTCCAGCTATTAATAAGCTTCAGCTAATCTGATAGCTTCATAAAATGAATGGCAAAAAGGAATAATAATTTCTAAAATATAAACGAAGTTTACAACTTAATTGTCCACACTATTCAAATTACACTAAAATGACAATTTTTTTTTATTGTTGGTCATTCAAAACATTACATAGTTCTTAATATATCATATTTCACAGTTAGATTCAAGTGGGTTATGAACTCCTATTTTTTCCCCGTATACAGATTGCTGTATCACATCAGTTACACTTCCATTGATTTACATATTCCCATTCTAGTGTCTGATGTATTCTGCTGTCTATCCTATTCTCTACTATCCCCCCTCCCCTCCCCTCCCCTCCCCTTTTCTCTCTCTACCCCCTCTACTATAAATCATTTCTTCCACTTGTATTATTCTTCTCTTACCCCTCATTTCCTCTTATATGTAATTTTGTAAAACCCTGAGGATCACCTTCCATTTCCATGCGATTTCCCTTCTCACTCCCTTTCCCTCCCACCTCTCATCCCTGTTTAATGTTAATCTTCTTCTCAAACTCTTCGTCCCTACCCTGTCCTTGGTTATTCCCCTTATATCAAAGCAGTCATTTGGCATTTGTTTTTTAAGGATTGGCTAGCTTCACTTAGCATAATCTGCTCTAATGCCATCCATTTCCCTCCAAATTCTATGATTTTGTCATTTTTTAATGCAGAGTAATACTCCATTGTGTATAAATGCCACATAAAATGACAATTTTTAACAGATAATTCAGTGTGCCCACAATGGAACCATTTACTTATTAATATCTTCAAAATATTTAATTTTCATCTTTAAACATTTCTAAAAATGCATTATTTTACCAAATGAAAAAACTGTTTCCTCCAAAATCAAGTTTTTTGACTTACATTTCACTTTAAACCCAAACAAATGGTTGCTGCCCAACCTTTGAAAGCTTCCTATAAGATTTAAAGTGGCTTTTCTTGAACACAGAGCAGGTATTATTTATTCCATACATGAACAAAGAATTAAAAATACATATCTATTCTTTGAAGTTCAATTTTCTAAGCACACTTATCAGAAATAAGTGTTTTTCAAAACAAGTCAGGTTCAGGCCGTGGTTAGCTTCCTATTGATAGGATAAACTTCTTCTTTTTCTCTTTAAAATCTTAATAGCTCTACATGCATTAATCTTATTTACTGCCTAGCAATGTCCCCACCATCTGCTCTTGGTAGTATTCCATCTGAAAATATCTTCTTTTTTAAAAATATATATTCAGCTCCTAGTAATTTGTGTTCTGAAACTATTATTAAAAAGCAAGTACATGAGGAGAGGAAGTTATTAAGAATAAATTCGTTCATCTAAACACTATATCTATATGGCTTATAAGCAAAACTGCGAACTGATTTATGAAAGGCAGTTCTATATATATTTTGAATTTATGCTCTCACATTCAGCTACCCAACTTCCAACTGATATTTCAGTACTGAACATTTTTAACAAACAGTACTTTCAGAATGTTCAAAATATTTTTGTATTTTAGTTCCATATGGAGTATTGATTCAGTTGGGTGAATAATTGAATGTAATCCAGGGTGATCATTTCTTATGACAAGATATATGTTTATTCATTTTTGCTTTGGAAACCAGAAAAATAATTTCCACCATTAAATGTCATGTGAAGCTCTGAAATTATTTCATGATTATATAACAAATACTATAAATTTTACTTGCATGGTTTATAAGATTTCAATTCCATATGTAAATGAAATGAAGGATTTAAAAGCAAAAATATTTTCATTATAATTCTTTATTACTTAATACTTAGCTAAGAATAAAAACATTACCTTTTCCCTTGTATTATAAATCAGTTGTTTGTTTTTAAAATTATGATAATCACCCATACTGAATTACAGTTAATTCAAAATTTCAGGTTTCAGAGAGCAAATTTAAATGTTCTTGTTAGAAACAATCCATTAAGCAAGACATTCTTTTTATCATCTCCTAAGCACTACCTTTTCTCCTTAATATGACAAATATACCAACAATGTTAAAATACTATTACTTTCATTAGCAATCCTTCCCTCTCCTTTTCAAATCTCAATCTTAGAGATTTAATAAAATCACAGTGAACAAAATGAAAAATTGTAATGTTCTACCAGGCTACCCTAGAAATCTTCCCACATCACACTGTAATTTTGCCTTTAAATACATTCCTATGATTCAGCAGCAGTAACTCACAGGAATTCATTATCAGTTTACCATTAGTACCAGTCTTGCAAATGTACCTAATTCAAACTTGAAGGTCTTTTTTTTTTTTTAATAATTATCTTTTTAGGTGTAATTGGACACAATACCTTTATTCCATTCATTTATTTTTATGTGGTGCTGAGGATCGAACCCAGGGCCCAGCGCATGCTAGGCGAGCGCTCTACCGCTGAGCCACAATCCCAGCCCTGAAGGTCTTTTAAGAAGTCCACAATAAATATATCTATTAATAAATTCATCTCCTTGGTCTTTTACTCTGTCCTTTCACAATAGTCCTTCCTTCCCTTTCAAAGACAAATCTGTCTTAACAGTTTTAATAGCTTGTTTTTTATGCACTTTCCAATATTAGATTTTTATATTTCTTCAGATAAATCCTGATCTATGTTAAGTGTAGCCATGACCTAATTTTTTGCTTACTAAAAATAAGAGGCAATTTAAATAGCTAGAGTGTAATGGTTTTGGATTACCTTTGTAAAACTTTTAAACCAAGCCTTTAAGAGATTAAATTACCAACATAAATTTGCTCACACACACACTCAAAAATAGTCAACTATTCCAAATATGACTGGGTATAAAATATTTTAGTGGTGTTCATAAAATAATTAAACATTTGGGATTTCTGCAGCTGTCCTCCATATCTAAATTAAAATTCCCAGATAATTTGCCTTGCAAACAATATAATCTTTAACATAGTAAGATGATGCTAAGATGTTCTTTGAAAGGCTACTATGAACAAAAGTGGAAAGCAATACAAGACCATTTTTAAAAAATTTTAATGCATTTATGAGGTTCTATGAACCTTATTTTGCTTTCATTTTCTTTCTTAAGGACTATAAACAAGCACTTATTGCACTGTCTCATATAGAAGGTGTATACCCCACAAGGCTGAGTATCTAGGCAGCAAAGTTGATCACTCCATAGACGGAAGAGCCCCTTGATCAATTGTCTCATGTAGACACTAGTATGGCAGTATGTATAAACGTGGAAGTATAACCAATGTGACCCTGCAATTTGTATACATAGTAACAATAAGAATTCATACCCCATTTGAATCAAATGTATGATATATGATGTCAAGATCGTTGTAAAGTTTTGAGCAACCAATAAAAAAGTTTAAAAAAAAAGAAAAAAGAAAAAAATTTTTCATATTTGGTACTAAATGCAAACATTTTTAAAGTTTTTATTGCTGTGGTTACTTGTAAGATGAAAACTTTAGGTCTCACCTCAGTTTTCTAACCTATACTAAGCATTTTTGTTTGGGGCCACTAAGAAACTGCAAGTCTCAACTTTGCAGCTCCACCACTAAACTGATCAAGGTCATAGGTTGTCTATTCATGGAGACCCACAATGATACTCATTTACAGTTCTCATTATCCACCCAAAAGAAGGAACTCTCTCTCTCAAATGTTTGCATTTGGCTTCCTTGTAGGAAGAGCCTAGTTTTTTTTATGCACAACCAAACAAAATGGTTATACTGCTGATCTTGTCAATTTTGCAATTCACTCTTAAAAATCAAATCTGAAAATGTTACTTTCAGACTTAAAAAACTGCATTTATGCCAAACTCAAGATGAAAACTTAGTTCTCATTTAAAACTTTCCAGGATAATGCTTCTAAAACAAGATTCTTACCTGCAGTGGAATACACAAATGAACTAGTCACCAGTTAAAACTGAGAAACACTTATTAAGGCAAAACTTAAAAATAATTAAGGCTTTCCAACTTTTGACAATTACTCACACTTTTCCTGTCATAACACAATGTGCCTTTATACACTGTACTTGTAAATTCTTTTTGGTGAATGGGGGATGAAGATTCAGAGCTTTGGTCTTAATTCCTAAATTCTGCACATATTCATTTGATCACATATAATAATAGTTTTGACTGTGTTGGTAAAGAAGAGTTAAAATTCTCACCAATTAATGAAAGCTGTGTAATCTCATGAGCTACTAAAGAAAAGATTTAATATATAAACATGAAGATTACTCATCTTTTTCCTAGATTGGTAATGTAAACAGAAGTTCACCACAGTTGTCTATTAAGAGTTATTTATTAATTGTTCCACAATAGTACTAAAGTTCATAACAAACTAAAGCACCAAAATAAGTCTGAACTCAAAGAATGACAAAATAAAAACAAGTTTTCAACCAAAGATCTCCTTTACCCTTTTAGTCAAATTCTCCAAGACTACTAATAAGATTGGGGTAAATTTTACATTTCCTTCAAAACTCCTTTCTTTGAATCCATTTACGATATCCCTTACCTTCCTTAACATTCAACCCCTACCTAATATTCTTTCATTCTCTACAAACACAGGGAATAAATTTTCCCTTTTAGAGTGTAAGGCTTAAATCATTAAACATTTCCAGTTATTTAGCTATATTTTCTAAGAGTTACCTATTTCAACATAACAGGGTTTGCAAGTCTTATCTTGTACAGTATACATCAACCTCAATAGTCACACTCCAGCTATATTAAGTATAGTCTTTATGATATAAAGAATTCAGTTATTACTACTCCTAGGTAAAATGGTGTGGATTGGGTGTGATGTTATTTTTGCCAATACTTATCTGGGAATCTACTTCTGCGCACAGGAACTTCAGTAGTTAATTATTATAGATTTAACACATTTCTTTGTTAATGGAAAATACTGAATTACCTTAAGTTTAGAATCCATATGGTAGTTATCAGATGAGAAAGTATGCAAAGAATTATAAATTCTATTCAGTTCACTATTTGATCAGCTCATCATAAAACTATGTGGCTGCAAGTAATCTAAATGTAGTCTACAAATGCTAATTAGCTGAATGCAGAAAGGGTTAAAAGTCACCTGAATATTTGATGATTTTCAGTTTAGGCATTGATTCTCTAATTACCTGTATAATTAAAATACGTTTCAGTATTTAGGCAGTCTTCTAAGAAAGAGATTCTTAACCTGAGGTCCACAGATAAGAAATTTTTTTCAGAGTCTCATTAAGCATGTAGATTGACTTGTTAATTTTCATGTGCAGATATATTCCTGATAATGTATGGACCTAGGGAGACAATTCTATTAGCTATCCCCAGAGTCTTGTAAGGACTAAAATGTCAAGAATTTTCTTGTATGGGCCAAAGATGCATTAAGAATTTAGACAGAATCTACTTAAATTAGTCACACTCAGTTATAGCCAGTATTGTTTTAAAAAAGCAAAACAAATACAAAGAAAGCAGAGACAATTTTAAGTGTATGTCCTCTTTATAATCATAATAATCTCTTTAAAAATTAAGTACAGTCTTACAGATCAGTTTTTTTTTTCTTTATAATTTTTTGATCATGGGCAAATCTACAGAATTCCAAGATGCTCTCTTCATGCTAATGTTCATTTTATATAATAAATTATTAAGGACATAAAAGTATAATAAGAACACAATTTCCCTCAAAAATCTTTTATCAGGAACTCTTTTATCATCTCATAGATAGTACAAATAAATTAGCAAACCACTAGCGATCTCTCTTCTTAAATACCAGGAGAGATCCCATAACAAAAACATATGTGGAACATTACTGACACAACCTCAAGAAACATGATGCATGGATCATATCATAGCACTACAAAGGAATTTTGTATCACATTTTAAAACTGAAATCTATCATTATGTATCACAGAAAATAAGAAAATCACTACATTCAGAAAATGAATCTTCAGGTGTTTTACTCTAAAAACAGGAGTTGGAAGTTCAAACAGTAACTTTTTTTTAAAGAGGAACTTGTGTTTAACAATATATGCCTTCACAAGGCCATATCACTCAAATTGCCACCCAGTTCAGGTTTAAAGGATACTAAATGAAGGCAAATGATTACAAACTACCAGATACCAGAAAAAAAAACTTTTATCTCTCTTATATGGTAACTGTTAACACAGAAAGCTAAGTACAGAAATATTTATCTTTGCAATTAAAAACTTGAAGCACAGATTTTCTTTTCCACATTTTTGTTCTCATTATTAAATCACCTCACAAATTACTAACCATCAATTGCCAAATTATGTTAGTCATTCTGAATTTATAGTAGCAAAATAGAAATCCAAAGCACTGTTTCCAACATGTTAAAAGCAAAAATCTTTAATTTTAAAATGAGCAAATTCAGACACAGATATTCCACAAAAGAAAAAAAGGTAGTGGGGTGGGTTAAAAAAAAAATTAACTTGTTAGGACTAATCTTCAGGAGGGGAATAAATCATCTGTACAGGGAAATTAAGAATTTGATTTCAATGCAGAATCAATGAAATTAAAATTTTATTCAAAGCAGTGAAGACTGCTTAACAATGAGTTCAAGAAAACAATTAAATCTGGAAATAATACCAACAGAGAATTAATCTATATTATTTCCTAATCATATGGACACATGCTTACGCTTAATATACATGATTAATCATTTCCCTAAAATACTATCATATATTTAAGAAGCAAAACATCCAAGACCTATTCTACTCTTCAATATTTTATTCCTAATACCTCAACATTTGTGGCCACAAAATATCAGAGCATAATTTCCTCATGACCTCAGATGTCTAAGCCAACTTCTCGTTCATCTTTAAAAGTTAACATATTTACCTTGGAACACCTATTTTTTTCTTTCACTGCTATGGACTGAAACCCAGAGCTTCATGCGTGCTAGACAAGTACTCTACCACTGAGCCAGAAGCACCTTTTCTGCATCTTCCTTAATACCTATACTTTCAATTTGTAAGTTAATTTTGACTTAACACTACTTTTTTCTTACCCAAAATGCTGACGACCATTTATACATGTTATCCTGTCATTTTAAAATAACCTGAGGCAAAAAAGGATGCACCTTGAACCAAAAGTATTGGATTTAAAATATTGATTTAAAAATAAAGCCTCTAACAGTAATCTCTCAAGAGTAATATTTAGGGTGGCTAATCAAATTCATTAAAACATGTTCTAATTCACATATTAGGCTTTTATTCGTCCATATTTTTGTGCACCTCCAACAAAATATTTAACCCATTTTCAAATAAAATAAACCTAGAAACATAAAATACTCTTTAAATACAATAAAAATGCAAGTTCCTAAATTGCAGGTTATACCATTAATGTGACTATTTTATGAAATGTAGTCCATAGAAAACTCTGAAAAATGTGTCTGATTAAAGTGATATCTCCTTTCTTCAATTTTGTGATTAACAGGACTTTTATTGGTAGTAAACTAGAGCAAACAATCAGAATAATACATATGCAGTATTCAGTACACACAATAAAAGTTAAAGAAATTCAAAACCTGTATAAAACAGACAAAAAAAAAAAACTGGAGAAAAATCATACAGCTTAAGAGATACAGTGGTAAAGGTTCTCTCCATCCTTTAATTACAGCTTGTACTCTGTACCCAACAGAACTTACCACACTTACTGAAATAAGAAATACAGACTTTTAGTACTGAATGTATTTAAGAGGATTAAACACATTTTCTAAAAATATTTCAATGACAAGTTGGTGACCCTGTAGCTGCTAAAAATTAGCTAAAGGGAGGAACATGGGGAAAGGAAATTAACTAGTATTTTGTAACCATTTTTAATAATTTCTTATTTTCCAAACACTGCTTTTATAACAGAAGTGTTTTACACTTGCAAAATATTAATTACTTTATTATACATGGAAGCCTGTGGTAGGCTGATTACACAATAAGACTGCAAACAACCAGTGGTACTTTTCTGACGTCAGAAGAGTACATAAGACTGAAACATCACCAAAAGTACATAAAAAGCTCATCAGCATAAACATCAAAGTACATTAAAAAATATAATCAGGAAAAAAATACAATTGCTAAAAAGTGGTTTAGAGCAGAGCCACTGCCTATCAGTAGCTTTAAATGGCAATTAGCGTTCATAGCAAGTTTTGATGACTTTACAAGACCCCCTGTACAATACTGACTAACACACCCTCCTTTAAAAATGTACATTAAAGGCTGCAATTTCACAAAGAGGTTCTGATGTCATTATTAAATACACACTCTTATCCCTCAGGAGTTATGTCACCAGGTGGAATCACAACCCTATTAAAATCTATAGTTCTGAGTCCATGCAGTTTTATTATACATAGATATCCATCTGGGGTTTGCTTTAAAAAAAAAAAGTGAGGTTGAGGATGTTTAATCTACTGTTTAGTATTTGGATGCCATAAGGTATTTAAATGCATAATCAATTACTTATCATTCTAAAATGATAGGGAGAAGAGGGAAGAAAGCAGGCCCAGAACTCTTAAGAGGATAGGTTAACAAAAACCAAAACACATAAGTGAAGGTGATATAATAACAACACAATAAAAGAATTTTTTTCAGGCCATGTATATTAAATAATGCATACCCCAAATTTCAATGAATTATGTGATTCCAACTTGGGTTCTAAAACTGGAACCCACCAACCACTTGGGCTTCAACATTGTACTAGATGTCAATAGAATCACTTAATGGAACTACAGCCTTATTATAGTTGGGATAACTAGAGGATGCTTTTTTTTTTCCTTCTCCTTTTATTAAAGCTATCATTCCAGGCTTTGATCAAAGATCCAAGAAAATTTGTTCTACCAGGCTGGAATGAAATGTGGTTTGGAAGTTCAGAGTACATTAAAAAGCTGCAACAAAATATAGGTAGCCAACAATCTCAGAATTTTGAATCAGCCCAGATGGAGATAGCAATTTGAAATGTTTTCGATCCCTTACTTAAATGATGAAATGTATATTATACCAGCCCAGAAAGAGCAATTTGAAATGTTTTCGATCCCTTACTTAAATGATGAAATGTATATCATACTATTTGTAAATTGGATATTCCATTACGGTGATAACGTACAGAATTCCCATGCGTTATTACACTTTCCTGAGAGTAAAGCAATTAGAATAACCTTAATCCTAGCAACAAAGTTTTTTTTTTGTTTTGTTTTTTTGTAGTTTTTGTTTTTTGATTTTTGTTTTTTTAGGTTTTTTTTTTGTTTTGTTTTTCTTTTTTGGGGATTTTTTTTTTTTTTTTTTTTTTTGCATTTAAAAGTTTTGGGCTAGTCCCTGACAATCTATACATGTAAATTTGATTGCTAAACATTGTCACTTTGAATGTCAAACTATTTTTAATCTATTGATTTTGATTAAAAATCATAATACAAACAGAGCTAAAATCACACTAACAAAATAAACTAAATATGAAAAGTTGCATTGAAAGGGCATTACATTATTCTTAATAGGATCGTGTAGAAACATTCCAATGGCAGTGTTCTCAAAATAAAACAAAATTACATTAGAAGACCCCCAGCCTGGTCACTTCTGGGACCTTACCTGTAACTTTGGCTGGTGGGTGTCTTTACTCTTGTACTACATGGCTCACTTACATCAGACATCATATTTGTATACCCTGAGAAATCTGACACTGAAGTCCTTACTCTATGGTCCACTTCTCCATTAGAGTTAGTGATAAAGGTCATTGGCACCCTGCTGCCCGACTTAAACTGAGAACCAAATGCTTGTGCAAAGTTCTCAATCTGGTATGTTGTTCTAGGCTCTATGTCTTTCTGAGGATCTATCTGGCTAGCTAACTCCTGAGATGGAATCTGAAAACTTGTTGAGGACTCTAAGTTTTTCTGTTGTTCCTTCTGGCTAGTCAATTTCTGAGATGAAGACTGGAAGGCTGATGAAGTCTCTAAATTTTTCTGAGAATCTATCAGATCATCCAGCTCCTGGGAAGGTGTCAGCTGCTGATGTGTAGCATCCAAAGCAGATAAATAAAGACCTGGTTGAGATCCAAACAACATCCCAAAAGGAGGCTTTGGCAATGAAGATGGCAACACTGAGGTAACAGATTGGCCGAAACCACACTCCAAAGGAGATGTAGTGTATATTTGTTTTTCTGGAAATAAAGTGTGGTTGTGGAGAGGTGAAGACAAACCGACAAATTGGAAACCATGTCCAAGAGTAAAACCTGCGTTAGTAGATTTTTCAAAAGCCTGTTGGAGGTATTTGGAGTATTCTTGCAACACTTGTGTTTTATCAATTGAAGGTGGTTGGGTGCCTGGGCTCAAATTTTCTTCTTGAACCAATTCTGAGTGTTCTCCTGAGGTGTGTAAATCCACTCGTGGTTCTGTTATATTGAAAGGATCCTCTTTCTGGCTTTCTGATTTGTTGGAGTATTGATCCAAAAGACTTTGTAAAACCTCATCAGGAATTCCAGACTTGTCATGACAAGACTTAATTTCAGCATTTAGTGCTGAAGAGTCAATAAGTGACAATGGTGCCTCACTGTCCAAAACACTGACACCTGCAGACTGAATGACGGACTGTTGGGAGACCATGTGTCCTACATTTATAGAAAAGGCACTGTTGCTGCTGGCAGTTGGTAAATATCTTCTTTTCTTTGAAAACTGCATGGCATCATCATAATTACTACTTATTTGACCTTGTTTACCACTTGTACTTTGGAGAAGACTAATGGTCTCCACACTATTATTTGATACTATACCAAGTGAGCCACTTGGTTTCCCAGACAAGGATTTCTGTCCAACTATGTCTGGTAACGGTGACACAAAATTAAGGTAGCTTTTATCTGTATTCTTTCTGCTTCCTTTCTTAAAGATCAATTTTGGCACCCTTTTCTGTAGTTCATCTATACCAGTGCCAATTATGCCTCCACTGGAAGACACAGTAGGCATTTCTACTGAATAACTCTGCATGTTTATATTATTTGAAATTTGTGATTCATTTGTTTTACCAGTTTTATGTTCCTTATTTTCAATAGCTATGCTTTTTGATTTTGATTTTCTCCTTGAAGAACTTGTATTTCCCTGAGACAACACAGCCAGATTACCCATATTGTTATGGTTTGATGACCCAGGTTCTGCACTAGCGGCTCCTTTCGCTATGGCTTCACCACATGTGCGCCTGTGCTTCAACAATCTATCAGTCCTTGAAAAATACTGTTGGCAAGTGTCACACTTATATGGCTTTTCTCCACTATGTGTCCTCTTGTGTCTCTCCATATGGTACTTCTGAATAAACTTCATGCTGCATTGATCACATCCAAAGGGCTTCTCTCTACTATGAATTTTCTCATGTCTTTGCAGTAGATATTTCTGAATGAAACCCATACTACACTGGCTGCACTGAAAAGGTCTTTCTCCTGTATGAATGAGGACATGTCTCCGCAGGTGATAGGAGCTTCGGAAAGCAGCACTACAGTGATCACAGATATGAGGTTTCTGACTTGGGGAGAGGATGGCACCTTCTCCATCACCAACCAAAGAAGGTTTGGAAGATGCACTTGGCTTCCTCTTGGCTTTGATTCCCTGAGATTCTGGCTTTGGCCTCTTTGCCTTTTTGACATTAGTGTCCTGCTTTGGCTCCTCGTTGCCATGGTCATCAGTCCTGCTACTGCTGCTCAGTAATACATCACGGTGGTGCTGGGCTGGTTGCTGCTGGACATGCTGGTGGAGAATACTGAGGTCCTGGATGACGCCGTGGCTCCCCCCTTCCCCTCCTCCTAGGCCTGGAGATCTCTCTTCAGCGCCAGCGAACAGCCCCCCATAGTGGTGGTGGTGATGGTGGTGGTGGGACTGCTGTTCCTCAGGATCCGCAGGTTTCTCCTGCTTGATGCTAACCAAAGACTGCAAGAATCCCCAGGAGGTCCTCTGCGAAGGGAAGGCCGCGGCTGACGCCGCCGGCTCCTTCTTGAAAGTCATGTCCGGGGCTGGCGGAGGGGGGGGCTCAGCGGCCGGGGCTGCGGAGGTAGAGGAGGATAACACGCACTGCGGGGGAGGGGCGGCCGACCCCGCCGGCCGTGTGAAGCTGGTGACCGGGGGAAGCCGGTGGTTGAACATAACCATACCCTGGGGAAAGGTGGGCTCCATCTCTGCTCTTCTGCTGTTGCTGCTGCTGCTGCTGCCGCCGCCGCCGCCGCTGCCGCCGGAGCCGCTACCACCGCTACTGCCCGTACCACCGCCGCCACTCAGGAACCCGCTGCCGATTTTCATACCCCGGAGGTGGCCTGGCTGAGGAGAGGAGGGGGAAGAGGGAAGAGGGAGGAAAGGAGGTGGAACCGGGCCCCGGGCCGGGACCACCGCAGCGCTCAGGACCCCGCCGCGCCGCCGCCCAGACCGCAACGCGCCCAGCACTAATTCCCAGCCCCGTCGCCTCCGGCACCGGCACGCAAGGCCCTGTGACTCTTCCCCGAGTCTCGACCACTTCCTCCCGGACCCACCGGCAACACTTACGGGTCCCGCCGCCGCCGCAGCCGCCGTCGCCTCCAGTTAATAAAAATAACGCCGTCCTCTCCACAATGGAATTAAAAGCCTCCCCTGTACTGCGCAGCCGCGGCGCGGTGTCTGCTGGGAACTCCTCGACCCGACCAGAGGGGAGCTCTACGGACTCACGGCGCCTGCGCCGCAATTTCCGCCCGGCCTGCCTGTCAATCACTGGGGCGGTTGGGCGGAGTTGAGGGACACCAGGGTAGGAGGGGCGGGGATTTGGAACCCTACTGAAAGGGGTTTCCGAGGAGAATAGACATGATTGGTGGACTACACTGAAGGAGATGAAAGTTGTTGAGGGCTTCTAGGGGAAAGACGCTCAGGAGGTGGAACCCAAGGGGCGGGAAGTTGGGGCGGGGGAGGGGGCATCCTTACTGCAGCGTGGCGTGGGAGCTGCAGAGAAAGGGGTTGGAGGAGAAGGTGAGGAAAACTGAGGACTGAACTTTGGGGATTTCTTCACTTTAGGGTTTGCAATCCAGGTATTGAACCAAAATACAAACCCCAAAGTGGATCACTTAAGGCACCTTTAATTCTATCTGAAAGCATTAAACTTCAATGCCCAACATTTATTGTTGATATCTCTATTATCCCTTTTAGTTTGGAAACACTAATAATCAACATTCCTATAAATGCGAGGAATCTACTTTGAAACCGCAATAGAGGTACCGTTGCAAAAAAAAAAAAAAAATTTTTTTTTTGTCTTACTGCCAACCTACCTGAAGGCTACTGGAAAGGGAAACCGTGTGTAATCCAGGTGCAGCCGTCCTGTAAAACACACCCACACACTTACTTCATCAGCATCACATGTTATTTAAATGTTCACATACCTTTTCATTCTACCTAATGAATCTGTTTGCCACGTTGTATTGCTGTCTGACCTTTATATTATTTGTGAAACATTGTCCAGCAGGCCCTTCTAAGTTCTCTGCTTGGATTCATTCTTTCCTCTTTAATATAGAATTCCTACAAATTAATGCAAAATCACAAAATTTTCTGTTAAGGAAAAAGTATAAAGTAAAATGTTGAAATCAAAGTTATATCAACAACAAAAAAATAAGCATTTAATCAGTCCCTAGAAAAGACACTTTCATAATAAGCAAGCAGAAATCTAAACCAGCAACTTCCCTGAGGATATTTATAGACCACAGAAAATTTTAATAAAAGAACTAGAGTTATGACAATAGTTTATTTACATAGTATATTTTCTTGATGAAATTATAAGTCCATTTTCTTATAATATTTCCTTAGCTAAATAACTTATCATAATTAGGGTTTGCAAATAACTTCTCTTAAGAAATTTCACAATTGAAACCATAAATATCATTTACTAATACTTATGGGACTCTCTGAGTTTTCCTGAAAAACTTAAAAGACAATATTTGATGAACATTTTGAGATAAGAAATAATTGTACTTCGCTAACTCCATGCAATGACATATAAGCATTCCACCATTTAAACTGAAACTTTAATATTGTCAAGTATAGCTAATGTTAAAGGCTGAAAATTCAAGAACTCCAGGCAGTAGTAAAATATTAGTCAATGCCTGTGAGAAATGAGGCTGTCCCTTTATTCAGGGTGTCAGTGTTTAATAGTAAGCTCGGATGCATATAAGCTAGTCCAAGCATGAAGGGCAGTAGGACACTCATATGAAAAGCCAACTTTGTTCCTCAGTTATCAAGATAAGAAACCTGTCATTTCTCTCATTCACTCTGTCAGCCTTGAGATACTCCAAGCAGACTTACCTCTGTGTTGTACACCCCATATATCAGGAAGATGAAGAGTCCCTGTAAAATAAAATGGAGGGGAAAAGCTGTTAACGCTAATCATTTCAGCAGTAGAAATACCTGAAATAAACTTTCCTGGGAAGAGACAAAAGAAGACACACTTCATCAAGGTCAATTTATTTTCCTATTTTTCAACATTAGAAGCTGTACCTTGAGCATTTATATGATAACATACCAGCACATCACTTACAATGGTTGTGCTATTCAATTTTTTAGAAGTAGAAAATGCCATCTCAAGTACATGGAATAGTAATTAGGAAAATCAAAATTTCAGGCTCTGAAAGATAGCTGGGTGATGAGAAAATTAAACTCAGAAAAAATGCCATCAAAGTAATTAATATTAATAGCACTAAGCATTAGTATTACTAAGTGTTGTTTTAGAGTGCAGCAAGTGGAATATATTTGTTACAATCTTTGGTAGGGTAAAAATACAAAAATTATTATGAAACTCTCCGGGGCTGGAGGCACAGCTCAGTGGTAGAGCACTTGACCTGTCATATAATAGGCCCTGGGCTTTATCCCCAGCACTGCGCGCGCGCGCACACACACACACACACACACACACACACACACTACCAAACCTAAAACACTAACAAGATAAACTTAAGGTAAAAAGTATGAGTAATTTTTAAAATGATATTTAAAATACCAGTTCGAGTTAAGATAAAAAATTGACATAAGATTTCATATCATTAGCTTTTGTGAAGAACATAGATTTTTTTTTTGTATCCTATATGTAGTAAAGTTTCCCAAGAATTGCTACTTATTAGTTTTCAGCTTTAGAGAATGCTTAATTAATTGTATGTACAATTAATCCTCACTTTTAAACCTAAAAATCTTAATGTCTATAAGTAAATAAATGATGTGCTTAAACTTATTAGAGATGATATGGAACAGGAAATTTTGCCATGTTTTTGTCTGGGGAGGAAATAAAAATGTATGTTGGTATGATTTTGTTAGGTACTAATAAACCAAACATAAAATAGGAGTCTGGTCTAAATCTGGAAATGATCCAAATAGTTAAATAGCATATTTTCAAAAGAAAAAAATATTTTTGAGAAAAAGGAAAAAGAAGATTTATTGCTTTGTTAGAAAAGGAGAAACCCAGGGAACTCCTGTCCCAGAGTCTGTGGTTCTGCCCATCAGCAGGAACAGGGGGCTTTGAAAGGAAAATATTATAAGAATATTTTAATATTTATTTTACCTCAGAATACTTACATCTTACAGATAAACAGTTTTAGAACAAGGTGGTCATGTAAATCAGAAACATTTTTGTTCTTGTTATTTCTTTTTTAATGGGCTTCATTTTTTTAAACAAGTTTTGACTTACAGAAAAATTAAGATAGAAGTGAGAGGAGAGTTCACTTATACCCCACCCAGTTTCCTCTATTGTTAACATTTTAC
This sequence comes from Spermophilus citellus, assembly GCF_964194105.1. Taxonomy (NCBI): domain Eukaryota; kingdom Metazoa; phylum Chordata; class Mammalia; order Rodentia; family Sciuridae; genus Spermophilus; species Spermophilus citellus. Next base: position 135,821,584 of record NC_138187.1, on the reverse strand, counting down.
ATTAATACGATACATTGGTTCAATGAAACTTGCCAGTTTTAATCATTATCTTTATAATTTCAGAAACCAACATTATTATAGTATATGCATTTGTATTAATAAGAAAGATCAATGAAAAGTTTTGCATAATCAAAAACATCTCATTTTGGCCATCAACTTAAAAAAATTAAAGTACAGTTTTTTTCACTGTGTATACATATTGTCCCAAAGCTCAATGCCAACACTCATTTCCATCCTCTTTCTAGTAGATTTTATCAAGATGTCTGGAATTGCAGACTGAATTCAAGCTGCTTAGATGGCACCTATTTTGCAAGCTACTTGTTTGCTCCATTCTAGATGATTCTAGAGACTTCAAGGAAAAATTTTTTTCCTCCAATTTAGGTGAAAATCATCACATAATTAATAGTCCCTCTTTCTTCAAAAATTTTTAATTCTTTATTTCGTATTTTGCTTTATAGATAAAAAATTGAAAGGTCGCTCAAACTTTAATTCTATTTATAAGATAGAAATATCTTGCTTTGTGCAATAGATGACTTTCTAAGTAAGTAAAATTTCCTGAAAACTGAACAACATGTATTATGAATTCTATATAAGAAGCTCCGTGGTGCACACCTGTAATCCAGCAAGTCAGGAGGCTGAGGCAAAAGGATGACGAATTCAAAGCCAGCCTCAGCAAAAGCCAGGAGCTAAGCAACTCAGTGAGACCCTGTCTCTAAATAAAATGCAAAATAGGGCTGGGGATGTGGCTCAGTGGTTGAGTGCCCCAGAGTTCAAACCTGGTACCAATAAATAAATAAATAAGTGTAAAGAAGCCCAGCTGTTTACATGTTATGATGTCTTAAAATTGAAAAGGCCCTTTTATAATCGGTGTAATCACTTCTATAATTTATGTATTTTTGTCAAGATAAGTTATCTCTAAAATAAAGGAGAGTAAACAGAATGACATTTTTCCCTCACGTCTTAGTCAACTAAGGAGAACATGGAGTGTGTCTCAATATTTTTATTCACTGCACTTTCGTGTCACCTATATACCTTATACTGTAATATGCTTAACTCTCTCTAACACAAAATGATCAACAATGAAAATTTCTCTTTTGGAAACAGGATTTAAACTGAAAAAGGATTTTAGGAACAGGCAGTTTCAATCTTGAAAGTTTTTTTCTCTTTTTCCTCAACATATGTACACCCAGCAGCATGATAAGCCAGCCCTAAGAGAAAGGCTGTGAAAGATCATGCAAAAGTCTGCAACTGGGAATCACTCCAAGGACTCTGCACCTCTCTCTTGAGGTGTCCATTTGATGCTGCCACAACTAGTCAGAAGGTAAAACAATAAAAATGCTAATTAATTAACTTAATTGTACACCCCACACATGGTGTTTCCCCCACCACTGTTACTAGCTAATGACAGTTATGATAATTTATTTAGGTCTAACTCTGCAGAACTTCATAAACCCTTCAGTACTAGAAAAACATCCTATTTTTCTCTAAGGGAAGAATAAAAAATAGAAACTGCTACACATCAACATCTTAAGCCATAATGATGAGCCACTTTTAAATCCCTGCAGAGAGAATACCTTTAAGAACAGCTGGAAGGAACCAACTGCCAATCTTCAACTGGCACTGAGATTTCTGGAACTCCTTATACCAATGCTCTATCCTACTAAAGAGTGGATACCAGAAGCATACCACATTTTTAAAATGAATGAACCCCCATGTCTGATGGGTAGTTTCTTCTACTCCATCCACAGACATGTCCATCTGTAATATATTTGGAGTATTTATTTATAGAGGCACCAATTTCTTCAATGTTTTAGTCACAGAAAATAACAGTAATTGGGCAGGAAACATCTAAAGCGTGGTTGGATTCCTGTAAGCATGTGTGTACTTTATGGGCAGGGGCCAGGACTAGGAAAAGAACATCAGGATATTGCATCTGATACTGTACAGGAGTTAAAAATAGAAACTTAATGGAAAGAGGAAAAAAAAAGCCATACTCCATTATTTCATGTTCATTTATCTATGAAACATTAAAAGCTGAGGCAGCTTTGTAAATATTTTCATTGTTATGGAAGTCCATTGAACAATAGCTGCAGATGGGCTCAATGGCTGACATCTAGTCTGCTATTTTTTTTATTGATTGTTCCCTACTTTTATGGTGTAGTTCATGATTGTTACAAAATCAATCTTCTTTTAAGTGGTAGTATGTTCTTTCTTGGTGATACAAAGAACAGGAAAGGTGCTAGGTACACAGGACATTGCCTACTCAAGAATCAGAATAATATTAACAATGCTAATATATGTATAGCTTTCGCAAAGCTCTTTCATTTACATAATTCCATTTGTTACCCACTACAATACTGCAAAGTAAGCAGCATGGTATTATTATGCCACAATGCTGACAAGTTGGCAAAGCCAAAGATTAGTGTTGAACTCCTAATGTAATGCTCTTTCACACACACTGCCTAATCTAGACACTTCAGAATTCTTTAACTCACCAGCCATAAGATAATGCAATTGGTGAGAACTTTTAAAACTCAGGTTTGTTTAAAAAAAAATAGAGAGCAGTTTGATTAATTCATAGTGTTAGGGACTCAGTGTCCAGTAATCAGACTCTACCAGTCTAAGATAGGATAGCCTAGTAAGCACAACAGGAAATATGCTTTATAACAACGATTCTCAGTTGCTTTGGGTCAGGTTCTGTCTTTTGTTCTCTGCTTACAAATTCTTATTCAATGATATACACTTTCCAGTTGCTTGGAAACATATCTTTTCCCATCAAAAGGCTGCTAGGTAACCTCATAGTCAAATATTTTCATCATTATCACGATTTACTGAATTTCTCTGAATGTGTGGCATTACTCTGTGTACTTTATTTATAAATCGTGCTCCAGCCTACTTTTCACTTAAAAAAAATACCTATTTTGGGGACCATATCCCCTAGAAACAATAGTACACAAGGTTGTTCTTTGCAGCATTGTGTACAAAGAACTAAAACAACCCGAATGCCTTTCTACGCACGAATGGTTGAATAAATTGTAGCATCTTCATCCTTCAGAAAATTAGGCAGCTAAAAAAATTAGTTAGAACTCTATTTATTGGTCTAGAGAGGTGTCCATGCATTGTTAAATGAAAAGCAGGAGGAAAAAACATTATATATTACATATTCTCAGTTTTGTAAAACAAAAACAAATCTCTCCCTTTCCTCATTCCAAAAATAACTGATTAAACAGGATAAAGATGTCCAAGGATGCACATCGAACTGTCACGGTTTCCTACAGGGAAAGATGAGAAGGAGAAGAGGTAAGTCCAGAATCAAACAAGAAAGAGACAAACCAGAAAAATGTGATGCTATCAACAGAAGAGGTGGAATATGGCATTCCGTGTATTGTATGACTATAAATGCAGAAGACAGAATCTGCATTTGGGTAAGGATCTAAACACGCTTATTGCTCAATATCCATGGGAGATTGTTTCTAGAGCCTCCATTCCCCGAGGATACTGAAATTTGAGGATGCTTAAGTCTTTCCTATGAAATGGCATAGTATTTGCATATAATACTATGTGTGCATCCTCCTATATACTTTAAATCATCTCTAGATTACTTATAATACCTAACAAAACATAAATGCATGTAAACAGTTGTTTAGCTAATGTATAGTGTTTTCATATACATACATATGCGCACACACACATATATGGAATAATGAGAAGCATAAAAGGAATAATGAGAAGAATAAAGTCTATATATGTTCAGCACAGATATACACACATATATATGTGTGTGTGTATATATATATATGTTATAGATGAGCACAATATCTTTATTTTGTTTTTATTTTTATTTAATGTGGTGCCAGGGACCAAAACCAGTGCCTCACGCATGCTAGGCAAGCACTCTACCACTGAGCCACAACCCCAGCCCCCAGATATAATGTTTTTAAAAATATTTTTGACCTAAAGTTGTTCGAATCTGCAGATGCAGAACCAATGGATATAGAACCCATAAATATGGAAAGCCAACTGTATAAGATACATAAATAAAATACTGATTAGATTTTGGGATAAGATTGTATTTTTTTTCTTGATTCCTATTACTTTAATAAAAGCCTAACATAATTTTAAACACAAGAGTAGGTTTATTTAAAGTAGGTTTATATATTTTTTAATTTATTTATGCTTGGGAATGAATCCAGAGTCTCACACATGCTAGACAATCACTCTACCACTGAGCTATGTCCCCAGCCCTTAAAGTTGGTTTATCTTATTATTATTATTATCATTATTATTACTTTGGATACTAGGGATTGAATCTAGGGGGGATTTACCAGTGAGCTACATCCCTAGCCTTTAGATTTTTAAATTTTGAGACAGTGTTGCTAAATTGCTAAGAATTTCACTAGGTTGCCCAGACTGGCTTTGAATTTGCCATCCTCCTGCCTCAGTCTCCCAAGTCACTGGGATTACAAGTGTACACCATTATCACACCTGATTATTGGGTTTATTTTGTATTTTAAAATTTTATTTATGTATTCATTCATTTTTTACAGCACAGTACACTTCTATCATTCATAATTCCAATTATATTATATTTTTAGTATTTACAGATGTTAGTATACTGTTTGTTAGTATAACCACTTTATAGAGAAATATAGATAATAATAATGATGAAATTACATATAGAATTATTTAATTATTTTGTCTTTTTTTCTAGGCTTCTGATTTCTTTCTCTTATATATAAACATACACAACACATATACACAGACATATAACTCATATAGGAGTGCCCCCCTTATCTATGGTTTCACTTTTTTTTCCAGTACTGGGCATTGAACCCAGGGGAACTTTTTCCCTGAGGTGTATCCCTAAGCCTTTTACTTTTATTTTGACAGTGCTCCCTAAGTTGCCCAGGCTGGCCTTGAACTTGCAATACCTCCTGTCTCAGTCTCTTGAGTAACTGAGATTACAGGCATGTGCACAAAGGAGAATATCTTAAGTGGAGGTTTTGCAGAAGAAACAAAGAGGATCCAAAGAGGTGGTAAAAAGTGCAGAGGTTAGAAACTAAAGATCTGGGCCAGGCGCAGTGGCTCACGTTTGTAATCCCAGTAGTTTTGAGGCTCAGGCAGGACATTCAAGAGTACAAAGCCAGCGTCAGCAATGTCGAGGTGCTAAGCAACTCAGTGAGACCTTTCTCTAAATAAAACACAAAATAGGGCTGGGGATGTGGCTCAGTGGTTGAGTGCCTCTGAGTTCAATCCCCCCCCCCCCAAAAAAAAAACTGAAGATCTAGAGTCCAACAAACTTGGATATATTCCCAGCTCTCCCACACTCCAGGCCTGTGACTTTGGACAATTTTCTTAACCTCTCTGAGCCCTCCTTTCCCCATCCTGTAATAAAAGGGATTAGACACTATCATTGAAGTGAAGCCAGCTACACGACCTGATGATCAGCACACGATGAAAATTCAGTAAGCACTGCCTCTTCCTTTGAGGTTTTTTTTTTTTTAAATCCCCTATCCACTCTCAAAAACTAAACACACAAGATTAATTCATAATGATTCTTACATTATTCATTTACCTTTACTGAATACTTATTTGGTATCTGTCACCCTGTGAGGACCTGGTCTTGCAGTCAGGAAGGCTAGCAAAAGAGTTACATTTTTAAAATAATTGTATATTCATCATGATTAGTAGACTGAAAGAATCTTATACACTGAATAAGTCATACACTGGAACAAACAATCAATTTTGCTAGGAGGAGAGGGTGGGTTGTGGAAAGGGAACTAAAATACATTAAGTAGTTGCTTCTTTTGTGTTAAGCATTTGATTTGATACTTCTTCCAGAAGATCTGTTGAAGGAAGTAGGAGGAATGATCAGGGAGACAGCTGGGAAGGAGCGTTTCACAGAAATAATCTGCAAAGGCACAGTGTTGGGAGAGCACCAAACAAGCCAGTTACCTGCAAGGAGCTCAGAACTGGCAAAGCAAATAGTTTTCAAATAAGAAAAGGGAAGGAGATAAAATTGGAAAGAGACTGTGATGTAATGAGATTTTTTTTTTTTTTTTTTTGGTACTGGGGATTGAACTCAGGGGCACTGAGCCATATCCCCAGCCTTATTTTGTATTGTATTTAGTGACAGGGTCTCACTGAGTTGCCTAGCACTTCACTGTTGCTGAGGCTGGCTTTGAAATTGTGATCTTCCAAAATATTCAAAACTGGGCTTGAGGGTGTTGCTCAATGCTAGAACCCTTGTCTGGCACTCAGGAACCCCTGGGTTTGATTTGCAGCACTGCAAAAAACAGCAACAACAATAAACAGCTGTTAGTGATGAGGGAAAAACCTGAACATGGCACAGATTAGAAGCAGTGAGTTAGCAACCAGTTAGGTCTGTATAGTCCAGTAAGAGAACCAGAACTAAAGAAATGGTTGTGAAAATTCAGAGGCATTTAGGTGATGCAATTCATTGGATATGGATACTGACTAGACATGGGGGGAGAAGCACAGAACTGAGACAGATTTCTGACTTCTGTGATAGGGTGGGTGGTGGTACCATTTCCTAAGAAGATTAAATAGAAACACATGCACGTTTGTTGGGGAAAGTGAGAAATGTATTTGATGTATGTTAGGTTTGAATGTGATCCCGTGGGCAACTGGACACGGAAGTTTGAGATTTACAGAGAATATGTGGGGCAGAGATCTGGGTGTGGGAATTGCCAAGGTCAATTAGCAAGTGTGAAAAGTAAATGAAGACCAAAGCTTTGACAGAGTTCTGCAAAATGTGAACACTTCAGAGATGAGCAGAAAGAACCAGGGAAGTCAGAGAAATAAAGAGAGGGTGTTTTCAGGGAAGCCACTGGAAGAGTTTCATGAAGGAGCTATAAAGAAATAGCAGGAAAGGGCTGGGATTGTGGCTCAGCAGTTGAGTGCTCGTCTAGCATGGGCGGGACCCGGGTTCGATTCTCAGCACTAAATGAAAATAAAGGCATTGTGTTGAGTCCATCTACAAAAAAGATTCTCTCTTTAAAAAAAAAAAAAAAAAGACCGGAAAGATAGTTAAAGGTAGATTCTGAAACCAGACCCTCTAGGGTCCCTTCCTAGCTCTGCCACTTACTGACTGTGTGAGTGTAGGAAAATTGCTAAACTTCTCTGTTCCTCAGTGTCATCATCTATAAAATGTACATGATAACTTTATCTGTTTTATGAAGTTGTTATGGGAATCCAATGAGTTAATATTTGTAAAGAGCTTAAAATTCTTTTTTAACACCTGGCACAAGGTCATTGCTGTGGCAGGTGTTTCATCAATTTTTCATAGTAAGAAAGGACCCGAAAATGCCACATGGTGATAGAGTTAGTAATATATTCAGTTTATAATTGAATGCTCACTGTGTGTCAAGCACTGAAGATACACTTGTGAACAATACATTGCCCTTGCCCTTTATGGACTGTACATTCTGGTGAGCAGCATTTATTGAATGTATGATACATGCATTGCTCTAATCGCCTGACAGCTATTATCTCACTCATGCCTAGTGTGTAGCTGCCTCATTATTCCCATTTTACAGGTAAGAACAATGAGTTGCACAGAAAGGTTAAGCAAAGTCCCAAGCCAGGAGGTGGCAGATGCAGGATTTAAGCTGAGCAGGTTCCAGAAAACACCTTTCACTCAACCCCTAAACCATATCATTTTCCCAGGTGGCTGCTGGTGACCTCAGGAATCCTGGTTTTAGAAGCATGCCGGGCAGTACTCAGACTGCAGTCAACTGAGCAATGGATGAGAGGTGCTTAGTCAAGACAGAGACAAAGCATTTCCACAGTGAAAGAGACCAACAAAGTGCAAGCATGTGGATCTGTGGTAACATTAGTTCATTTGAGTGATAGAGCAAGAAACATTAAAGAATACATGGTAATTGGGTTCTTAGGTTAGGTCTTAGAGTTGTTTCCACTATTCCTTTGCAGTAAACTGGGTGGCAGTTAGTTCAACATCAAACTCTTTATCTAGTAAGTGCCTGAAGGGTACATATTTGGTATTAGTTACCGAAGTAAGGTAGGTATAAATTAAATATCAGAGACGCATGTGGCAGACTCTCCTTCTGTTACAAAAATCAAAGAGAATGAATTGTATTCTCGACCAAATTTAATTCCTGCCTATGAGAGATCACAATGTTTTGATAAATGGAGAAAAAAATTGAAAGAATACTTTTAGCGTTTTGATTAAAAAAAATTATACCTTTATTTATTTATTTATTTTTATGTGGTGCTGGGGATAGAACCCAGCGCCTAACACATTCTTAGGCTGATTCTGAATTAATAGGTCCCAGGAATCTGCATTAAAAAAAAAAAAAAGAAAAACTATAGTTGTTTTGATGTGTACTAAAGTTTTAAGAATTAATTCCAGCTTCTCTATGCATTAACTCTGTGACCTTGGACAAATTTCACAATTTCTCTGCGATTCAGTTTCCTCATTGTAAATGGAGGTAATAATTGTGCCTTCCTCAGAGATTTGTTAGTATGATACAATGAGTTCGTTTGAGTACAAGGAACAAAATCTAGTAAAATGCTTAGCACAGTTCCTGACCCCAAAAAAGCATTTTGGAGCTATTTGTTATGTAAAATACATAAATCCCTGCTGCAAGGGATAGTCAACAAATAAAAGCATGTGTAACTTTAGGGAGGCTGCCTTTTCTTTGTTTGGGGGAGGGGGACCAGGGATTGAACCCAGGGGTGCTTAATCACTGAACTGCATCCCCATCCCAATTATATAAAATTATATAATTTAGACACAGAGTTTCTCTGAGCTGCTTAGGGTCTTGCTAAGTTTCTGAGGCTGGCTTTGAACTCACGATCCTCCTGCCTCAGCCTCCCTAGCCGTTGGGATTACAGGCCTGAGCCCCCAGCCCGGCATCTGCCTTTTCTTGAAGATGAAATAAATAATGTACTAAATAAATTTTCAGGTGTTGTACCTAAGAGGCTGTATATAGAGAGCAAATAAATTAAGAAAAAAGAAAAAATTCAGGGCTGGGGTTGTAGCTCAGTGGGAGAGCACTTGCCTTGGATGAGTGAGGCCCTGGGTTCAATCCTCAGCACCACATAAAAAAATAAATAAATAAATAAAAATATTGTGTCCATCTACGACTAAAAAAAATAAAAAATAAAAATAAATGAGAAAACTAATTTAAAAAAGAAGATGATACTGGCATAGTAATAATAATAATAATAATAATAATAAATCCAGAACAGAATTTAAAGAGTTTTGGAAAGAAAAAAAATTTTTAAATGTAAGGGGATAGGTCAGATGTCATCCAAGACATATCAGGTATAGGGTTTCCAATTTTTAGGTCTATGCTTCAGGATTTCAAAATATAGTTTAAATATTACATGAATTGGAACCCTCTGATTTGCAAATGACTGAAACCAAATGAAACACAGAGGAGGAGATTTCTTGCAAAGATTCTCAAATAGCTATCGGAATTGAATAAATAACTGCACAATTAATTTTCAGAATGGCAAGAAGAGGACGGAACAAAAGGGTTCTCTGTTTGCTTCTTTGCATTCTCTCAGATCTCCTTTCTCTGGTGGGAGATGCGATGCCCAAGAACCCCAGGATCCCAATCTTCCAGGTCTGACACAAGGGAAGAAATGGGTTTTCTCTTTCAACTGCTGAGCAGGTGTTTGGCGGATTCTGGTCACTTGATCACCAGTGGCCCAATCACTGTAATCTAGGGAGTGGCGATTGTGATTGGCTCAGAGTGGTTTGCAAGTGCATCCATCAGCTAGTTCTATGGTTAGGAAAGAAAGATATGTGAGACTATGGCCACTTCCATTCAGACTGCTTAGAGGAGCCAGGGCAGGGAGAGGACAGGAATAGGCACGTGAGGGATCATCAGCCTGGGACCGCGTCCATGTTCACTGCAATTTTAAGTCCATATCCTCAGGATTTAAAACTCAGTGGGAGAGCAGAACAAGTAAATTGTGTGTAAGAAATGAAGGAAGGCATACTAACGTGAGCTATGGTGTTAGGAAGATAGGAAACTGCATATCAGAAGATCCCCCAGAGTCCTGGGATTTTGAGACAGAGTTGAAGAGAAAAATCATTGTGACCAATGAGGAAAGCTCCCATGCCTGAGAATCAATGATAACATGAAAAAAGAGAGTGTGTGAAATAAAACCTGTTTGGATGGAAAGTCCTGATGAGGATCTTTGTAGTTTTACATTAAGTCCAAATTAGTCCTTTACTCTGGAAAATGACAAGGCTAATAAAGGAATTCTAAGGATTAAATAAAGAAGCTAACAATGAAAAGATGCAGAGGAATAATTAGGAGGGGCAAAGGAAAGAAGAGCAGAAAAATCACACCAAGAAGATATTGGAGGATCCCTAATGAGAGTCAAGAAAGCGGAGGCAAGGAGTTTTCCAACAAGTGAATGAAAAATTGGAACCTCTTTTTTTTTTTTTTTTTGAATGAACTGGATGCAAGAAAAAAAAAGAAATGTGAATATTTAAATTGGGGGGTGAAACAGTAATGAGGTATTTGCAATAACAAGGTGATGAAAGGGTCACTAGGGTAAAGGTTCTGGAAGGGCAGAACACAAGTGGATGAAGAGAGTTGGCTTTCAGACAGTGCACAGTTAAAAAGGAAAACTCTTTGATGGAACAGATTTTGTAAAACAATTCACATTTTAGTTATTAAAAAATATGATAGGGCCTGGGATTGTGGCTCAGTGGTGAAGTGCTTACCAGGCATATGTGGGGCATTGGGTTTGATTCTCAGCACTGCATATAAACAAATAAATAAAGATTCACCAATAACTAATAAAAAATTTAAAAAATATATGACAGGTATTTCTATCCTGTGCCTATCCAGTTTTTGTGTAATAGTTACCAATAGTTCCCATCGATGATTGCTTCTCTAATACTTTATTGAATTCAATCCTATTAACTTTTTAATATTTAATTCAGAATATTGCTTTTGACAAACATAATTAAAATTTACTGAGGGTGATATTCGACATCTGCATTAACCTGAAAGTCACAGGATGTCTGATAGGACAACCTCCCTCCTGCACCTCTTTATTCAGCCACATATGCAACAAGCAGCCTGCATGCTGTCTGTCCCACCAGGACTTGTGCACCTTGAGGACTCAAACTGCTTTTTTCATGCTTTGAACATAGTAGGTACTTTAAAATGACCATTAAATGACAGAAATAAAGGCTGTAAGCATACTTAGGTGACTTACCCAGTTTGCACTGGTAGTTAGCAACAAAGCCTAACCTGGAATCCAGACCTCTTGACATCTAAGCTCATGCATAAAAAACCACACCATGCCCCCATCTTACAACGTAAGGATTTCACTAGGGTCTCAATTCTGAGTGAAACTGCTCCTCTAGAAGGAGTTTGGTTTTTATCTTAAAGAAACTGTGACTCTTATTATTAATTTGTTTTAGCAGCTGAAGGCTCAGAATCAAATTTGTGGCCTTCCATTAACACCTTGTTATCTTGACCTGATTTCTGAATATTTCTATAAAGTATCTCAAATCCTTTTTGGAAAAGGTGAGGAATAACATACAGAATATAATATTTGCAGCCTGGTATATTACCTGTGGTCACAAATGACTATGTCTTGACTTCATTTTTGTAATGCCCCACTTTTCTGTCACAGTTTACTGATGTGAATTTCTCAAGCTACTTTATTATGTATTGAAAATTAACATAAAATTCAAAGCTCCTGGATTATCCATGGAAAGAATTAAACTGCTAAGAAAAGTCCTGAGTAGAGGAAAGTCAAGCAAATTATAATATATCAATGTGATGTAACATTATGCAGACATTAAAAATAACTTTTATGAAAACTTTTAATTGTGTAGGAGACTACTTAATAAATGAAGTACCACATGCATGAATGAAGAAAACAAGATACAAACACATATTTTCTCAGCTTGGTAACAGAAAATGCATTGAAAGAAAATGGAAGGGTATGTGCCAAAGTATTAATGATGAATACCTTTGAGATGTGGTATTATGGATGATTTTAATTCTTCTTATACATTATTTTTCAAATTTTCTACTTTTCCTATTATCAGAAAAATGTTTTATAAAAATAGGTTTTTAAAATATTTTTTAATAATGCGGGCAATAAATATTCTAAGCTGTGAAATGCCTCATATACAGTTATCACAACTATATAAAGATATTCTTAGAAACACTGGACAAAAATATACCAAAATGTTTAAATGTCGCTACTACATGATAAAATTTAAGGTAGCATCATTTTCCTATATTTTTATTCTCTTTTTCTTTTCCAATGAGTTGTGTTTTTTTTTTTTTGTTTTTTTTTTCATAACCAGAACTTTATTTATTTATTTTTTTACTACCAGGGATTGCACCCACGGGCACTGACCACTGAGCCACATCCTCAGCCCTATTTTGTATTTTATTTAGAGACAGAGTCTCACTGAGTTGCTTAGCGCCTCTCCATTGCTGAGGCTGGCTTTGAACTCAGGATCCTGCTGTCTCAGCCTCTTGAGCCACTGAGATTACAGGTGTGTGCCACCCCAACCGGCTCCCTTTTTTTTTACACTGGTAATTGAACTCAGGGGTGCTTAACCACTGGGCCACATCCCAGCCCTTTTTTGTATTTCATTTAGAAATAGGGTTTCACAGAGTTGCTTAGGGACTTGCTAAGTTGCTAAGGCTGGCTTTGAACTCACAATCTTCCTGTCTTATCTTCCTGAGTTGTTGGGATTACAGGTGTGCGCAAAGGGCTCTATAAACATAAGAACCTAATAAATCTGAAATATCCAGCATAGCTGCTCTGCTAATTATTGGTGAACTATGACTTCATTTTCATTTATAAAAATGTCACTACACATTTTCAAGAAAGAATTTTGAAAAAAATATCTTAACCTTTTAGCAGAGGCTCACAACCTGTTATGTTCTCAAGACCTTTCCAGAAGATCAGAACTCACAACTTCTATACTTCCTATTATATCTAGAAGATAATTGCATAGAGTAGACAACCTAGGGGAAATAGGTATGTTATGCTAGTTTGTCATCTGGTAACAGAAGACAGGTTGTTGATACAAACCAAAAATAGGCCACAGTAGCCTGAGTCTGCTGTGGAATTTGAGTAAATTGTTCTAGGCAAACAGACTGGGCAATTGCCACAGTCTGCTGAAATATTCAAAAAACAAAGAAAGCATAAAAACCTTGGTTTGTTGACCCGAATTCTGTCTTCTGCCACAGTCTATTATAACTTGTGGGACACTCTGGCATGATTGAGTCATCATGTTAAAGTGTTAAGCAGGCCTGTCATCCCCTTTCAAGTAGAGGTCATCAGGACCAACATTCCTCCAAGAAGTACAGCTGAGTGCTTGAACGGTCTGGATCATTTGGTGTTCAGAATTATAGTCTCCAGACTCTGCTTCAGCAAAACCAGAGTTCCTGCTTCATACATATACCAACTACTATAAAACCTGGTGTACTGCACACATACACACAATCTTTTTGAAGTATAGAATATGTGTGAAAATTGGAAAAAAAAAAAAAACAATGAGAAAATGGCATAAGGCCAAACGGTTTGGAAATCCCCGCTTAATTCCAGTCCTCCCCATAGTATTTACGCAAGAACTTCTAGGACTGGCCCCCTGTAAATTTCTGTTTCCGGTTTCTGACATTTTAATTTATTCATCTGTAAACATTTACATGGCACTTTATACTTTGTCAGTTGCTTTTATGGACAATCTCATTTTAGCCTCTCTACATCCCATTCTAAACAGAAGAAAAATAAGTGACTTACCCAAGATTATAAAGTGCAATAGAGAGAATAAAACCTATTTATTTATTTATTTATTTTAGTTGTAGGTGGACACAATAGGTTTATTTTGTTTCTTTATTTTTATGTGGTGCTGAGGATCTAATCCAGTGCTTCACACATGGGAGGTAAGCACTCTATTGCTAAGCCACAACCCCCGTTGTTTAACTTTTTGTTTGTTCGTTTTTGTTCATTTGTTTGGTACCTAGGATTGAACCCATGGGCTTCCTTCTACTGAGTCATATCCCCACCCTTTTTAATTTTTATTTTGAGACAGGATCTCACTAAGTTGTTTAGTAAGAACTAAATGACTGAGGCTGGCTTTGAATTTGAACTTGCAGTCCTCCTGCCTCAGCCTCCTGGGTCACTGGGATTATAGCTGGGTGCCACCTACCCCAGCACTTACCTGTTGTTTTACTTTAGCACACTTCTTTTTAACAAACAAAATGATTTATTCCTGTTTGCTTCTCTTTTATACTTCCAGTTCCCACCTTTGCCCACTTCATATGGAGACCAAAAATTAATGGGTGAATTTCCTACAAAAGATGATATATGAACACAAATTCACTAGATAGATTTAAAGTCTTATCTAACCCATCTTTGAAAGGTGAAACGAACTACACTATTTCTGACAAATATCTTGTATATTTTACTCAACAATTTTTTTGATTTGACCTGAAATCTATGTGAATGTCAAGCACCTTTCAAAAGCAATGGGTCTACTCTGGCTCACATTCTCTTTTACTTCACTGTGAGCAGTTGAGGATGATGTATCTTTACAACCTAAGGCTTTCAGCTCTTGATTCCATAAATAGCATCAAAATTATCTCTAAACCCCAGGCTATTAGTCATCCTTGTTCAAAATTTGTAGTATAATATTACTGCTTAAATTAGGGGAAAGAACTTGCAGTACTAAAGAATATAAAAGACTGTTGTATGCTCCTCCTTGTTTTAATTTATGGTTAAATTAAATGACAGTTATCTATGAAGGGAATAAGCCTCACCATTTGGCTGTTCATCTGTAGTCTCTGTGATCTGAGTGCTGACTTCAGGAGCGGCTCATTCTATTGACTTCAAAGAGTAGGAAGCATCAAACATATTGATAAGAGTGTTGAACTCAACTGAACTTTATCAATTAAGTAGATGTAATTGTTCAACTGGGTGATAGCCACTCGGGAACACCCTTTGTGACTAACAAACTGAGAGCTCTATTGGAACATACTCTTCAGGTCAGACTGCTTCAGGCTAAGATGATCTCTTCTGTTATTGCTAGGAGATTCTGGAATTCTAGATAGCTCTAAAAATGCTCAAAAACAGAAGTATGTATCCCTTCTCCTGCAGCCACATACAAATGTGCTGACCCACGGTCTGCAAGAGTACAGGTTTTTGTATGGTATAAATGAAAGCAATTTTGCCTTATGTATCAGGTTTCTAAGGCTCATTGGAAGCCCTCTTATCAACAACACAGTATCTGCTCTTCACACACTTGACACGGTTTCAAGGATCCACTGATGGCAACCTAGCACTTGCGAAAGCCCTGGGATATCTGAAAACTGTCATATCTAAGATATACATCAACTATTCCTAGATTCTCTGAGTGTTCTTTCTTATAAGTCACACCATCAGAAGCCAATACACTGTTTGGATCACATTAGTGTTGTTCCATTATAAAAAAAAAAAAAAAAAAAAAAAAAAACTTTTGTTGAGTGATGACATTTTTTAAATGAACTTTTAAATTTATTTTTTATCCTTGTCAAATTTATAGATTGTATATGGTTCAAAGTTGGACAGTTCTGCAAGACCTGAAATAAAAAATATGGATCTCCCTCTCCCAGTTCCCATTTCCCAGAGTAACTGTTTCTCACTCTGTTAGCTGTGTTTTCAGTTTTTCTAAATAATAGAATTATATTGCTACTTACTGATTTTCGGGGAGGGAGGGCGTTCAATCTATGGATTTTCCACAATGATAAATATAAATTTGGCTTTCTTTAATCTCAGTCTATCTCACAACTGACCCCTTGTTTTCCTTTCTTTGGGTTTACTCTTTCTTTTTGGTGGAACACATCCTGCAGTAGCCTCCTGACAGAGAGTGAATGGGAGGCAAAGTTGTTGCACCATATATATCTGAAAATGTCTTCCTTACACAATTGATAGTACAGAATTCTAGTTTAGAAAGTATTTTCCTGCAGGATTTTAAAGACATTTATTGTTATCTGCTACCTTCTGAGACTGCCATTGAACAGCTGGTTGCCTTCTTAAACTTGAACATTTTTGTGAAATTTACTTTCTTTGTGCATGGATTTGCTTCTCATTATTAGATGTGTTTGATGAAGTGGTTGGTGTGAGTCAGTTTTCATTCATTGTGCTGGACATTTAGAGGCCTTTTTAATCTGAAAACTCCTCCTTCATATCTGGGATATTTTCTTAAATTGTTTCTTTGATGATTTTTTGTTGCTGTTTCCCTGATCCTCCTCCCATTTTGGAAAACCCTATTATTTGAATGTTGGACTTCTTGGATAGATTCTCTATTTTTTTTTTTAATTTCATCTGTCTGAATCTGTCTTTTTGTCTCTGTCTCTCCCCCTTTCCTCCTTCCCTCTCTTTTGCAGGGCTGGGGATTGAACCCAGGGCCTTGCACATTATTAGTTAAGTGCTTTACCACTGAGCTATGCCCCCACCCCTCCTTACCTTTTTATTCTCCCTTCTAAGGGATTCTTCAATTTTATCCTCTTAATTTTTTTTGCTTTCTTTTTAATTCATTATGCCATATCATTTTAATTTTCAAAAATTCTGTTTTGTTCACTCAATTTTTTTGTTAGCAGTATTTCTTTCTCATTTCATGGATTCTAATAATATTAATAACGAAAAAATTTTTTAAGTTTTCTCATATGTACAAAGGACTGGGATTTTTTTTTCCTTAATTAAAAACATAAGAACTTTGCCTGGGAGCTCTGTGCCTGAGGTTGAAGTTGTCTGTTGTGGACCTCACCAGGTGTTTTTCTGGCTGAAGTATTTTATTGGCTTAAAATATTAGATCATGAACATTTTGCTACGTCATTTAAAATATTTTTTAAATATTGCTTTAGATCAGTAATATGGGATGTAACATAGTTTTTACTCCACTATTTCTCTAATTTGCACATTTCAATTTTGCACACTTTCATATTTATCTTTGTTCACATTTGGATATTTTTATTAGTTAAGATATAAATGGGCCTCCATGCACAGTGGCAGGAAACGCCCTCCCCGGCAGTTGTTGGCCCGATGCAGCCTCGTGCTCTCCGCGCAGACTTGTGGGTAATGCAGTTCGACCCTAGGCATGCTAGGATTCTCCAGGCCCACCATCAAGAACACCGCTTTAGAGCAGGATCACTTGGCAAGGCTGGGCTGAAGTGGACCTGGGGCGAGCAGTTTGCAGCCCTCAGAACCCACATGGAGCCTGGAGAGGGTGAATCCATGCCGCAGTCTGGCTGGGCACAAATCACGAGCCACTGAAGCAGGAACAAAGTTTATTTCTGAACTCCACCAGCACACTCCACACATGCTCCCCGGGAACTCTCCCCCCGTGCCACGCCGTGGCTCCTCCAGGAACCACCAACCAGAAATCCCTCCTCCGGCACTTCCCCAACCAATGGGAACTCTCCGGGAATCCCCGCTAGAACTCCAAAGTAGCAGGCCGAGGGTCTAATATTACAATTAAATACACAGCTTAACATAACCATTATCATCTCAATGGCTTACTGGCGTCACCTCTCAACCACTCCATTCTGGCAAAAATGCCATGCGTCATTCTGACTGGGTTATAGCTCTCAGCAAATTCAGGCTCCCCATACGCAGTTTCTGGCTGATTGTCTGCGTGTCCCTGCCAAACCGCCGTGACTCAGCGCTACAGACGCTCCCTCGGAATAGAGTAACAACTCTTTGGTTCCTCCATGAACCTTTTGAGGTGATACCAACCAAGGCTTCATAGGCAGCGGGACCAGAATTCAGACGGGACCTGGGAGAGCCGGACTGGACCCACCCTTCGCATCAGACACCCAGCAAAGGGAACAAATGCCACCCTTTGCATTGGACACCACCATGGCAGAGAACTGACGTCACCAGAATTCGGCGGAGGGGATAGCTTCATTGAAACCGGACTGCAAGTGTGTGAACCCCAGGCCCCTCCTCTCCACACAGTGGGGAAATCTCAAGCCCCCCACCCAGGTCTCCCGTGAGCGCGACTGTCAGACCGAGGGAGTCAGGAGCGGCACATGACCCCTGGCTACCGCTCCCACCAGCGCTGACAACTGAGGTCTTTTGCGCCAGCTCCCGGGGGCGTGGCTACCAGAGGGCAGGCAGAGTAAGCTGACGGTTCCCAGCCCCAGGCTCCACAACCTTAGGGTCTCGGGGAATGGCAAACAGAGAGAGTGTGCCCAGTCATTCAAGAAAATAGGGCGCCCGGGAGAGTCAGACCCGGCTTGTAGCCAGTTTTGTGGTGAACATCACTGGTGAGCAAGCGGGGCCTGGCTGGAGGAAAAGCGGTGAAGTGACTAGAGACCAGGAAAGGCCCTGGGTGCCCAGGATTGGAGAGACGCCCAGTGGGGGAGGAGGAGCCGCATCACAGGGATTGGTTCCTGCCTATGGAGAGGAGAAGCTTGGCCCGGTGGGCACAGCTCCACCTACTGGAAGAGAAGTTAATCAAACTCTAAGCCTGCATTTAAAAAATTTTTTTTTGTCTTTTCATTTCTTTTCAATTTCCTTATTCCCCTTTTCTTGAATTCTACCTGTTTACTCTCATTCTCTCTAGCGACTTCTTCCCTCCCCTTCTAATATGTTTCCTCCCAAGCATTATGACGCTGTTTATGTGTAATTTACTAAATGTGTATAGGTAAGTGTTCTGGGTGCTACCAATTCCCTAGCTACCCCCAAATACTCCGGACCATTCTCTTGTTAATATCTCTCATCAGTAGAGCAATCTTCCAAGGTTGCCAAGATATACCAACCTCTATACCATCACATCACTCGACCTAAACATAAGTCCCAAGACCAAACCGCAGAGCGCTATATGACATCAGAATCTGTACGCATTTTATGAAACGAATGAATCTGCTTTAAAGTGCAATAAAATTCATCATCTCTAGTCATAGTCTCCCATCACAAAGGAGAGACTCTGGAGATACACAAAACCAAAATAAATTTATAGGAGTCAACAGTAACTCAGCAGTCAAACAGAACCAGAAATAACATGAGCAGCATGAAAAAGCAAGGAAGAAAAGGAGTACAAACAATGCAGGACAGCCTAAATCTACAGGAGAACCTAGAGGCATCAGAAAAATGGTCAAATAAAGAACTCAAGGAATACCTTATACAGATGGAATGGAATCTTAGAGAGGACATGAGACAGAAAATTCAAACAATGAAAGAACACATTGAAAATGAATTACCTAAGCAGATTAAAGAAGCAAATAAGCAACTTTACTAGGAGATAGAGATTATTAAAAAAAATCAAACAATAATCCTAGAAATGAAGGAAACTATAAACCAAATTAAAAACTCAAATGAGAGTATCACTAGCAGAGTGGAGCAATAGAAGTCAGAATGTCAGACAATGAAGACAAAATATATCATCTTGAAAAGAGTCTAGCCAACTCAGAAAGGCTGGTAAGAAACCATGAGAAAAACATCCAAGAGATATGGGATAACATAAAAAAAACAAATTTAAGAGTCATCGGGATAGAGGAAGGTATTGAGGTTCAAACCAAGGAAATGAGCAACCTACTGAATGAAATAATTATAGAAAACTTCCCAGATATAAAAAAGGAAACGGATGTACAAATTCTAGATGCATACAGGACACCGAGCATACAAAATCACAGTAGACCAACGCCAAGACACATTGTTATGAAAATATCCAATATGCAGAACAAAGAGAAAATATTAAAAGCTACAAGAGAAAGGAGGTAGATTACATTCAGGGGTAAACCAATAAGGTTAATGGCTGATTTTTCATCACAGACGCTGAAAGCAAGAAGATCCTGGAACAACGTATTTCAAACACTGAAAGACAATGGATGCCAACCAAGAATTTTGTATCCAGCAAAATTAAGCTTCAGATATGACAACGAAATAAAAATCTTTCATGATAAACAAAAGTTAAAAGAATTCGCAGCCAGAAAACCAGCATTGCAAAGCACCTTGAGCAAAACACTACACGAGGAAGAAATGAAAAACAACAACCAAAACCAACAGTGGGAAGTACCTCAGTAAAGCAAGAGTGGGGGAGGGGAAGCTGATCATGGAGAAACAAACCAAATTAAAAAAAAAAGATAAATAATCAAACATGACTGGAAGTACAAACCATATATCAATTGTAACCCTAAATGTTAATGGCTTAAACTCACCAACAAAGAGACATAGGCTGGTAACCTGGATTGAAAAAACAGATCCAACAATATGCTGCCTTCAGGAGACATCTGATTGGAATAGACATACACAGGCTGAAGGTGAAAGGTTGGGAAAAATCATACCACGCACACGATCCTCAGAAGCAAGCAGGGGTGGCCATCCTCATATCAAATAAAATTGAATTCAAGACTAAATTAATCAAAAGGGATAAGGAAGGACATTATATACTGTTAAAAGGAACCATTCACCAACAAGACATAAAAATTATCAATATTTATGCACCAAATAATGGTGCTACAACGTTCAGACACAGAGTCTCTGATTTGATATTAAGCTCCTTGATCCATTTTGAGTTAACTTTTGTGCATGGCAAGAGAAGGGGATTCAGTTTCATTTTGTTGCATATGGATTTCTAGTTTTCCCAGCACCCTTTGTTGAAGATGCTATCCTTCCTCCATTGCATGCTTTTAGCCCCTTTATCAAATATAAGATAGTTGTAATTTTGTGGATTGGTCTCTGTGTCCTCTATTCTGTACCATTGGTCCACCCGCCTGTTTTGGTACCAGTACCATGCTGTTTTTGTTACTATTGCTCTGTAGTATAGTTTGAAGTCTGGTATCTCTATAACACCTGATTCACACTTCCTGCTTAGAATTGTTTTTGCTATTCTGGGTCTTTTATTTTTCCATATGAATTTCATGATTGCTTTCTCTATTTCTACAAGAAATGCCGTTGGGATTTTGATTGGCATTGCATTAAACCTATAGAGAACTTTTGGTAATATTGCCATTTTGATGATGTTAGTTCTGCGTATCCATGAACAGGGTATATTTTTCCATCTTCTAAGAACTTCTTCTATTTCTCTCTTTAGGGTTCTGTAGTTTTCATTATATAAGTCTTTCACCTGTTTTGTTAGGTTGATTCCCAAGTATTTTATTTTTTTCTTGAGGATATTGTGAATGGAGTGGTTGTCCTCATTTCCATTTCAGAAGATTTGTTGCTGATATACAGGAATGCCTTTGATTTATGTGTGTTGATTTTATATCCTGCCACTTTGCTGAATTCATTTATTAGCTGTAGTAGTTTCTTTGTAGAACCTTTTGGGTCTGCTAGGTATAGGATCATGTCATCCACAATAGTGATAATTTAAGTTCTTCTTTTCCTATTTTTATGCCTTTAATTTCTTTCGTCTGTCTAATTGCTCTGGCCAGTGTTTCGAGAACTATGTTGAACAGAAGTGGTGAAAGAGGGCATCCTTGTCTTGTTCCAGATTTTAGAGGGAATGCCTCCAATTTTTCTCCATTCAGAATGACGCTAGCCTGAGGCTTAGCATAGATAGCTTTTACAATATTGAGGTAAGTTACTGTTATCCCTAGTTTTTCTAGAGTTTTGAACATAAAGGGATGCTGTACTTTGTTGAATGCTTTTTCTGCATCTATCGAGATGATCATATGGTTCTTATCTTTAAGTCTATTGATGTGGTGAATAACATTTATTGATTTCCGTATATTTAACCAGCCTTGTATCCCAGGAATGAATCCTATTTGATCATGATGCACGATCTTTTTGATGTGTTTCTGTATCCAATTTGCCAGAATTTTATTGAGGATTTTTGCATCTAGGTTCATTAGAGATATTGGTCTGTAGTTTTCTTTCTTTGAAGTGTCTTTTTCTGGTTTAGGAATCAGGGTGATGTTGGCCTCGTAGAATGAATTTGGAAGTTCTACCTCTTTTTCTATTTCCTGAAATAGCTTGAAACGTATTGGTATTAGTTCTTCCTTAAAGGTTTTGTAAATCTCTGCTGTATACCCATCCCGTCCTGGGCTTTTCTTAGTTGGTAGTCTTTTGATGGCTTCTTCTATTTCCTCAATTGATATTGGTCTGTTTAGGTTGTGTATATCCTCCTGACTCAATCTGGGCAGATCATATGACTTAAAAAATATATTGATGCCTTCACTATCTTCTGTTTTATTGGAGTATAAGGATTCAAAATAATTTCTAATTATCTTCCGTATTTCTGTAGTGTCCGTTGTGATATTGCCTTTTTCATCCTGTATGCTAGTAATTTGAGTTCTCTCTCTTCTTCTCTTCGTTAGCATGGCTAAGGGTCTGTCGATCTTATTTAATTTTTCAAAGAACCAACTTTTAGTTTTATCAATTTTTTCAATTGTTTCTTTTGTTTCAATTTCATTAATTTCAGCTCTGATTTAATTATTTCTTGCCTTCTACTACTTTTGCTGTTGTTTTGCTCTTCTTTTTCTAGGGTTTTGAGATGAAGTGTGAGATCATTTATTTGTTGGTTTTTTCTTTTTTTAAGGAATGAACTCCAAGCAATGAATTTTCCTCTTAGAACTGCTTTCATTGTGTCCCATAGATTCCGATATGTTGTGTCTGTGTTTTCATTTATCTCTAAGAATTTTTTAATTTCCTCCTTGATGTCTTCTATAGCCCATTGATCATTCAGTAACCAATTGTTCATTCTCCAAGTGATGCATGATTTTTCCTTCCTTCTTTTATCGTCGATTTCCAGTTTCATTCCATTATGATCAGATAGGATGCATGGTATTATCTCTACTCCTTTATAATTTCTAATAGTTGCCCTGTGACATAATATATGATCTATTTTTGAGAAGGATCCATGTGCTGCTGAGAAAAAAAGTGTAACTGCTTGATGTTGGGTGGTATATTCTATATATGTCAATTAAGTCTAGGTTATTAATTGTATTATTGAGTTCTATAGTTTCTTTATTCAACTTTTGTTTGGAAGATCTGTCCAGTGGTGAGAGATGTATGTTGAAGTCTCCCATAATTATTGTATGGTGGTCTATTAGACTCTTGAACTTGAGAAGAGTTTGTTTGATGAACATAGCTGCACCATTGTTTGGGGCATATATATTTATGATTGTTATGTCTTGTTGGTGTATAGTTCCCTTGATCAGTATGTAGTGTCCCTCTTTATCCCTTTTGATTAACTTTGGCTTGAAATATATTTTATTTGATATGAGTATGGACACACCTGCTTGTTTCCGAGGTCCATATGAGTAATATGATTTTTCCCAACCTTTCACCTTCAGTCTATGTTTGTCTTTTCCTATCAAATGCGTCTCCTGTAGGCAGCATATTGTTGGATCTTTTTTATTGATCCATTCTACTAGCCTGTGTCTCTTGATTGGTGAGTTTAAGCCATTAACATTTAGGGTTATTATTGAGATATGGATTGTTCTTCCAGCCATATTTGTTTATTTTGTTACTTAACATGGTTTGTTTTTCCTCTTTGATTATTTTTTCCCTTTACTGTACTACCTCCCAATGTTGGTTTTCATTGTTATTTTCCATTTCCTCTTCCTGTAATGTTTTGCTGAGGATGTTTTGAAGAGCTGGTTTTCTAGCTGTAAATTCTTTTAACTTTTGTTTATCATGGAAGGTTTTATTTTTTTTATGTTTTTTTTTCTTTTTTTTATTGGTTGTTCAAAACATTACATAGTTCTTGATATATCATATTTCACACTTTGATTCAAGTCGGTTATGAACTCCCATTTTTACCCCGTATACAGATTGTAGAGTCACATCAGTTACACTTCCACTGATTTACATATTGACATACTCATGTCTGTTGTATTCTGCTGCCTTTCCTATCCTCTACTATCCCCCTCCCCTCCCCCCCTCCCCTCTTCTCTCTCTACCCCCTCTACTGTAATTCATTTCTCCCCTTGTATTATTTTTCCCTTTCCCCTCACTTCCTCTTGTATGTAATTTTGTATAACCCTAAGGGTCTCCTTCCATTTCCAAGAAATTTCCCTTCTCTCTCCCTGTCCCTCCCACCTCTCATCCCTGTTTAATGTTAGTCATCTTCTCATGCTCTTCTTCCCTACTCTGTTCTTAGTTATTCTCCTTATATCAAAGAAGACATTTGGCATTTGTTTTTTAGGGATTGGCTAGCTTCACTTAGCATAATCTGCTCTAATGCCATCCATTTCCCTCCAAATTCTATAATTTTGTCATTTTTTAATGCAGAGTAATACTCCATTGTGTATAAATGCCACATTTTTTTTAATCCATTCGTCTATTGAAGGGCATCTAGGTTGCTATGGAAGGTTTTAATTTCATCTTCCATCCTGAAGCTTAATTTAACTGGATACACAATTCTTGGTTGAAACCCATTTTCTTTCAGCGTTTGAAATATGTTGTTCCAGGATCTTCTAGCTTTCAGAGTCTGTGTTGAAAGATCAGCTGTTATCCTTATTGGTTTACCCCTAAATGTAATCTGCTTCCTTTCTCTTGTAGCTTTTAAATTTCTCTCCTTATCCTGTATGCTGGGCATCTTCATTATAATGTGTCTAGCTGTGGATCTCTTATGATTTTGCACATTTGGCGTTCTGTAGGCTTCTAGGATTTGGGATTCTGTCTCATTCTTCAAGTCTGGGAAGTTTTCTCATATTATTTCGTTGAACAGATTGCTCATTCCTTTGGTTTGGACCTCTATACCTTCCTGTATCCCAATAACTCTTAAGTTTGGTCTTTATGTTATCCCATATTTCTTGGATGTTCTGCTCATGGTTTCTTCACAGTCTTGCTGAGCTGTCTATGTTCTTTTCAAGTTGAAATACTTTGTCTTCATTGTCCGATATTCTATCTTCTAAATGTTCTACTCTGCTGGTAGTACTCTCATTTGAGTTTTTAATTTGGTTTATTGCTTCCTGCATTTCTACGATTTCTGTTTGTTTGTTTTTTATAACCTCTATCTCCCTGTGTAGTTGATCTTTTGCTTCTTGGATTTGTTTATGTAATTCATTGTCAAAGTGATCTTTCATTGTCTGATTTTGCTGTCTAACGTCTTCCTTGAGACTCCAGATCATCTGAAGCATGTATATCCTGAATTCTTTATCTGACATTCCATCTGCTGCAGATATTACCTCTTCTAAAGTTGAGTTGACCTGCATTGCTTGTGGTCCTTTCTTTCCTTGTCTTTTCATACTGCTCACATTTCTTTCTGCTTTCTGAAACTGTTGTGTTATTGAATTTTCCCCGTATATATTTATATTGCTCTTATATAGTTGCAAAGTCTCCCTTTTGTGGAGAAAGCCAATGTTGACAGTTCTCAATATTAATAGTACATCATCTAAGCACATGTTTTCCTTATTACTACATTTATAGCTAGACTCTATGTCTACAAATGTTGTTTTTGATTATCGTTTACAAATATAGTCATTAGTTTCATGAAAGGCATACCGTTTCTGGTAGCTTGAAGAAAACTGAATTTCAGGTGTAGGATGTTATGTTTATGGGGAAAGGAGTGAGGGTATGGGGTTAATCTAACTTAGTAACTTTGGAGAGCTCTAACCAATAGATGGGTAATTTATGGAAGAATGTATAGATTCAAATTCCTATCTCTATTTATAAGATTACCCTACTTATGAATAGTAAAATTTAGGGGGTTGCAAGTGGGATAGAGGAAGTAAGAGGGAGGAAAACAAATAACAAGGAAAGGAAGAGAAAAAAGAGCGGGAAAAAGAAAATATAAGAAAAAAGAAAAGACATAAAAAGGGGGGAGGGAGGTGGGGCATATGCAATTCCTCTATAGTATATCATTCTGGTGATTCGGTTGTTAAAGACCTTTTTCGTGCACAATTTTTGGTTTCACATATGTTGAGGTTGCGAGGACCCGAGGGGGAAGGGTAGAGGAGACTGGGTGAATGGCTGAAAAGAGAGAGAGAGAAGAGAGAAAAAGAAAGAAAAAAAAATGTCTCTGAGAACTCTGTTTTCATGTCTTCCAGTTGGTGGCAGTTGTCTATTCCTAGCTTGAGTCTCTGGGTTCAGGATGGTGGTGGTAGTCAGTGTGAGAGGACTTGAGCTTCCACCTGTGGCCTCTCTACTCTTATTCAGGTGACCACACGGGCGGGAGGCAGGGCCCCTCCTCTAGTTGGAGTGGTCTGTGTACTACACCGGCGGGAGGCTGGGCTCCTCCACCTGGGGAGGTCTGTCTCCTGCGATGGCGGGCCACTGAGCCCCTTAGCCCCTTCTCCGGGTCTTGCGGTCTGCCTACCACGCAGGCACAGGCGGCGGTTGGGCCCCTCCTCCAATTGGGGTGTTCTGTTTACTGCGATGGCGGGCCGCTGGGACCCTTCTCCAGGTCACGTGGTCTGCCTACCGTGCAGGCGCAGACGACGTCTGGGCCCCTCCTCCAGTTGGGGTGATCTGTCTACCACGCCGGTGGGCCGCTGGGCCCCTTCTCCGGGTCACGAGGTCTGCCTACCATGTAGGCACAGGCGGCGGCTGGGCCTCTCCTCCAATTTGGGTGATTTGTCTACCACACCTGCGGGCCACTGTGGCCCGTTCTCCAGGTCGAAGGTCTGCCTACCGTGCAGGCGCAGACGGCGGCTGGGCCCCTCCTCCAATTGGGGTGATCGCTGGCTGGCCACTGGGCCCGTTGTCCAGGTTGCAGGTCTGCCTGCCATGCAGGCGCAGGTGGCGGCTGGTCTCCAGGGCTTAATTTAATGTATGATTAGAAGTAAGTACTCAACAGTAGCTTCTCAATCCTCTGCACTAATACTGAACAATTTTTGAAAATTTGATACACTGTTTTGTCTTTAATTTAAATTTCTTTGATTACGGATGAAGTCTGAGTCTACTATCCCGTGCTTTTTTTTTTTTTTTTTTTTTTTTTTTTTTTTGGAGATGCTAAGGATTGAACCCAACTAGGCAAGCACTCTACCTACTAAGCTATACTCCCATTCCAGTGATTTGGTTTTATACAGTTATCATTTTGCTATATCACAGAGTGTGGGAAAAACAGAAGGGGATCTAGAATATAAGGAGTGTCTACGGTGTTTACTAGATATGTTACATACTTCATTATATTTATTCCATATATTAGTCCATTGTCTGCTGCTATAATAAAGCACCCGAGGCTAGATACATTATAGAGAAAAGAAGTTTATTTAGTTCACAGTTTTGGAGGCTGAAAGTCTAAGATTAAATGGCCACATCTGTTTAGCCTTGGTGAGGACCTTCTTGGCTGGGTCACACATGGCAGAGAAATAGTCATACATGCAGAGAGGCCTTATTTTATAACAACCTACTCTCCTGAGAATAATTCACTCCATGAGACCAGCATTAATTCCTTCTGAAGGCAGCACCCCCAGTGACCTAATTAACTTGCACCAGCCCCCCTCAACACCACCACACTGAGGACCATGCCTCCAGCCCATGAACCTTTGAAAGACAAACCACAGCCAAACCACAGCATTCCCAAAATAACCCTTTTGCAGATAAGAAAAGAGAGGTCACTAATTGGCCCAAGGTCACAAGTTACTAAGTAACAGGAATTCAAACCCAGGTCCAAGTTCATTTTCTTTTTCTAAGGCTACACAGCCTTCTCATGGAATCAGATGGAAGAATAATGAGATTACTGTGCATCTGTTGACACCTGTGGTACCATTTTTTTTAGATTAGCAAACATGCTTGACATTCAAGACGATCCTACTTGGAGAGGAGAGGGCAAGACCCGGCTATGGGTGACAGTCTCAACCGCTTGCCTTGCCTTGCCAGTATTCCCCTATGTGATAAGCAGAGCTCTGACACTTGGTTTATAAAGTCTTGTCCGCTTCAGGATAGGTTATTGCAAGTAATAGACTTAACGGCTCCTTTTTACAGCTTAGGACATGAAATTAGGTTCAGAGGAGAGAATCCTTGTTTGAAAGCTTGAGGATTCCATTCTGTGTCCAGAAATGACCAAGCTACAGTCAGCAGCTCCTACAATGAAGAGCTCCTACTGGAGAGCTCTCCTAAGGGAGAGCAGAAGAAAAGGCAGAGACTTTCGAGCAGGAAAATAACAATTCCTCCGAGCGGAGATGTTCCCTTCAGAGCTCTCTCCTATTGCGACTCAGCAAGTCTGAGAACTTTGATATCTGGCTAGCTTCAGAAAAGATATCACTGGGAAAGACAGAGAGGGAGCCTTGACCTCAGAAAGTAGATTGTGATGCCAGGAGCAGAACACTGAGCCCTCAACTCACTTTGAGGGCTGTTTCAGCACCAGCTGTGAGCCAGGGGCTGGGGTACAGGGGGGCTAACGTTCAGTCCCTTTGTTCAAGAAGTTACCCCCCCCGTCTGTCTCCTTCGGGTGGTTAAACTATCAAGTACAGAGGTCATCCAGAGCATTGGCATCGTCCTGCAGGCCCGGTCAAGTCAGGGAAGATTCACTATATGCCATTTCAGGTACTATTCTAAGTATTTTACAGAAATTTCAAAGGATGAGTAGGAATTTTCCAGAGAGCTATCACATTCTTAATAAAAACTCATTTTTAAAGATTGGCCTTGTGGGGTAAACATTAGCTGGTAGAGATCACAGCTGGTCCCTTCACTGTTGGCCGAGTTTAAACTTTTCATTTCAGGAGCATCAAGCAGGATAACCTAGTTTGGAATGTGGGCTTTCGAGGGAGGCTCTGCCTTGTCTTCCTTGTGTTCCTGTTGTTTTTAATTTTGGGTACTGGAAACTGAACCCAGGGGTGCTTAACCACTGAGCCACATCCCAGCCCTTTGAAATATTCTTTTTAGAGACAGGGTCTCGCTAAGTTGCTTAGGGCCTCACTAAGTTGCTGAGGCTGGCTTTGGGTTCCTAATCTTCCTGCCCCAGCCTCCCAAGCTGCTGGGATGACAGGAGTGTGCCACCGGCCCGGCACATTCCTGCTATTGATTGCAATATCCAATAAATGTTTGAGGGGTCAGTGAATGAATGATCGAACAAATTAAAAAATGAATGTGGATCATCAAGTGGAAATACAACCTCTAGGCAAGACTAAATAAAGGCGCTATCACTATAGACTAACAGAAAATAAGCAAACAGATTAATAAGAAATAATCAACAATTTTACTTAAAAATTATTTTCCCTTAGGAATTGTAGATTTAAGCCCCCCCAAACTGGAGGATTTTCACATTTGACATCTTGATTTCCTTTTTTTTTTTTTTTTTGCATCTAAGGAAAGAGACCTAGAGAGCAATGGGAAATTATTCTTCACTAAGAAGAACCTAAGGCCCTCTGAGTTCAACTTTCCAAGGAACTATGCCTCTTTTCTAATTTTTTTTTTTTTTTGGTGCCAGGGATTGAACTCAGGGGCATTCAACCACTGAGCCACATCCCCAGCCCTGTTTTGTGTTTTATTTAAAGTCAGGGTCTCACTGAGTTGCTTAGCACCTCATTTTTGCTGAGGTTGGCTTTGAACTCGCAATCCTCCTACATCAGCCCCCAGAGCCACTGGATTACAGGTGTGTGCCACAGCGTCTGGCTATGCCTGTTTTCTAGATGGGCAAGAATGAGGGTGAGCTCAGGCTATGTTGTGGAGTAGGAACAAAGGACTTAGTAAGATTTTGTGGTGAGACAGGATTCAGAGATAAGGCAAAAGATTGGTAGAGATTAGGATAAGGTTCAGGGATGGCACTGAGGTTAGACTATCTCCTGCACAGAGTACTTGATCCAAGGGTGGGTGTCGTGGCACACGCCAATAATCCTAGCTGCTTGGGAGGCTGAGGTAGGAGGGTGTTTGAATGAGACAGCAATTCCCAGATATGCTGCATGTTATGATCACCTGGGGAACTTTGAAAACCCCGATGCCCAAGTAAGTCGTGTTGAAAAGCACCCCAGGTGCACTAATGTTCTCCAAAGTCTGGAAATCAGTGAAATGCATGCAAGCACTCTACCAACTGAGCTATTTTCCCCAGTCCTCTTTTTTTTTTTTTCAAAATTGTTTTAAAAGACATTTCTTAAAAAAAAAAAAAAAGGTAACAGGAGGATTTGTGCTACCACTCACCAAAATATACCATGCTTCATTTCAAGCAAATGAAATGGCTTGTTGCTAAGAGACAGGAGTGAAATAGAGCCCAGAAATACATCAACATCCATAAAAAATGGAGGCTATAAATTCAAATGATCAAAGAAAGACAGGTTAATTTTTGCGGGGGTAAGGGGCTACTGGGGATTGAATCCTGAATTGCTTAACCACTGAGCCACATCCCCTGTCCTTTTTTGTGTTTTATTTAGAGACAATCACCTTAGTTGCTTAGTGCCTCACTAAGTTGCTGAGGCTGGCTTTGAACTCGAGATCCTCTTGCCTCAGCCTCCTGAGCAGCTGGGATTGCATATGTGCTCTACCGTGCCCAGCCAAGACAGGTAATTAATAGTAAGACATGATTGGCTAAACTTTGGAGGAAAAAAAATGAATTTCTGTCTTATTTCTTTTGATTATTTCCAAGTTACTATCTTTTTCCTACCTCTCCTCCTACCTACCCCCTGTAATTTGCTTTTCACACAACAAAGTAACCTTAGAACCATATTCAGGTCCTGTTAACCCCTCCATGGCTTTCCACTCACTCAGAATGAAACTCCTGCCAGCGCCTTCCAGGTATGGGCCTCTCTTCAGCCCCTTCTGCTCTCCTTTCCACTTCCTGTGCACGGACTCACTGCTCCCTGAGTCTTGGAACACCCCAGACCAGCAGGGATTCTGCAAGGGCTTTCCCTCTTCCTGATCTGAGTAGGACTAGTTTCCTCTTGTCTTCAAATGGTAGATTCAGTGTCTCCCCACTGAGGGATCTTTCCTGACATAAGGACATTCTCCACCCCATTCCCATAATTCTCTGTCACTGCCTTCATATGAACACCCTCCTTACTTATTAGCTCTTATTTATTTATTTATCTATTTATTTATTTATTGGTATTAGGGATTGAACCCAGGGATGCTTAACCACTGAGTCCTATCCCCAGGCTTTTTTATTTTTATCTTGGGACACAGTCTTACTAAATTGCTTGAGTTCCACTAAATGGCTGAGGCAAGCTTTGAATTTGTGATCCTCCTGCCTCAGCCTTCGGAGACACTGGGATTACACTCATGTGCCACCACTCCTGGCTCTTATAATTGACAATTATTATAAGTATTCGTTGGTTTATTGTTTTTGTTTTGTTTTGTTTTTGGTGCATTTCTCCTAAGCTCCATGAGGAAAGTCCTTGTCAATTTTTATCACTGCTGTAGTCTTAGATGTAGCACATAATAGATACTCGATAAATATTTGCTGCAAGAGAGAGAGCCTTGATTGATTGAGGAAAAGACTGGGCCTGAGGCCCAAGAGAGGAACCAGTTGTTCTAGTTCCACCAGTCAAACCCTGAGCAGCTTTACACAAGCAGGGTGGTATGAACCCTGGGAGAGAACTCTTGCAGCTCTAACAGCCTAGTGGGGTGCCTTCTCCTATGTAGGAGCTGTCTCCCTGGGGCTGGAGTCTGGTTCTAAGCTGAACTTTTTGCTGAAGCCACATACCCAAACAACATTAAGTCCTTCTTAGCCACTCTTTCCTGTACAAAGGCCATTATCTTTGATGGAGGAGAAATGGAAACAAAAGGTTCACAGGACAATTCTCATTTCTCTCTACATCTGATGAATAGGATCCATTAAGATGGTTATAAAACATTAAAGCTAGAAAAATGCCTTAAATACCTTCTCCTAAAGACTACAAAAAAATAGTTCAGCTCTTTCATTTGACAGATGAAGAAAGCCAGGCCCAGGGATATTCAGGAGCTTGCCACCGTAAACAGTGGCAGTGGGGTCCACATGTCACCCGTGTCTTGAGGTGCATTCAGAGCCTTCACTGTGACTACACACTTGGCATCGCTTTTATGAAAAGTTGCTCTGGGGCTGAGGTTGTGGCTCAGTGGTAGAGCACTTGCCTAGCATGTGTGAGGCACTGGGTTCGATTCTCAACACCACATATAAATAAATGAATAAAATAAAGGCATTGTTTCCATCTACAACTAAAAATATTTTAAAAGAAAGAAGGAAAAATTGCTCATTTTGAAAACCACAGCTCATTTTGGAAACTTGGATTCATTGTTGTCTATTATTAACTTTATGCCTTCCCCAAGCAGCCTGCCTGACACTTATTTGCTTGATTGTAGAAGACTTAAAATTAAATCATTACTTTGGGAAGTGGGCCCAAATGGAGACTGTCTATAGTGAACAGAGGCAGAAACGTGGAATCTCAAGGTGACAGAGCTGAGCCTGGGCATCTTCTCTGGTGGTGTTGTGACCGAACCAAGACTGATTTTAGAAAATACACAAATCCGGTCCACCCAAGAGGATGTCTGCAAGCACCTGGGCCATTCGAGGGCCTGATACAGCACAGCCTGGCTTTTTGAATGGGATGAAACCTCTAAACCTCTTGCTCATCACTTTGGACATTTCTCTTCCCTTGCCTTCCTTCTCCCTAAAGGATGACTTGAGAAGAGTTATCTGAGCCAGGCACAGTGGCTGCACACCTGGAATCCCTGCAGCTCCGGAGCCTGAGGCAGGAGGATGGCAAGTTCAAGGCCAGCCTCAGCAACTCAGTGAGATCTTGTCTCAAAAAAAAAAAAAAAAGGGGGTGGGGGTGGGGATGCCGCTCAGCAGTGAAGCACACCTGGGTTCAATCTGTGTCCCCCCCCCAGTCCCCCAAAAGGCGTTATCTACTAATTGTAGTACCTAGAGCAAGATGATCTTTGGCCTTTCCCCCTTTATGTTGTAGTTATTTTTGATAGAGGGAATATAACAAGCCTGTGAAAATCTACAGACATTGTACAACCAAATAATATGAATCACTGGTGACGCCGATGAGCACCTGCTTGCCAAGACCTTATATCAGAATTTTCTGATTAAGCCTTTGTCTTTAAAAAAATTTGTTTAAGTTACTGAGGATACTTAAATTTAAGGGCCTCAAGAAAACCAGGACAGATATTACTATTTTTTAAAATGTTTTATTTAATTACACTTGTTCTAGGGACTACTACTTTAATACTAAAGTCTATGTTATGAGCAACCATTCTGTTTCCTAAAATCAGTGTGACAATTTTATCTCTACCTTCAACACTAAGCAGTGCTTCCATCAAAAGACCCCAACGCACTTGGGTCAGAAATATATTTAAACCTTCATCCAGGTTAAATAGAATCAGAATTCTATTTCTGATTGCCAAAGTATGTAAATTCAACCTTAATCACCCTATAATTACATCACAGGATCTTGCCAGAAAAAATGTAACCTTGAACTCTCTGCTACTCCACTTTTATCCAAACCCAGTTATGAGACATGATATTGATGGATGATTTCTAGAAAGATATACAGCCTGTCATACTGACATGCTCTCAGTGTTGCCTGGGACCCATGCCAGACCATCAGAGGATCAGAGGCTCTACTGCAGTGTTTTTAAACTGTCTAGGATGGGTTTTTTTTTTTTTTTTTTTTTTTTTGGTAACACCTTTATTGAGAGATAAACACTTCTCTCAGTCAAACTGTATAACTCAACAGTGTTTAGAATTCAGAGTTGTGCAACCATCATCACAATCAATTTCAGAAAAAAATTTTTATCACCTCTGACCCTTTAGTAACCGCCTGCCCTTCGTCTCCTTACCACTGCCAACAACACCATTGTCCCAGCCTCCACTAATCTGCTGCCTGTCCCTATAGTTGCCTGTTCTGGACATTTCATATACATAGAATCATGAAATGTGTGGTCTTTTGTGACTAGCTTCTTTCAGTAACCTAATATTTTCAAGGTTCCTCCATGTTGTAGCATGTGTCAGTTCTTTATTCCTTCTTATGGCCAAAGAATATTCCTTTTGGATAGTATGAATAATTTGGCCACAAACATTCATGAAGAGGTTTTCTTTCTTTTTCTCTTTTTTTTTTTTTTTTTTTTGTTCTGGAGATTGAACCCATGGGCTCTCAACCACGGAGCCAAACACATCTGCAGCCCTTCTTTTATATTTTATTTATTTAGACTTTTTTAGTGGGGCTGGGAATTGAACCCAGGGCCTTGTGCATGCCAGGCAAGCACTCTACCAACTAAGCTATATCCCCAGCTCTTATATTTTATTTAGAGACATGGTTGCTTAGGGCCTCACTAAGTTGCTGAAGCTGGCTTTGAACTCGTGATTACAGTCATGTGCCACCACGCCTGCTCATATTTAAATTTTTGAAGAACTGTCAGACTGTTTTCTACAGTAGCTATACATTCTTATCAGTGGGATTTGAGGATGTGATTTTTTTTCACATCCTTTCCAACTTGTTATTCACTGAATTTTTTAAAAAAATTATAGGCATCCTACTTGGAGTGATGTTACATTTTATCATGGTTTTGATTGGCATCCCCCTAATGACTGAAGATGTCAAGAGGTTTTTTTTCATGTACTTACTGACAAATTTTTTAAAAATGTCTATTCTTGTTATTTTCCCATCATTTAAATCAAATTATTTGTCTTTTTTTTTTTTTTTTTTTAAATCAAGTGGTGAGAGTTCTTTACATACTCTGGAGGAAGTCCCCTATCAGATCTATGATTTGTAAAAAAAAATTTTCCCATTTTGTGGGTTGTCTTTTTATTTTCTTGATAGTGTCTTCGAAGCATGAAGCTTTTAATGTT
This sequence comes from Spermophilus citellus, assembly GCF_964194105.1. NCBI lineage: Eukaryota > Metazoa > Chordata > Mammalia > Rodentia > Sciuridae > Spermophilus > Spermophilus citellus. The sequence goes on along the minus strand of NC_138187.1, from coordinate 135,786,963 downwards.
GAAAGAGTCCTCGTTCTCTTTTGTTGTTGTTTGTGCCTTTGGTCTCATATCTGAGAATCCATTGTCAAATCCAAGGTCACAAAGATTGACTCTAGTTTTCTTCTTAAAGTTTTCTAATGTCATTGCTTATACTTGCTGATGACTCTCCATTTTGAGTTCATTTCTGTGTAGGGAGTGAGGTAAAGTTACAGCTTCATTCTTTTGCACGTAGCTACCCAGAGTAGCTTTTACCAAGGACTACCTTAGGCATTAGGAAAAACATCTCCATGGAACACAACTTTGTATTTTTTGGAAAGGATGTGGTTGGTAATAGTGTCACTACATCACAAAACTATCTTTTATAAAGATCCACAGAAAAAGTGTTTCTCGGGCCTTGGTTCTAGGAGACTTTATCTTATAGATACGGTGCATTTGTCACAGTGTGGACACTCTTTGCCAGCAGAGAAGCTCAGACTCTCTCGTGCTTCCATCTCTAGGAATGCTTCTTGCTTAAGATGGATACTTTGTATATGGACTCTGATTTCATTTTATTTCTTGACCTCTATATTCACTCCTCTGGTTTCCTCATGTTTTATTTTCATCCTATTGTATCACAGGCACCCCCAGAACCACTCCCAATAAGAACTTCTACAGCTCTTTGATATTCTTTGTTATTTCTTGAATTTTGTCTCATAATGTGGTTCTTTATTAATGAGCAATACTAGAATTATGGGCAAATAAGACTTACTTGCCTTTGGACGCCTCTGTATGTGAATTCCCTAAAGAGTATTTAAAATGTACCTATGAAATGATGGAATGGAGTGCAAGGGAATGAATGAGGTAGTGAATGAATGAATAGTTGAGCCAAGACTTGTAGGAATAGATTTGGCCCAGTTGGAGGCAGCAAGAATCTCTTCCCTGATTCCATTTTAAGAGCAACAACAACAACAAAAAAAATATATCAGATAATTCAATACAACAATTCAACCATGGGTAGTGTATAATTCCACCCATCCTAGCTTCTTCCCATTACAAGACAGAACATCCTATGTGCTCTCTGTCATCTGCATCAGAATCACCTGAGGTACAATAAGGTCAATTCCTGGGCCTCACTCAAAAGATGGGAACAAGACCTTTTCTTTTTTGCAGTCTTGGAAATGACCCAGGGCCTCACGCATGCACTCTACCACTGAGCTACATCCACATCCTAGGAACTGCATTTTTTTTTTTTTTTTTTTTTTTTTGGTACTGAGCATTGAACTCAGGGGCATTGGACCACTGAGCTATATCCCCTGCCCGCTTTTATTTATTTATTTGAGGGGTATCAGGGATTGAACTCAGGGGCACTCAACCACTGAGCCGCATCCCCAGCCCTATTTTGTATTTTATTTAGAGACAGGGTCTCACTGAGTTACTTAGTACTTTGCTGTTGCTGAGGCTGGCTTTGAACTCATGATCTTCCAGCCTCAGCCTCCTGAGCCAGTGGGATTACAGGTGTGCTCCACCGCTCCCTACAGGAACTGCATTTTAACAAGGACCTCAACACACTTTTTTGTATCCTAAAGTTTTGGGCAATATTGCCTTGAATGATAATATTTGGAATAAGTGGTTTACATCTGTAGAGAAAAGGAAAACATGTCAGGATCCCAAAAATATCAATGAAAAAATATCCAAAGACAAGCTTTCTTTTTCCCAAAAAAATATGCCTAGGGTTACTTTTGTGGAAAAAATGAACACTTGAATCTAGTTAAAATTTTATAAGCTTGAAGATTCAGGTGAGATGGTTTATATTATAAACTCCATGAATTTTGTTGACTTATGATAAGGGATAGATACACTGTAAGAAATATGACACAAAAACAATAACTTTCCTGAGCAAAAGTTAATTTTAGCAACCTATATATAGATTCTAAATGGATAGTTTTCTTTGATAAATGGGGGAAGGGGTTATTTTAGCAGGTTTGTACTTTGGTACTGATCCTCAACAGTGTTTGACTAGAGGCCATTCCAAAACGTGAAATTGAAAAGAAATACCAGGCAGGTGGCCAAAGTTTTAGAGATTGGATAGAAAGTAGTCCCTTTTCTCCTTTTGACTTGGGACAGTGAAACCTAATGATCTCTTCTGTATTTGAAGACATATTTTTGGCACACATGTATGGTACTAGTAAATAACACTTTTCAACTGGAAACCCCCCAAAAACTCTCATACAGAAACCAAACCTTGCAATCTTTATTCTTTCCTTATGTAAGCATGGGTCATTCATGTTTTGAAAGCAGCTTCAGCAAAATCCCCTGGTTTCAATTTTATTAAGATAACTGTTTCATTCATTCTTTTTTTGATAATATATTTCTAAGCCAAACTCATTAGCCCAAACCCTGCTGTATATCTGGAGAAATTCATTCCATTGGGCACCAGCTGGAGAAACAGTACATCTCAGAATACAGAATGCTAAAAAAAAAAAAAAAAAAAAAAATCTGAGATATGTATCTTTCAGAACCTTGTAGTGAAAGTTGCTTGAACTTTCTAAGAGGCCTAAAAAAAAGCATTCAATTTAGTAAGGTTGAATTTTAACTCATAAATGCTATATGATATACTGAACATAATAGGGACAAATGGAAACAAATATCAAATGATGGAAGCATGGTCAAATCTTGTTTTATCCAAATGATAAAACATTATAATTTCTCAAAGAATTTTTAGCAACTTGAAAAATTGCTTACAACAGGCACATTTTTTGGAGAAACAAGTACAGAGAGTATGACCTCAATTATATAAATATATTGGAATTTGCATACTGAAAAAGACTGAAAGGAAATAGCCCAAATAGTAATGGGGATTTTTCTCTAGTTATATAATTGTCTGTGATTTTTCATTGTCTTCTTTACATTTTCCTAATTTTCTTTTTACCAAAAATAATACTGCTAAATTATAAATGACTTTATTTTTTTTGTTCATCAATTATTTTTAGTATAGGTACTGGCAAAATAAGCACTGTAAGTAAATTTTGAAGGCTGAGCTAGGAACATTAAATTACAGTTTCTTTCCATTCTGATTTCCTGTGATAACCCATCCCTGATCTCTTCGCCCTTACCCTCACCACAGTCTGCACAACTGTCACCTGTCATGCCTCACAATAGCTAGTATTCGATATAGATATACAGTATTAGATGATATAGTATTAGATGTGCAGTTCATTGAGATGCAAAAGAAATACACACTGAATTATTGCTCAATACTATTTTCTTGAGCCCATCTTAAAAAATACAGTCTGAATGTGCAAATAAAAATTACTCTGAGTACTGGACTGGTGGTACTCTGAGTACCATATTTTTTAAAAATCACAATTTTCACTTTGTTTTTCAAAAATAAATGGATTCTATTGTACTAAATCAAAATATGTTTAAGAAATAATGTTCATGGCAGTGGAATAAGAAGGAAACATAAGGAACTGCTTTTGTGGGTGATTAAACACCCAAGTGAAGCTGAGGCACCCTGGATAAACCCAAAAGTGAAGACGGTGAGTACCGCTAATGTCAGAAGCATCATTATCCACACACAACAAGAAGCAGTCGACAAACCACCCAACAGAAGGGGAAATCATTATTTTTAAAAGATCTCTATTACTATGGGGAGCAGGGCTGTGACTAGAAAACACACACACACACACACACACACACACACACACACACAGAAGTTGCCTCAGATGACAGATGCTGAAGGATGTGTGCTAATTGCATATATTGACCATATCATTGTCACTGTGGTCTTTACAAGAGGAGAGGCTGCCTTCCTTGATCTGTCCCACACAGGCAGCAGAACATGAAAAGACCAATACCAAAACCACAGGAAAAGGGAAGGGAAGAGAAAGTGACCAATTATTTAAGGGAAGAAAAAAAAAAGCATGAAAGAATCAAAATTAAGGAAAGAGAACGGATGAAAGGAGATGCCACTCCTTTAATGCAAGTTCAGCACTAATTGCAATCATAAAGTCATGCATTCATTAAAAAAAAAATGCCCATGGAGTATCTGCCACACACCTGGCATGGAAGAGACTGAATGATGAATAAATAGAACTGTGACAACTCTACTGATGTTATTAATAGCGACTCAGGGCTGAGGCTACAGTGGTACAGTGCTTGCCTGCTCTGCGTGTGGCTCTGGGCTGACCCCCAACACCACAAAAACAAAAAACAAATAAAAAGCCAATAGGCACTCAAGCAAATACTGGATCTCTAATGCAAATGCATTATATTAGATGCTTAACAGGTATGAGGTAGCTGGGGAAAGATGGATTTTATTAAAAAATAGAAATGGAGGGCTGGGGTTGTAGCTCAGTAGCAGAGGGCTCGCTTAGCATGTGTGATGCCCTGGGTTCGATCCTCGGCACCACATAAAGATAAATAAATAAAGGTATTGTGTCCATCACAACGAAAATATATATATATTTTTTAAATGGGTTTTTTTTTGAGACAGTGTTTCTCCATATTGTTCAGGTTGGTCTCCAACTCCTGGGCTCAGGTAATTCTCCCACCTCAGACTCCTGAATAGCTGGAACTAAGTTGTACTCACCACCACATGATGGCAGGAAGCATCTATCCATCTTTTTATATATATAATTATATATATATTTTGGGAGAGGATGTACCTGGGATTGAACTCAGGGGTACCCAACCACTGAGCCACATTCCCAGCCCTATTTCGTATTTTATTTAGAGTTGCTTAGCACCTCACCTTTGCTGGGTCTGGCTTTGAACTCACGATCCTCCTGCCTCAGCCTCCCCAGCTGCTGGGATTACAGGCGTTCGCCACCATGCCCACCTGACTCCGTTTTTTTTTTTAATCTCAAAAAATCTGGTTTAATAAAGAAATTTGAAAATTCACTAAACTGATACTTGTATTTTTTTCTTCTTCTTTTTCAGTGCTAGGAATGAAGCCCAGGCATCCTTCCTGCATGCTAGGCAAGTGCTCTACCACTGAACTAAATCCCCCTTCCTGATACATGACTTTTTTTTTTGTTTTTTAATTTTGATACATGACTTTTTAATGCTGCTTCATTGTTTAAACCAATGATTTGCTTTTAAATGAAAAGTCGCAATCCAGTGTCCGGTCCTAATGCAAGGCCCTTTGCTCTTCATTGTCTCTGTGGTCACCAGCAGACCTGACTTGATTGCTCTAGGTTACCAGTGTGCTACTGTGTAATTCTTCCCAAGTTATGGATCCGCTTTGAATACCATGATATACCTTGAATACCTGGAAATAATTCGGCTGGCAGGACACATCTTCATAGGAGGACAGACAGTCTCAGGAGTTTATAAAATGCAAACATACTCATCTGGGGTTTTCTTAGAGCAGGGACATTTAGCATGAATTCGGGCAAACAGATCATTAAAATGTCACATTCAAGTAAGATGCATTTTCTTAGGTTCTACTGGGTTAAAATAAACATTTTTGAATGATGGTGTTGTTTATAAATATGGTGAGACTTTATGATGTCAACACCCATACAGTTGAAAATAGGGGCTGACAGTTCTGTGTGTTCTATCTGCTGGATCATAATCGATAGCCCATAGGATTTGCATTTAGATTTTTAACACTCATTTAGTAGAGATTTAAGAATAGAAGGGCTTTTATCAATTCAGCTGAACATACATTTTTTTTTATTTCCGTGCAAAAATAATTAAGATGGAGTGCAAGGGGGGAAATTTTTACCCACATTTCAAGACAATTTCAGTTCCCTTTTCTAGATTAAAGAACATAGTCCTTACTTTAAGAGCATGTATACCTATTCCCCATCTCCCTTCTCCTCCTTCCCCTCCTGCTACTTAAGGCCAGCACCCCCCTTTCATGGGAATGGAACCCAGGACCTGGCTCAGGCCAGGCAAGCGCTATGCCACTGAGCCACTCCCCAGCTCTGGCCAGACTCTCAGTTACCCCTGTTCTCTAGGGTTACTCACCTCACCCTCTCTCCTGGATCTTCCCAAACACACCTCAACATGCTCAAGATTCTCTCATCTCATAAACGAATCCCAGCCAGACATGGTGGCACACGCCTGTAATCTCAGCCAGATGGGAGGCTGAGGCTGATCGCAGGTTCAAAGCTAGCCTCAGCCATGTAGCAAGGCCCTAAAGCAACTTATTGAGACCCTGCCTCAAAATAAAAAAAATGAAAATGGCTGGGGATGTGGCTCAGCGGTTAAGCACCTCTGGGTTCAATCCATAGTACCAAAAAAAAAAAAAAAAAGTCCTTTGAGGCCTTAGATTCCTCTTCAGCCTTATCTCTCTCTTCCTCTTTATAGTCAAATTTCTAAAGAGCTCTTTACTTCCTATTTCCTCACCTCCCACTTGCTCCTCAACTCATTGTAAGACAACTTCCACCCCTTAACCCACAACAGCTCCTATCACTAAAAATGATCTTCCACACTTCACGGACACACATGAGGCTCCATCTTTTTTGACTTTTCCTTGAAATTTCTCCCTTGGCCTCGGAGGTACTGCAGTCTCCTCATTTTCCTCCCTCCTAGTGGTTGTAATGCTGGGGCAAACCAGCAGCCTTTGGATGCCTGCTGCACCAGGAGGAAGGAGAGGTGGCCACTGACCCCTCCACTCTACCTTCTCCCATGTTCTTTTGTCCTGAAAGCCCTGAGTCCAGGCTGTCCTCATAAGGGAGTGGAGGGAGAGGGAGAGAGGTAGGAGCAGAGGCAAAAGAGATTCTGAGGCTAGAACAGAGCCTAGAAACTTCCTTCCCTCTTTCTTTCTCTCCACCCCTGTCCCTTCAAACTCAATGACACTCATCAACCTATTCATTAAAAAAGAAGAAGAGGGAGAAGAAAAAATGGAAAAGATGTTCAATCTCACTGTAGCTCAGGAAATGGGAATTAAAAGAGCAATAAGGTAAATTTGGGAAGGTTTTCAACAGGGCAGGCATGTGGTCTAAACAGTTTTTAAATTAGGCATCATTTTTTTAGTGACTAGGTTTGTTTGTTGTTGTTTCTGGACTGTAGTACTGAGGATTGGGGGATTGAACGAGGGGCGAGTTATCATTCAGCTCCAGTCTTTTTTTTTTTTTTTTTTTTTGAGGCAGGGTCTCACTAAGTTACCCAGGCTGAGCTTGAACTTGCAAGCCTGCCTCAGCCTCCCGCGTCACTGAAATCACAGGAAGGCACCACCACAGCCAGCCAGTTAAAAGTATTATAACCTTTTAGATTTGTTGCAAGATATAAGTGACTCCGATTTCAAAGTTTTGAGAATCTGAGGTCATGTTGGGTAGGCCTTCCCCCCACCCCCACCGTGAGAGGAAATGGCCGACTGTAGAGGAATTGGAATCCAGAAAGCTGAGGCTGCAATCAGAACCATCCTGTCTGGTTCCTCCACCGGCTCATTCCGCCCTTCACGAATTCCAAAGGCTAGAATTTCCCAAGACCAGCCACGGCCCCCTTGGTGGGATCCTAGCCCAGGATCACAGTTTTATCTCTAGCCCTCAGCACTTACTTGAGTTCCTGACACAAGCATCCACCTTCCTGCCCCACAGTTCCACCTGTTGGTCTCAGAGCCACACCTGGCCTCCCTCAGGTTTCCCTCAGTCAGGGCTCCATACCCTCCAGTCTTCCCTACTCTACTCCCTTCTGGTTTTCAGCTCTTAGCCAGACTGAATCAGTCTTTTGGTTTCTCCAATACATGGCGCCTCTCTCAGCCACAAGGCCTCTGAGCCACATGGCCTCTCCCATGAGTGAGCCCTAGTACTTCTCGTCTTCCTGGATACCACCTCCTTAGGTCCTAGGGCTGCTCTAGGTGGGCTCCCTGCCACATTCTCTCAGACCACCATGCAAACCTTTCTCTCATAGCACTTCCCAGCAGAACACATTTATCCAATTGTAATTCTGCCTTCCTTCAACCTCTTACATTTTCTCACTTTTAAAACTTACCTCTTGCCTCTGGCCCTTTGTTATCTGAGACCTTACTTGATAGCATTTAAAATAAGCTCCGATATCACCTGTAACCTCTTCCCTGAGTATCCTGAGCCTATAGAGAAAGCACAAATCAAATGTTGTGAACAACTAATAAAAAAAAAAAAAAAAAAATCATAGCCAAGGCACCATGGCACACGCCTATTGTCCCAGCTGCTCCGTGGGCTGAGGCAGAAGGATCATAAATTCAAGGCCAAACTGAATGACTTAGCAAGATCCCATCTCAAAATAAAAACTAAAAAGGGCTAGGGATCTAGCCCCGGGGTATAGTAGCCCTAGGTTCAATCCCCAGTACAAAAGAAAACAAGATCAAAGGTGTGACTTCCTTCCTGTGTGTTTTCCTCTAGCTCCTCCCACCCTGCCAAAGGCAAGTAGATCTCCCATCACAGCAGCCAGGGATGACTATGGTGGATGGGGCTGTCATGGTGAGCCAGGTCCTTCTCCCAGGTATTGTTATCTGCTTTAGGAGAGACTGAGTCTGGGCAATGATGGTGTCTCAGTTGTGATCTTATATATTCAAAACATCCCATCAGCCACCCCATTAGGCTGACCTCAAACTTGCAGATCCCTCTGCCTCAGCCTCCCAAGTCCCTGAAATCACAGGAAGGCACCACCACCCCAACCAGTTAAAAGTAGGCATAACCATTTAGATTTGTTTCAAGATATATGTGACTCAGATTTCAAAGTTTTGAGAATATGAGGTCATGTTGGGGCACCTAATATGTGCCTTCCTAGCCTCCCGTACATCTCATTTAAAAACACTTCCAAAATTGTAATTAACTACTTAGTTCGTAGTTACTCATTTAATATCTGTCTTTCCCAGAAGCTAGCTCTACAGATTTTTGTTGGCTGCACCGACAGTGCTTGGCACAAATAGAAGCTTAATAAATAATATTGAATAAATAAATACAATTAACCCAGGTAATGATTTGGCTATGTATTTCTCTGGGCAGCCAAATACTCTCATGAAATGCTATCATCGCTATACATTAGATGCTATTATTAAATATCAGTCATACTAATAACTTGTAATTACACTGAAATAGAAACTAAATAATTTCAAGCAAATTCACAGAAATGAAAAAATGCAGATACAATTACTTTTGTCATGCATCCTTTCCCCTTTCAGTATCTCCTCTTTGTCCTGGTTTTCCTCTCGGGCTTAAGTGGAAAACACCATATTGACGGTCTTCTCCATGTCCAGAACCCCAAATGGTGTCAAGAGTTGTCATCAGTGTCTTCCCTGAGACTCAGATTTAACAAGGATTTGAATATTCTCTACATATTGGACCAAATGTTAACTATTTCTCCTGTGCCTTATCTCTGTAGGAAACCTCTCCAGACTGCAGATTATCTTTCAAAACTCAACTCACTTTTCTCCAGCATGATTTTTGTAGTAGTTTACATTATTTTCCTACAACGTCTCCTTTAGCATTGTAAGTTCTCCTATTGTGCATGCATACAGAAAATCAAGGTTGAAAATCTTCCTTAGCTGGATGCCATGGTACATGCCTAATAGTCTCAGCCCCTCAGGAGGCTGAGGCTGGAGGACCATGAGCAAGGTGAAATGTTCTGTATTCTAGAATGTGGACAATGTGCATCAGCCCCACAGTAAGGCTTGAAAGGTGGGACTACACTGGATCTCCTCTGCTCTGAAGCCTGTTCCTCAAGCAAATTATTCTGTGCATGCTAATCACATCCTTTGGTGTCCCTCTTTGATATTCCAATAGGCAGAAGTCATCTGAGCCAGGGACAGTGGCTGTAATCCTACCTACTCAGGAGGCTGAGGCAGAAGGATAGCAAGTTTGAGGTCAGCCTGGACAATCCAAGGAGGCCCTGTCTCCAAATAAAAACTTTAGAAAGGGCTGTAGCTGTAGCTCAGTGGTACATCACCTGCCTAACATATATAGGTGTGCACATAGATATTCATAGAAAAGTTCAAAAAATATAGTTATGAATATATCCCTGTAGGTAGAGCAAAAATTCCAAAGAAGAAAACAGAGAAGATGGAAGTCACGTGGTACCCACAACATTTTGTTCACTAGAGGGCTAATCACCCAGCCCTGTGCTAATTCTAAGACAACCAAGGTCTGGGATAATATTTCACCTTCTACTTCCCTTCAGTCTTTTTCTGTACTCAGCTCAGTACTGCAAACACAGGAGGACCATTCAGGCCAGAACTATTGTTGCTTCTTACTTAAGTGGATTTGGCAAGATGTACAGAATGAAGAATATATACAACAATTTAACTTCACAAGAGAAAAGCAGAATAAGGTTAGACTGCTTTCAAAGCATAAAATTTGGTAGTTCTAAAAATTAATTTATAAAAGAAAAATAAAACTAATACACCATTATTTTATAGGTCAAAATGAACTTTAGCTCTTGCTTTTTATTTGATTGATTGATTATACTTCTAGGAATGGAACTGAGGGCCTCTTGCATAGCTCTACCTGCAGCCCCAGACCCTAGCTCTTTTTTTTAAGTAACCCCTACAAACACTAGTAATTATATACGTACTTATATCAGATAATATTTTAAAACACGGTGGTAATTAAATTCAACACCATTCAGGTGGCTTCTTGTGTAAGACATGATACCAGAAGCAAAATGAAGCTTAAAGGCAAAGACAACTTGTTGTTTCTTTACAAACTCAAAGGGTAACTAATAACAATGTGGAAATAACTATAATACAGAGCAAAATGATGGAACATTTTTTCATATGGGTTTATAAGCAAGAAATAGTGTGATAAAAAAAAAAAGGGAAAGGGCAGAGGTTTCCTGGAGGAGGCGACCTTTCAACTGGACCTTGAAGAATTAGCACGACTTTGACAGAGAAAGGGGAGGATACTCCAAGCATCAGGAACAAAATAACATCCATGAAAAAAATCAATACAGCCCACTCCCATGTTGACATTTCTGTTCTCAACTGAATGGTCACTTCAGTTGCCTGAAAACTGTTTCTCTTTCTCTGAGTTGTTAATCTAAGGCTGTACTTTTGAGGAAGGCTATTTTTATTTCCAGAAGTATCACCTCTCAAACTAGAGATCGGTCACTGTCACTGAGTTATAGCCCAACTACTTCACTTGGGACTAGCCTTAGGTGAGATGAAGGTCTAGGGAGAATTTAAAGGTATATAAATTCCCAGGAATTAAAAAAAAAAAATTAGGAAATCTAATCAATCATGCTGAAAGGCAGAGTGACATACAGCGGCAAGTGCAAACGTTCTAGATGAAATGATCAGGACTTGGCTTTATGCTAAGACTGAACACGGTTTAAATTCACCATCCAATTGGAAACTCTCATCAATTATTTTTAATGCAACAAGCTCTGTCAGTGCCTGACACGTAGTAGTAGCTCAATAAATATTAGATAAATGATGGAACATTTTTTCACATGGTGTTTGTACCCTCTCTGTAATAAAAACTATTCAAATATTATATAAAAAGTTACCCACTCTGAGCACTCGGTTCTACATTTGTATAATACCATTTAAGTCCAAAAGATTGATACTTGGTATCCCTCTTTGGTTTGTAGAATGTTTTTCATACAATGTCTTATTTGATTCTTACAATCTAGCGGGATTCGTAGGACAAATATTAATAGTCCTATTTTACAGATGGAACTACTGAGATTCATGGAGGTCGAGAGACTTGTCAAAGGTCATAAAACTAGACCTAGACTTGGACTTGACATCCGTCACAGAACTTCTAGGCAGCAATACTATGCTTTTACTAGTCTTAATATTCTTGCATCAACCATATTAACATGGCTGGATTTGTTTAACAACTAATTATTATTATCTGACTTGCTATTTATCTATCATCTATTTTTTTCCATCTGTTGAGATAGGAATGTATACATAAACAGAAAGTGCAAAAGCAGCTGCATTTCATTTTTGAATGTGAAAGCAAACACTTTTTACAGAAAATTCTAATGAGAAAGTATTACATAATATTACCCTTCAGTGTAATATTATGGTAATATTTCCAAATACATTACCAAAAGGAATCTGCAGCTAAAAACCTTCACATTTTTTCCAGAAGTCACTTCTAGACATTGCTGGAATTGGATGCATGGCTTATTTCTGTGCCCAAATGCCATGCGGTGCTAATTGTATTCATGAAATCAAATGTTCTCAAGTTTTCTTTGGCCAATGGACTGAGAACAAGGAGCCTGATTTACATTTCACAGATCTAAATAGTAATTTGATGGTTAGCTCATTACAAGGAATGTGGCAGGCTAAAACCGCCACAGTGCATCTATCTGGAATTTTCAGGTTCCTATAGAATCCCTCCATGATTTGTTTATGATGTAGAGATGATCGACTCTGTCAGTTCCTAATAAATGGTAAATAAAAAAGTAACCTGTGATATTAAAGTACTACATTAGCTACATTGTGATTAAATTACAGTAACACCACCAGCTATAAACCTTTATAGAATCTTCTCAACCATGCAGTAATTCTCCTAACTATACTATTATGTAGAGCACAAATATTTCTTTGTAAGTCCAAAGCAATACATCAGGGAAGCGTTTACTGCTGAAGCTAGATTGAGAGTAAATGCATCTTGGGATGCTATGAATAAAAGCTCTAGCTTCTCATTACTTTATGACAAGACACAGAAATTCACTTTACTTTTCATTTAAGCTTTTCGGCTTCCGTTTATAGATGTATGCCTTCACGCTTTTATTCCCTCTTGCTTCAGCCGTACGTAATAAATGATTATAAATTTTCACATTTGACCACCTCTCTGCTAGTCTCATGCTTAATGCACAAAGTTAGGAAGCTGCAGGTAGAATTTCACAAACACTTTTATTTATGATGTTGTCCTTGGTAACGGAAATTTCAATGTACTGAAATGAAAAGTATGATTAAAGGGATACGACGTCCTGACAAGGATAGTGGAGGGCAGCCTTCTATTTCCTACTGAAAATATATAATACTTTTTTGACATCAATTTCATAGAGAATAGACATGGGTTAGTCGTGGAAAAAAAAAAAGACACAAACATGTTTCTAACTTCCATATTCTTGAATCTTTGCTCTAATAACTGATGCTAGAAATATCTTGTCTAAATTGATGAGCTTCTGAATTGGAAAATATTTTATCACAATTAAAATAGGATATCAAGGACTGAACAGAAATCGAGGACGAGTACAATTTGGAACGAAAGAGATTGTTTTTCTGAATCACAATGCAAGTGAAAAAGCACTTTTTTTTCCTAACCATATCAGTTCTTTTGATAACTGGTTTTATTATATAAATCTCTATATGGTGAGAAAGAAATAAGAACAATTAGAAAAGTTAGAAACATTCTTAGAGAAACCTGGTCATTTAGCTTCCTGTGAATCTCCCCCAAATTGCCATTAAGCAACAAAATGCTATCCAAGGGCGTCTGCTGTTGATGAAGGTCAAGGCCTTTGGCACTTGAGGTTAGGTACCTTCCCCTTTGCCTATGATGTAACAGAAAAATGAAATTAAATGGTCAGAAGAACTTTCCCTGGTAAAGCCACGCCCCAAACAAAATTCTGCTACTACAAAGGCTTTCTAGGTTCCATGCCTGGAGATTAGAATTGCTTGAGACATTCTAGCTTCACCCACCAGTCTGATTCTGGTCTCCAACCTGTTAATAAAATGTGTTAGCAGGAGATTCAAGTTCAAGGATCATTATAACTCCTTCAGCCTTGTGCTGCCGCAATCGGCATAAGGGCCATTTCCTACTCGGTGGAAGACGATATAACATCTTGATTTCAAACCTCTGGAAAGAAGCTACTGTGGAAATTTAGAAATCTATATCCTCTTGATTTCCTATCTATGAAAATAAGAAACAGGGGGATTACTTTGAATAGCTGCCGAGGTAGGCAGCACTATGGCCCATCTCCTGGCATTAATAACTGAATTGTCTTTAGGATATTCTGTGTCTCCTGCTAAATTTCCTCACTGTGCAGAGCACCATGCTTCCTTCCAGGAAGGAAGAAAGGAAGGGAAGGAGGAAGGAGGGAGGGAGGGAGGGAGGGACGGAGGGAGGAATGAATGGGGGACAGGAAGGGACAAAAGGCACCAAGCACAGCCTGGCAAAGGAGATAAGGCTTGAACACAAATAACCAAAATTACAAGTCAGCAAATAATCAGAGCCAGATGAGGAGAGAGGTAAATTCCACAAAATTAGCCGCATGGGAAATGCCGGGTGCAACTGCCATCTGGTATCCCAGGGAGTTTGGGTGGTCTATTTGCTGGCCCCAGTTCGTGGCTCGGGCAGAGGTCAGTACATTCAGTAGACTTGAGTGCTGCCAGTTGAGGACCAAGAGCTAAAGCCCCTGCAGTGTTCTTGGTGCCATGGGGAAATCACAAGCATAGATAGAAGAGAAGAGAGAATGAGGGGAGGGAGAGGCCAGGTCTCGAGATCGGGAGGCTCAGATGTCCTGTGCCCATGGCCTCAGACGCTCAGCAATGTCTACAGGATGGTACATGGTGTGTTGAAAAGGTCCTTAAAGACCTCTCACCAGTTTTGCCTTAATGAAAATAAGAAGGTTTTAAAAGCCTAGGCAAACAGATTGCTCTATGCCACATGTCCATAGTTTTGACATTTTTAAGAAAGCATTCAACTGACTATGCATGGGAAGGAAAAAAGTTAGTCGGACCAGCATTTCAACAACCTCACAGCTTTCTTCAATAACGATTGCTACAAATACTTCCTGACAGATACCATTTGTTGCTCAGCTATTGCAGAACCCCCCGAAATATATTATGTCTCATGTCAGTTATAAAAATAACACCACAAATTATAACCAAAACAAAATTACCCAGTAATTATCATTTAGATGTCCATTTTAATCCTTTTCAGAGTTACTGTTACTTTAGTCTGCTTTTATGAGCCAGACAATTTAATACAAGTCTCACTGGAGGGGTTTATTTTAATCTTTCTCTTTTTACCATGTGCTATAGTAATATCTGAAATCTACCTTTCTGAACACTCTGTGAGGATCTTAATCTCAAGAGCATTTCTAAACGCATTGAATTCTAACAGCCTTCAATTTGACCAAAAATAGGCGGAGTAAACATGTGGTGTCAATTATGGGAAAAAGTGAACAAAGGTTAGAGGAATAAGAGCAGGGCTCACGCTTTCTTTTAACTTGTTAATGTCTCTGACCCTTTTGTACAAAAATCACTTTAATCAACATTATATACATTTCATTGTGGCCTTACCATTTAACAGCCTGTAAAAAATGTTTGGCTATCAATTATACACATCAAGTTGATATGCTGCAGGACTGGGGGTCATTTATGCTCGCAATTAAATCTGAGAGGGCTTGATGAGGCCCACATGGTTAGTAAGCTTTCCCCTCTCCACCCTACTCAGTCTTTTTGAAACTTTGAGAAATGAGGAAACTTAATTAAACTTCTCAGAGATCTCTCTTTTCATCCTAGGAACTCAAGACCCAGGATCACAGGTATAGTGAGATTCAAATCTAAGATTTTTCTCCCTACTCCAGGTATTTACATTGTCCCTTCCCTCATATCTGGGGATATCCATTGTTGCGCGCGCGCGTGCGCACACACACACACACACACACACACACACAGATTTTAGTTAAACAGATTTATTAAAAACTGATTCTTCCAATGAGTACATTGTTACAGTTAGGAAAAATAAGTTCTGGTGTTCTGTG
Source organism: Spermophilus citellus (assembly GCF_964194105.1). Classification (NCBI taxonomy): domain Eukaryota; kingdom Metazoa; phylum Chordata; class Mammalia; order Rodentia; family Sciuridae; genus Spermophilus; species Spermophilus citellus. The sequence goes on along the minus strand of NC_138187.1, from coordinate 135,771,348 downwards.
GCACCCCAGGGTGAATATAGTTAACATTAATGCACTGTGTATATATGTAGAAAAAAAATGAAATTCGAATGCAATTTCACCATCAAGAAAGGAGAAGAGTTTAAGGAGACAGATCTACTAATTCCCTTGGTTTGATCATTACACAACGTGTGATACATGACTTGAAACATTGCATCGTAACCCACAAATACATACAACTATTATGTACCAATCAAAAAAGTTAAATTTGAAAAATAAAACAAAAATGGGTTCCTTTCATGTTTGGGGGGCTCATCAGAAACAAAAAGAGTCATCCAAGTGGAAGTCTGACTGTGGATATGTACAGTGCTGATGTGGATGGGGTCAGTGGGATAGGTGTTCCCTCTAGTCACACACCAGAGGGTGATTCTCCAGAGGCCACATCGTGGCTTACAATTTTTTAACCTTATATGAAAGTTGGTAGGATGTGTGATCTAAAATGGTAAGAAGGGATTCTCAATTAAGTGATCTCAATCTGCCGTGTCTTCAGATCCAACCAGACAATTCAAAGTCTACTTTAAAAACGCACAGAGCCCAGCATAGTGGCAAACACCTGTAATTTGCAGGGACTCTGGAAGCTGAGGCAGGAGGATTGCAGGTTCAAGACCAGCCTCAGCAACTTAGCAAGGCCCTGTCTCAAAAAAATAAAAAGGGGTAGGGATGTAGCTCAGTGGTTAAGCAACCCAGGTACCAAAAACATATAAAAATTTTAAATAATCTACACAGAGAAGAACTTTACACCCACAGTACGTTAAGTATTTTAAGTGATATCCTGTGTACACCTGAAGACTGGGAGGCTAAGGCTACAAAGCAAGAAAGTATTTGGCTTCTTTTGCTTCATGGATTTCCCCTGCTCCTTTGCTCTCCTCCAGCCTCATGTCCTCAAGTAAGAGGATCCAGTCAGTAGATTTCAAAGCAGATTTTAAAAGGCTGCTTCTTCAACATTAATTTATTCAACAAGTATTTTATGCTTCTACCATGTCTAAAACATAATTCTTGGTACTGGCTTCAACACATTACTAATATTTTCTGAAAACATAGAGGAGGTTAGAAACCCATCATTTTATTTTTGGCATTGGGGATTGAACCAGGGGTGCCACATCCCCAGCCCTTTTAACTTTTTTTTTTTTTTGAAGCAGGGTCTTACTAAGTTGCTCAGGTCTCACTAAAGTGCTGAGGCCGGCCTTGAACTTGTGATCATCTCAGCCACCCAAGTCCCTGAATTACAGGCATGCATCACTGCACCCAGCTCAAATTCCTCTTTGCCTGATATCATGCCAAATCCCCAAAGAAATGTCTCCCTTAGATTGGATAGTCATAGGAATTAGGGACCCCAAGGCAAGCGAGGGGCAGCCATGGAATCTGCAGCCTTACAGGAACTGGGGAGGGTGGGACTTGGATGTTCTTCACAAGAGCATGAAGATACAATTTTCAAATACTAAGTCTTGGCTGATGCAAGAGAACATAATAAATATTTTGAGAGTTTGCAATGTGCAAGGAGCATGGGTTCTAATTGGCGCATTGTGATGGTGACATGGCTGTGCTGTATGGTCTCCTTGGGTGTGTTCATTATAATAGATGGTGGTGTGTACTATTAATATTAGACTATGTTGTGATTTTAGTACAGGCTTTATTCCTGAAAGCATATTTTCTTCTTCTGCTTGTTTGGGGGGCATTTTCAAAATATTAAACTAAAGAATAATATGTTTTTATTGGAAGACATTGTATAGATGAATTTCAAAATTACTTTCCATTTAATGTCTTATTACATATCCTGAGAAGATAAATACCCATTTCATTCAAAATGGGAGTTTTGTTCCCTAGTACTGAAAAAAAAAGAAAAGATATTTTGTTTGTTGTAAGGAATTTTTTTAAAACCATCTTTGTTGTTGTTACAGACTCAATTGTTCAAAACGATTTTTTAAAAATATCAACACAAAGGAATCTTATAGTTCCACACAATTACGAGTTCCTAGTCATATCCTCATGGGCTTAAAATAGCATTCCTGAAAGTATTGAAGCAAATGAGAGATGCTACTGGCAAACAAATCAGCATGTCTCTTCTCCAGTTGAATTCTGTGTTTGTTTGGTGGTTTGATGTTTTGCCGTACTTGGGATCAAACCCAAGGCCTTACGTGTGCTCTACCACTGAGCTATATCCCCAGCCCTAAGCTTGGTTATTTTTTAAATTATTTATTTATTTATTTTAATTTGATTGTTTTTTGATGTTCAGTAAAGTTGAAATTCCATAAGAGTTTAACTTCCCAACAAAATGCAGCAATTATATATTCATTGATTTTATTACAAACACAACATGGTGTTGTGCAAAAAGCATTACAAACTGCCTACAAATGAACTTGGAATATTTGAATGGATTTTAAAAGACCTAAAAGGAGAAAGGTCTATATGAGCTTTAAAGATTCAAAAAAAAAAAATGTGGCCTTAGAAACAAGGATGCAAAGGAGGGTTTTTTGTTGTTGTTGTTCTTTTCTGCACTCCAGGAGAGATAAAGCATATGCCTGAGTTATTACAATGCATTGATCTGACTCCGACCCGAAGTTACCAAGGTTTTATAAGGCTGCAATAAAGCTTTCTTTGCATTAACCAGCCAAGCACATAAACATTTTAATGAACTGTTTTTACATGGTTCATTGGGCAGCTACCAGGCTACTATAATACAAATCACCACTCGGCCACATCCAGCTTTTTCATGACGGCTGTACTTTTTCAGTTTACCAAATGCAAATTGAATATCACAGCTATGGAGCTTAATCAAATACTTGACTATTGGAGCATGTGAAATTCTTAGCCTGGAATTTACTATATTCTGGGATAGTCTATGCAAAGGATGGAATCGCAGAGAATTTTTGACTCTTAAGCTTCCACACTCAAAGTGAAGTTTAGCATGGTGCTCATGGAGACCACAGAAAAAATAAGCTCCTTAAAGTGGCCACTCTGTGTTGAAATGGTTTTAGGCCATGGGTAACAGTTGCCACCAACAGCAAGAAGCTCTGTCACCATTAATCATGGAAGAGATGGTTTCCCCAAACTGATATTTCTCTTAGTGACCTGAAGACTTGAATGAATTATTGAACTCAATACCAAGGCAAATCAAATCTCCTTGGAATAATTAAGTATCATTACTGACAAACATTTGTGTGCCTTCTAGTCAACACTTAAAGTAGCACTAAATTATGAAATATTTATTATGCATTCTGAGAGCTTTATGACACTGTATGTGTTTTTATGATTAAAGATTAGCCCAACACATAATTTAATCATGAATGCAAATTATAAATGAATATTTAACAAACCATGCCACATTTTATGTCTTAACATCTCTTCTGCCATTGGTGTGACGGAATGAGAAATGGCCACATGATATATCTTCTGGCTGCTGGATGCCCAAGCGAAAACAAGGTGTTCTCACCTTGATGCGGCCTTTAAAATAAATTAATTTGTTAACATTTAAAAATGCAGTGTAACAGATGACATAAAACATTTATATGACAGTTTATGACCCAACCAACCATGTTCTAATCCAATAATATTTATTAAAACATTTTATTGGGCTAATCATTTCATGGCCAAGATTTACAAATGTTTGTTTTTCATATTGAGTCAAGGATTTAAATGGTACTAATCGTACCATAAAGATGTTATATGGTGTTAATATAACTTGCATATTAAAAATATAATGAATTGGCTATTTATGAACCATTAAGTTTTACCTCACCCCCAGAATAAATTTTATGTCATTACAGACCTATTAATACACCCTCTCTATTTTTCCATCCTCCTAATTCCCATCTACCTTGCTAGCATATACTCACAAACCAAATTTAGAGATATATGAAAATAAGAAAAAAATTTATTTTATTATGGAAAATTTGTATTGAACACAAGATATGAAGCCATGCTCTTTATATTTTAAGTTTTCTTTCTGCTTTTCACCTTAGCATTGCTGATTAAGGTAGGAACCACCCCATATTTGAATAGGATGTGGTTATATAAGTAAATTTACTCCAGTAGAACTTTTAGCTCCTCTGCTAAACTAACAACCTTAAAAGAAAGCATTCTTACTGTCATTCAAAAGTGAGGTCTTAATTTTCTCCTATTATTTATGCCACTTAAACTCAGTGATACTGAGGCCATAAAATAGAGAAAGTCCTAGAATTAAGACATTTTTACATAAAACAAATTTGCCAGTAAAATATTAAAACCAATCTTAAAATTTAGCCACAGGGGTAATTCTGGACCATGCACTGGATGGAATATTACACACCCATCAAAAATCTTGTCGTGGGCTAGGGATGTAGTTCAGTGGTAGAGCACTTGCCTAGCATATGGGAAGCCCTGGGTTTGATCCCCAGCTACAAAAACAAACAAACAAAATCTTGTCCTTTAATCTTAAAGTATGGGTACTTCTTACTGTCAGTGAGACAATATATGTAGTAGATGAAATCACTGAAGGAGTAAAACACCTTTTTTAAAATGAAATAAGGAGTTTGAATGAATCCTGCTAGCTTAGCATACGCCCTTTCTCTTCCCTGTTGTTGAACTTAGAGGAACTCTTTTGTTCTTATTACATATCTTTGCATCTGTCCCAAAGGAGGAAGAGGGAAGGTGGTGTGATATAGACAATGGTAGATTGGTTAGAGGATACTCTTGACAGTCTAGAAACTTCAAGGCCACACTTATTGCCCGTTTGGCTTTTCCTTTTCTGTTGTGGCTCTCTTCTGCCTCCCCTCCTCCACCCCTCCCCCAGCCTTCCATTTCTTCTGCAGAGCTGAGCGAGGCTGAAACAGTTTTAGGTGACTTTTAGGTGACTTTCAACTTATGTCATCTTTCTTCGAGGCTTTTCTTAGGTTCGTCCTGTACTTACACAGGACAAGTTTCCCTCGGTGAAGAGGATGAAGGGGGAGGGGGATGCTGGAGGGAGGGAAGGATCCAGGCTTTTCTCAGACTTCTCTCCAACCACAGAAGTGGAAGCCAGCTATGCAGTGTCTCGCGGGGTGGGCAGGTATCAGGCAACACAGCCGTCGAGGGGTTCTTGGAGAGTTCAGGGAAGCACGCAGCCCCAGGCTGGCACCTCAGTGAGCACTAGCTGGCATCTTCTGCATAATCACCAATATCAGCCGTTTCTTTGCCCCTCTTGCCTGCGACACCAGAAGGGAAATCACAATCTCACTTCAAAATGCTGGAATTTCTCATGGATTCTTTCTGTCATCAATTTATTTTCTTTTAAAGCTCAAGCCATTTTAACAGTGAACTTCCGTGCTTTAAAAAACAAATGGCAGATTTTAACAACTACCGTTCTTAAAAGTTGGATTCTTGTTAAAAAAAAAAAATTCTTGTTCAAGAAAAAAATTCTTGCTTATAAAACTGGTAAGCAAAGGAGATAAAATCAGAACAGAGATCTGTTCTGATCATATTTAGTAAGACCCAGTACTGGCTTTACTCATGACCTGAGTACTCAGAATATGAATAAGACCTATTTCCATTCCACCACTGCCATCCTAAGAGGGGTCCCCACATGCATGCGCTTACCCCTGCATCCTGATCTTATTTCCTGTGCTTCAACAACCACACCTGACCACTCTGGCGTTATTACTTCTTCTGGTTAACCCATTCAAGCATCTATTTGTCACCTTGCAATAGATCTATTCGAGGGACCAGGGCAAGGTTTAGCAAAAAAGACTATTCCCCATAAATGTTGGCCCTCGGCAAAGGAACATTTTTCAAGTTTCAATTTAGGCCAGGGTTTGGCAGAGAAGCCCACGTCTATCAAAGCTTATTAGCTGTGGAAAGCAAAAGAGGATAGTGTCTACCCCAGAATCTGAGGGCCGGGCTGAGCCCAACTTGCTGTCTCAGAAGCCACCTAGATAGCAGAGATAGGAAACAAACTGATCATGTGCCCCTCACCAGTTAGCAAACTTTCTAAGTGCTGTTTTTTCTACCCTTGAATGTGAACATCCCCTTTAATACCATTCTCCTGGAAGCCACTGAATTGTATCAAGGTCTTTGTGAGCATCTTTCAATCACCTGGCTCCTTGCAACCCCGGCCCCTTGACTGTGGACTATGCCATAAACAGCAAACATTTTCCTCCTGGCGTTTAAGTCGATTCATAACCACGATTCAGAACATTAAATCACTGTTTCCTTTTAAAAGCCAGGCTTCGGGTGCACTCTACGCAATGAGAGCTGCTTTGGGTTTGCTTTTTATGGTGGTGGTTGTTTTTTTGTTTGTTTTTCAGAGGGGAGGAAAGAGAAGAAAAGAGAATCATCACATTCGTGTTCAGAGTTCCTGTAGAAAGGACAGAAAGGGCATGCTGGGTTTTGCCTTTGAGATGGGATTCTTTTGCCTCCCTGTTAGTGGAGACAAGGGCAAAGCAAAGTGTCCCACAGCCGCCCCGCAGAAGCGGCAGTGAGCTCTGTCTTTTCACATGTAACTCCGGGAAACAAAACCAATTCCACCCAGAGGTACAGACAAAGAGGAGCACCCTCCCAAAGGAGCCCGCGTGACAAGTGGCCCCCAAGAGCATCCCTGTGATCAGTCAGAAAGGCAGGCGAGTTATTAGCTTAGCCCTGAACCTCCCACTTAATGTAGGACCAGTCCTGATGGTTAACAGACCCTGGCTGCGGTGACAAGCTTGGGACCTGCTCGAGGAAATCCAATTGAAAAGCAGCCAAGAGGAACAACAAGTCAGAAACAGATGTCCCAGACGCCAGGATGTGCACACATTTAACCTGAATATGTAGTTGGACTGGGACCTGAGCATTCGTTTCTAAATAGAGTGACTTCTCCTCTTTCCCCATATAGATATTGTCAGGTTCAATTATAGCCATCCACATTAGTTTTGTCCAATTTTCAGCAATTTCTTTAAAATAAGAAGATGTCAAAATGACAACAAACTATTAAGGGAATTTCGGGATGTTTGATTTATCTACCAAGTTTTACTAAAACATTTCCGTTAAATCACCCAGGCTGAAACTCGAGTCTCACAATAATTGAAAATCGTGTTTAAAAAAATCATCCAGATGAAACTTAAATGGCTCATGGAATTATTTGATGCAATAATGTACCACTTTGGCAAAATGTCTTTAAGACAGTCCTATTCCCATTAAGTCACTTCTGGGTACCACGCGTGAGACTTTATGTTGACAGAGGTGGGATCCCATGCAGACAGGGACTGGAACTCAAGCTCGACAAAACCACTCAATGAGATTTGAATGAGAGCAGTCTTGTGAGCCACAGCAATATGTCCCATACATTAGGAAACATTGTCCTTTACATTAACACCATTCTGGTTTTCTGTAATGGGCTTTATGAGAGGAGAGAGACCATCTCCCTGGGTTGATCTTTCTCAAGGAAAAAAAAATTAATACTCTCAATGTTTTTTAAGTAGATCTAATGCAGAACAGCAATATGCCCATGAGAAAATAAACACATGGGAAGGATTTGGAAGTGCAAATTAACGTATGCCACCTTGAAACCAGGTCAGATCCCACGCTCACATGTTGTCACGTGCCCCTAAAGTAAAGAAGGGCCACATGGCATTTCCTCTGGTAACTCTTCAATTTTTTAAATAATATATTTTTAGTTGTTGATAGACATTTATTTTATTGATTGATTTTTACGTGGTGCTGAGAATTGAACCCAGTGCCTCACACACACAAGGCAAGTGCTCTGCCACTGAGCCACATCTCCTAGCTCTAACTCTTTGATCTTTATTGGCAGGTTTTAATCCACTACTTTTCTGGGGTCTCTGAATTCCGATTTGCTTCAGGATGTCTGATTATGTCATTCTGCAAAGGAGGAAAGAGTTGGAGCCTGGGTTCCTCTGTGCTGGAGTTCATGGGAGGTATTTATGAAGAGGGCCATCTGAAGGAGTATGAACTTTTAAAATCCAACAACAGCAGCAAAAATAAATTAATCAGGAATCCATCTCTAATTTATACATGAGTCACTTACCAGGAAGATAAAATGGTTCACTTAATTATAGATTTACAAATAAATTTGAGTCTAGGGCCTTGGAAAGTACTTTGATTAGAATATAGATCCATTTTTTTTCCTCAAAACAGTTTTCACTCCAATTTCAGAGAGAAGGGACATAAACCAAAACCCCCTCTGTGAGAATCCAAGGGACCCCTTCCCTGGCAATGAAAGGAGTTGGTGGCGGGGGTCCCCAGGATTCATCTGCTCTCCACAAACTCGGGGTAGGACCGTCCATTCTTCTCCTAACTCATTCTCATGAATTCGAGATTGTCAACACCTAAGGTTAATGATACCTGCCTTTCTGCTGTCACAAACAGTTAGGGCGGTTCTGCCAGAGATGGATCATCCTCAGCAGAGGGTCGTGTGCTATTGTTCTCAGCAAACAAAGGAAACAGCTTATTTCTATATAAATTTTAAACACTGTAATAAAAAATGGGCTTATTTTTTTTTCTTTTCTATGCAACGAAATTAGTAGCCTACAGCACATTTCTTTCTTGATTTTGAAACATCTATTCTTCAAAAGTTTGTGGAGAAATAATGGGGAGTTTCTACACATGATGGACCCCTCTAATCTCAAATTAGGCACTATTTTTAAAGAATGTGCAGTCGGAAAAATCAGGCATCCTTTTGTTTATTAGGTAAGTAGTGACTCAAGAAAAAGATAACTTGTGTTTTGATCTGAAATATACTTCATTCAACTAAGGAGGATGCTCAACAGACCCACAGTGATGAAATAGAGAGGAAGGTACAGAATAAGAACGTTATCAAGAACAGCCAACATGCTCATTTTACAGTAACTACATATAAACAAACATTTCTTGTGAACAAATATTCTATTAAAGAAAATAAAACTACTTTCTCCACCCATCCAAACCTTAAATAATTTGTTTCTTTTCTGAAAATATGCCTTACACAATTGAGCAAGCATGCTACTCACTTGAGAACAGGTCATTAACACTGTAACATAAACATGGAATCAATCTTTCTTTCTTTCTATCTTTTATGGGTACTTGGAATTGAACCCAGGGGCACTAGGCTACATTCCCAACCCTTTTTATTTTATTTGGAGACAGAGTCTTGCTAAATTGCTTAGAGCTTCACTAAATTGCTGAGTCTGGCTTTGAACTTGGGATCCTCCTGACTCAGTCTCCTGATTTGCTGGGATTACAGGTGTGCGCTACCTCATCCAGCAAGATGGAATATTTGTTCTTGTATGCTTTACTATATTAACACTAGGTACACATTAAATACAATATCTGTATATTAAAGAGATTAAGTATTTCATTAGATTCATGTAAACTGATCCAAGACTAAGAGCTTAGCCACAACATGACATAGGTACTTAGGAATAATTTTGCAATTTTAATAGAACATGTGCTCAAGGTAGGAACAATTATCATAGGGTAGAAGATGGTGTTGGTAGCAATCATATGTTGCAATGAAGAATACATTGTGCTCCAAGAAAATTGCCAAAAGTACCAAATGAAAACTTAGCTCTGATTCAATACGTGCCCCCCAACCCTGTACTCCACCGTCCCACCACACATATGCACACCTATGATTCCATTTGTTATGATTGTGGCACAGATGCTTAGCCAACATGTGACTCTTGGTGTGGCTCTTCTCCTTGGTTTAAAACTAGGCCCATATATGGACCTTGCACACTTAGCTGTGTTATTTAACATTTTTAGTTTAATGTATTCTTTCTTGCCAGACATTGTGACTTTTTTTTTTTTTTTTTTTTTTTTGCTGTCTACTAAGTCATCTGATGGGGTGGCTGCCTGAGACTGTTTTGCTGGCTTCATGAGTTTTCCTGTTTTAGGTAAATAGGAATCAAAGGCTATTTGAGACAACCCCACTGACTCTTTTGCAGACAGGCGAGTAGAGCCCCTGTGTAGTGACCTAGGCCTAGTGGCGCAGCCAGTTGGTGGCAGGGCTGGATTGGAATCTAGGGCTTTGCACCTGTTACCCCTGGTCTCGAGGAGTTTTTCTGCAAGAGAAAGTGGCAGATACAAAGTTATAATAGATTTTCTCCCTACAACCAGTGTATACTTAGTGGTGCAGTTTTACAAAGGAAGTTGGCAAATCCAGGGTGGGAGCATGTCTCAAGCAGCTGGAATCTTCTGAGTTTTATTTTTTCTGCTCTCTCTAAGTTCTGGTTTTGCTATATAAAAAGAAAAACCAGTGACTATCGCATTATTTTCCACAATGACTCTGTAGCAACATTCACTCATTCAGCCATCAGCAGAACCAGGGACTGTGCTGCTAGAATGAGATACAGAATCAGTCCTGGACACCAGCTTAGCCAGAGAAGTAAACTGACCACCAATCAATCCATCTCCTATGGATGGAGCTCATAGTGGGGACACCTAACCCAGGTTGGGGGCACAGGGAGGCTCCTGGAAGGAACACTACAACTGAGATTCTGAAGGGTGCATAGAACCAGTTACAGAATAGAGGTAATAGTATCATTCTTTCCTGTTTACCACCTCATTCGATTTCCATGATAATTCTTCTAAGAGGTGGGCGGAGCAGGCATTGATTTTACATTTCCCTTCTTTTTAAACTTTGTTTTCTTTAAAATGGGATACACAAACAGTCATGCATCTCTCAGCAACTGGCACAGGTTCTGAGAACTGCTTCATTCTGAGAATTGCTCCTGTAGATGATTTCATCATTGTGCCAAATATCAAAGAGTTTGCTCATGCAAACTAAGACAACTACAGTGTCCCTAGGCAATATAATCTGAGCAGACCATTTTTGTATATGTGATTTATCGGTGATAAAAAGTGTCATTATGTGGTACGTGACTGTACTGGGCTTCTGGCCAGCCAGTCTTTGAGCTGGACTGGAGCCTTGATATCCTATGGGATCCCAGTAGTCTTTTCCAAGACCACACTCTCCTAAAGCACCTGGAAAGCAGAGGCCACTTCTCACTCAATGTCATGGCCATGACCAGCTCATCCAAACCCCCAGCTTCCAGGAGTCCACTATCCCTTTGTCTTGTTCAACTTGGGTAGATAGGGTGCTCGCTGGTGCAAAGAGACCAAGATAGTCTTGCCAGCTCACAGAGAAGGCCACTTTGTACTTGAGGGTTCCCAAACCAGATCCAGGAGCCTCATGAAGCAGCAAGAGAGCTGCCTGCAACTTGCAGTGTCCCACCAGCCGTGCCTCCAGCACCTGGCTGCAGCCTGCACTGCTGTCCTGTCCCTGCTCTTTCCCCTTGGCCTTCTGCACTCTGGATGCCTGTGCAAGTGTGTCCACACTCCTTCCTGTCCCCTCTGCTAATACGGACACCCAGCCCCAACTCCCAGCTGCACTTCTTCCCACCTCTTGTGGTGGATTCCGATTTGCACCATGGGTCCCCCAGTCCAGAGTTATCCCAGCATTTCCAGAAACAAGTAAATCTAGCCAATGCCACAAGGCTGCAGATGTTGCTCGTTTCAGGCGCTCCAGGGAAGGGTTTTTTGTTTTTTTAATATTCTTTAGTTATCAATGGATTTTTATTTCATTTATAAGAGGTGCTGAGTATCAAACCCAGTTCCTCTCACATGGTAGGCAAGTGCTCTCCCATTGTACAACCCCAGCCCATCATCCAGGGAACTTTATTTTTTTGGTACTGGGGATTGAACTTGGGTACTTGAGCCACATCCCCAGCCCTATTTTGTATTTTATTTAGAGACAGGGTCTCACTGAGTTGCTTAGCACCTCACAGTTGCTGAGGCTGGATCTGAACTCAGGATCCTCCTGTCTCAGCCTCTGGAGCCTCTGGGATTACAGGCAAGCACTGCACCACCGCACCCAGCAGGGGACATGTTTATATTGTTTTTTTCTCAACTTGGGAGTTGTCAAGCAGTAAGCCTGAGGCTTTTGATTTTTATGTGTGTCATAGTGAAACAGTGATTATCAAAAAGTCATTCTACATTAAAAGCTATTTATCTTTCTGTTTCTTGACACTTTTCTACATTTCCTAAAACTTCTACAATGAAGAGGTATCACTTTTATGATCATGAAAAAAAAAGTGTTAAAGTATTTCCACCTAGAGCAATAGAGATTATTATCACGACTTTTCTCTAGTGGTAGAACCACAGCTAACTATTTCTTCCTTAATCTATGTTTCCAAATTATCTAGAATGGACATATATTGCCTTTATTTTTTTTATGTTTAAGTAAGAAAATACCAAGGCTTTAATTTTTTATTATAAAGATAGTTCTGCTTGTTGGGTAAGTGGAAAATTGTACACAGTTCTTATGAACAAGATTTACCTGCTTTGGGCTGCATACCATAATGCCAAAGAAGTGACATGAAAGGGGTTAAGGTGTAATGCTTTTATCTTCACAGCAATAAAATGCTAAATACAAATTAAATGGACTCAATTAATGCTGGGCATTCCCAAAGGGAAAAAGCAAAAGGATTTCAAATCAATCAGTAGCAGTATTGTATACAATAAACAAACCCATTATGCTGAGCCCCTGCTCCTCCCTGGCTCTGTTCCATGTGAGGTATACCAGTACTAAATCCACAGAGCTGGTAGTTGGCAACATGTACTCTAATCCACTGAAATGAGCAGCGGGCAAAGTCCTGGAAGGCCAGATAACCTGGCTGTGGTCACGCACCTATGTGCAGCAGTGTCGCATATGGAAGTTGACAACATACTCAGCATTAGTCCTCTGCACAGAAATAGCAAAAGGCTCAAAAGGGTGAAAGGTGAAGGCAAGGAGGCGTCTCACTGTATGGTTGATGGGGTGGCCCAGTAAGCCTGCCTGGATCTCAAACTTAAGCAGGCCAGAGTCCCGGGCATAGAACCTGATGGGGTGATCTCCACAAGTCTTGGGTCGCTCCATGACTGACACCCATTTGTCATCGTAGCTGAAGAGAGACAAATCCAGGTAGGGGCTGCCACTGTGCACTGATGGGGAGCTGATCCAGCAGCTGGCGCACAGCCTCTGTGTGCCCTCCATACTTGGCATTTATAATCGTGTCTTTGAACCGGCGCTGGATCTGCCTTGCAAAATTGTTGCTGGAGGCTGAGCAGGGAAATTGGACATCACTGTGCAAGGTAGCATTACGGAAGAGATCACAGAAGTTCTCAAAGAGTTCCAAAAGCTCATCCGATGTATTCTCAAACACAGCAATCACTTCAGTTGTCACCATATTGTACACTACAAAGAAAGATGCCTGAGATGGATCGATCAGTGACTCGCAGTGTCACTATGTCCTCACTGGTATACTTGATAAACAGATGGTTTTCATCCAAAAGCTGCATTTTCCACATACGCAGCTGCCGCAGCTGGTCAAAGTACTGGAAGAAGCGCCTCTTGGCCATTGCACTACCACCCTGTTCTGCCCGGCGCCACAGGTATACCAGCAACCGGTGTTTTAGGGAGTTGATGAAAGGATCCCTAAAGGGATTGGCCATGCCTGTCTGACTGTCCCGCTGTACTTCAGGGAAAACAGCCGACACAGTGAGCAGGTCATCCTCATAGCAGAAGCGGCCAATGGTCCGCACATCAATGAATGTGCCTTCAGGAGTCACCTGGAAGACATGGATGGTCTGCGGCTGCACAGACAAGATGGCCAGGATGTTTTTAATACAAGTACAGCCCTGGGTTGTGTGACAGGACCACTTTATCACACTTGAATGTGCGCGTATCACATAAGCGGCCAGTGTGAAGGTCAATGATGTGGAGGGAATAGTCCTCTAGAGGGGACCGTGGATTTGGGGTCACTGATTCACTGTTCCGATATCCTTCATAGAAAGGAGGGTGAGGCTCATCCGGGAGGTAGGCAGCAGATCCCACCATCACACATCGGCCATCATCAGTGAAGAGGCTACACTCCCGGTTCAGGTGCTCACCCTTGGCTGCTACGTTTGTAATGTGCAGCAGGACGAACAATCTTTCAAAAAGCCTGCCCCGGATGTTGACTGACCGCTGGTCATTGCCATTGGATAGGATCTCCCCCTCATATCCCTGCAATAGGTCATCTGCTGCCTGGCAGCCCTGGGACTCATAAATTTCAAGAGATGTCTGGTCAGAAGAAAATGCAATAAAGTAGCGTCCATCAGGTGAGAATTTACGCAAGAAACAAGGAGGTTTTTCAACGCTGACAACTGTAAAGTTAGGGAAGACATTCTGGTGGAACACTCGAACCTGGTGCCAATGAGTACCTGCCTTGCCTGAACTGATCCGCCGCCGTTCCAATCGGTGAATGACATTTTGGTTTTGGATTCTTCGAGGTTTCATAGTGGAAACATGATGATCCATTATCACATCTCTGTCGGCTTCTGGTTCAAGGGGGCCGGGGCGAGGGACGCCACCGCCAGATCCGTGCGCACCTCCCCTGGCCCCGCCCCCGCCATCCATCTATTGCCTTTAGAGTTTCCTTATTTTTAAAGGAAAAGCACACTGAAGGCAATCATCAACAATTACTCCGGTGTTGACGAACACCCAACTCTAAGGTTGTAGGGTGATAGCTTTTCAGAAAATAAAGCAAAGAGAGAGGAAATAGAGGGAACTGGTGGCTACCTTCCCACCGGTCTCCACCTTCTGTGCACCCACACTATCACCTGCACTATTTTACAAATGCAAAGCCTCCTATTATGTAAATGGAGAAGAAATATACAAAACAAAGGCTGCATTATGTCAAAATCTATCTGTCTTGACTCCTGTGGCTTTACTTCATGCCCTGTGGACCTGCCACTAAGCATTTTCCATAGCCGAGGGAGCCAGAGACCGAGCCAAATCATGCCACCATACCACTAATGCACAGGAGATGGGGGCTGCCAGCGGATGATGACTGCTTTTCATATGATTTTCACTTTTCATCTTCTTGTAAAAAATACTGTGAATTTACTGCTGAGCCTGTGTACTGCTCCTCTCCTAAAGAGAAAATTACTTCTTTTAGAGGATCTGCTTGCACAAGCCTAAAATCTTTGCAGCTCTCTGAGCAGCCAGAGAACCACATCAGACTTGATATGCTGATTTGGCTCTTTTGAGTTACCTGTTCCAGGGAACTTGGGGCAGGGATTTTTCCAGCATGTCATGTTCTTTATATTTTTGTCCATTTGAACCATCAAGCATCTCACTTAGTGGCTCCTAAATGCAATTGTCCTTGCTAGTTGTTTCAAGGGACACAGAGATTACTGGTGTGTGGTATCTGCTTTAGAGAAGTTCATAATCTCAAAGGGGATAGGGCAGAGAAAAGCACCACCTGATTATCTAGGGGAAGCACATTTGGGGCAGAACCAGTGCAAAGGCCCTGAGGAAGAAATGAGCAAGAAGATGGATAAGGCTGGAAAGAATAGAGTAGTTGAGGAGCAGAGAATGGCCAGGCAGTAGGGACAAGGTCTTGCAAGACTTTAGGATCTCAAATTGTATTCTGAGTCATCTTTGAGCAAAGGAATGGTGGCATTGGGTTTTTTTTTTCTTCATTGTTTTTGTTCTCAGATCTCTCTATCTTTGAGAATAGGCCGAGAACAGAAGCAAGGAGAACAGTTAGGAGGCAGCTGCAGACATCGAGGCTGAAGAAGGTGGTGACTCGGACGGGGCAGAGGCATGAAGACAGAGGTGCATGGAGACGCAAAGTCACAGGGCCCAGAGACCTTGTCTCCCAGGCCCACCATAATCCTCCACCTAGACAGTGCCTGATCAATACATACTATAAGGTGGATTCAGAGTACTTATCCCTAGGATCACTCCCATGTTGGAGACCAGGAACTCGTCCTAGGCTCAAGGGTCTCTGAGAGGCCATACTTGTTTTAGATTTACCTGGTTTATTCAGCTGCACCAGATATGCTTCCCCTCCATCTAGAGCTTTCCATGGGTCCCAACAGATGACCTCCATGATCCAAGACACAGTGAGCTCTGACTAGGAAGGCACACCAAGGGGCAAAGTAAGACCCCAGTCAATCCCTCACCACTGGCACTCTATAGAAGCAGCCACTATCTTGACTCAAGTGATTCTGAAAAAATTCTGTGATGTACCCAAAGATCGTCACAATAGTTGTCTTTAGAACATTTGTTAAGTGCTGGGTGTGGCAGCGCACAGCTGAAATCCCAGAGGTTTGGGAGGCTGAGGCAGGAGGATCACAAGTCCCACCCAGCCTCAGCAACCTAGTAAGACATTAAGCAACTCAGCAAGACCCTGTATCTAAATAAAATATAAAAAAGGGGCTGGGAATGTACCCAAAAATAAATAAATAAAAAGAATGTTTGTTAGAATATAAAAACCACATGTCTATATAAGTGTTTTTTAACCCTGGCTATGAATTGAAAGTTTCCCTAAAGACACTTTACAATTTAGCAGCCCTTATGCCCTACAGCAGAACAATTTGATCAGACTCTTTGGCCAGAGGCCTGACATAGATGGTTTTGAAAAGCTCCCAGGTGGTTAGGGATGTAGCTCAGTGATGGAGGGCTTGCCTGGCATGCAGAAGGCCCTGGGTTCCATCTGCAGCACAACACACACACACACACACACACACACACACACACAGCTCCCAGGTGATGCTCATGTGCATCAGAGTGGAGAAGCTCTGCTGCATGTGTGTGAAATGAGTTTGTAAAAACATTCTGCAGGGGTGGGAGTGGGGGGGAGAAGGCAGGGGGTTAGCAATGATGGTGGAATGTGAAGGACATCATTATCCAAAGTACATGTACGAAGACATGAATTGGTGAATATACTTTATATATAACCAGAGATATTAAAAATGTGTTCTATATGTGTAATAAGAATTGTGATGCATTCCACTGTCATGTATTTAAAAAATAAAAGCAATTAAAAAACAAAATAGACTGCAGATGACACATGTTCCACCCTGAATCCCTCTACCTGGGGATCAGACACCACACCCCTTGCTTTTTTTTTTTTTTTTTGGTACCAAAGATTAAACTCAGGGGTGCTTAACCACTGAGCCACATCCTCAGCCCTTTTTATGTTTAATTTTTTAAACTATATTTTATTTATTTATTTCTGTGTGGTGCTGAGGATGAACCCAGGGCCTCACACATGCTAGGCAAGTGCTCTGCTGCTGAGCCCCAGCCCCAGCCCCTCATGTTTAATTTTGAGACCGGGTCTTGCTAAGTTGCCTAGGGCCTTGCTATGTTGCTAAGACTGGCCTTGAACTTGTGTTCCTCCTGCCTCAGCCTCCTGAGCCACTGATATTACAGGCATGTACCACTGTGCCTGGCCCACCCCCTTGCCTTTTAAGCATTTGATAGAAGTACTCAGAAAACTTGTGTTGAGAGCCGCAGCCTAGTCGGGATGGCGCCTGGCGTTCTGCCAGAAGCATCTTCGCAGGTGCCATGCATGCCCTCCTCATCCGTGTGGCAGGTGGACAAGGAAGGAGAGGAGATGAAAGGGGGCTCCCTCAGGCTACCAGCCATGGGCATGGAGGTTTCGGGATACTGTGACCAGGGACATGGAACCGACTGGGGGTCCACAGGCAGCGGAGCAAGGAGCAAACCACTCCAAGGAGGCAAGATTAGAGGTGCCGAGCTCCACCCGCTCAGCTGGCGCAGCTCAGTGAGCCACCCTGCCGGTGGCCCTAGCAAACTTCCAGCTGATTGGCTCCTCTGCGGTGAGGCTCATTGGGCTGTTTCCCTGCCCTTTCAGACCACAGAGCTACTCATTGGGGGACTCTTTTGGCTCCGCCCATGCGACCCGGAAGTCTGCCTTTGGGGGGGTGGGATTGAAAAATGACCAAGGAGTTCCCGTGGAGTGATTGTTGGAAGTGCTGGAGGTTGTGGTTGAGCTCTCGGGAATTCCTGGAGAGCTCGGTGGCGGTGTGCGTGCTAAAAATAAAGTTCGTTCCTGCTTGACAAGTGGCTGGTGAATTGTGCCCAGTCAGACCGTGGCAAACTTGTACAACAAACATATTAATAAAAGTTAGGCCTAGAAATGGGCAGCCCAAAAGGCAGCTGAGCCCTCTATTTCCCCCAGTGTAGTGGTCCATTTCCGCTTTCTTTCTCTCTCCTCTGTTCCTTCTCTTCTCCCTACCCAGGTTGTCTCCTCCACTCCCTTCCCTCAGGCCTTGTGACACTTGCCCTACGTGCACAGGCAGGCTGTCCACCCTGGGGGCTCTGGGCTGCAGAGATCCTCTCTTGGGAAAAGTCTGGATAAATAGTGGAACTTGTCAAAAGGCTACAGCATTTTTGCTTTTAAATTTCTGTAAAAACCTGTGTTTCATTGCTGTGGTAAACAGAAGGCAGTTCCCAAAAGGTGAAACTTAGGGCCATCAGTAGCTGCTCGGGTACATTTCACCCAAGAGAAATTACACACACACACACACACACACACACACACACACACACACACACCTGCACACAAAAGAACACTAAAATGCACAGTAGCATTATTTATAATACCAAAAAGTAGAAATGATCCAAATGTCCATCAATTGATGAATGGATAAACAAAATGTGGTATATCTATACAATGGAGTATTACTCATCCATGAAAAGAAATGAAGTGCTGCTACATGCTACAACTTGGAGGAATCTTATCAACATAATGCCCCAATGAAAGGAGTCAGTCATGAAAGCTGACATATTGTATGATTCCCTTTATAAAAAATGTGCAGAATAGGCAAATCTATAGAAACAGAAATAAAATTAATAGTTGCCAGGGACTGGGGTGAGGAAGGACAAATGAAGAGTGACTGCAAAGGGGTATAGTTCTTTCAGGGCAATAAAAAAATCTTTTTAAAATTTTGATATTGGGTGCACAACTGAAATACATTAGAAACTATTGAATTGCACTTTGGTGAACTTTATGGTATGTGCACTGTGTCTCAATAAAGCTGTTAAAAACAAAATGTGTATTTCAATAGCAGAAGACTACGGCTGCTGAAATGATGGTATTAAAAAGAGTCATGCAGACCTTAATACCCTGTGCTGGCTGGAATGTGACAGTGACAGCAGTCAGCAGGTAACACAAACGGCAATGCCCTGTCATCTCCCAAAGTATTTTCCTTCATTAGGAAGTGTGCAATGACCCCTGTGTGCACTGTTTGGGAATCTTCTAAATTCTTTTCCATCTTCCTCCTTCTCCCATTTAATAATGACTCTTCTCAATAACTCATCATTGTCCATACATGTCTCTCTAATTGTTGCAGCCCACCCTCCCAGCATCTGTGGAACTTTTAGTCCCTCTTATGGAGATCAGGGTTTTGTATTTTAAAAACCCTGCTCTGAGGTAAAGGTCAATACCAGTCCCAAATGACTTTTTGTTTTTTTGGTACCAGGGATTGAACCCAGGGGCACTTAATCACTGAGCCACATCTTCAGTGCTTTTTTTTTGTATTTAGAGACAGGATTTTGCTGAATTGCTTAGCCTCACTAGGTTGCTGAGGTTGGCCTTGAACTCACGATCCTCCTGCTTTAGCCTCCTGAGCTGCTAGGATTATAAGCATGTGCCACTGTGCCCAGCCCTAAATGACATCCTAACTCAAAGATCCAGCCCTGTGTACCTGTCCCCACACCAGGGTTGCAGGGGACTCTGTGGAACCTCCCCAGAAACCCCCACCCACACTTCCCTGCTTTCAAATCAATTTCCAAAGCTTTTCAGGATTTCTCCTTCTAAAATCCCCACTGTCGTCCTACCCTCTGGGGACCTCTCTTCCAGGTCAGCTCCCCAGAGTCAAGTTTTCTCAACTGTTCCAGAAGCTCCATGATCAGTTACTGCTCTTAGACTACTCCTGGAACTGAGAGTTTGGGGGGAAGCCCTCAGTTTCTTCACAAGTTTCTCCTTGGTCAGACTCTCTGCCGGCCTCCCCCAACCCCTCTGAGAGGTTTCCTGGGACCAGCATCTCTTCTAAGTGCCTCATATATGATGACGTCAGAGAAGCTTCGCCATAGCCCTTCCAGGCCCTATGTGTTACCACACCTTCACTTTATGGAGTGAGAACACCTGGAGATTAGGTAATTTCCCAAGGTCACTCACCTGGGAAAGACGGAGCAGGGACTCAAGTGGGCCGAGCACACACAGGCTAACCCGCACCTCTTGCCCGGTCTTGCCAGAGGACCTGGCTCCGGGCACCATTCTTAGTCCTTTGAAGGTATTTACTCACAATGCTAACCCAGATGTTTCCAGCTGAGATAGCAAGCTTCAAATGATGGACTTTTTCATACAGAAAAAAAAAAAAAAAAAAAAAAAAAAAACCCAACCTTATTGTGCTTGGTCACAGAGACTCACAAGTCTTTTGAAGAAATACTCATATATTCAAAATATATGTCATATAGACAATATGTTCTCCACATTGCTTTAGGAATAAATAAAACCCTTGCCCTCGTTGATCTTACCTCCTCGGGAGGTGAGAGAGACAGTAAATAAGCAGAAGAGAACGCTAGAAAGTCCAAAGCTCTGTTTAAAAGGTGGGGAGGTGGCTCAGGCCAGGCCTTGCAAGGGGTGGGATCTCTTGGAGCAGCTGACATTTGACAAAGACTCAAAGGAGGAGACCAGAAAGGCTCTAGATACAAGGAATGGCCACTGTAAAGGTCGGGAGCCCTAAGAGATGGGCTGAGGGGCAGGAACTAAGGGAGCAAGAGGGCAAATCAGGCAACTGGGTCTCCTCTTGCACTTTGGGTGCCAGGAAATTGCTGGAAGGTTTTGGGGTGGTGGAATGATAGTCCACAAAGATCCTTCTGGCTCCTGTGCTGAGGGTAAGCTGCAAAACTAAAGCCAACAGATCATCCAGCCCTGGGAGGGAGGCAGTTTCTGAGGAAGGAGTCGCCTTCATCTTTTCTTTCTATCCCTTAACACCCCCTGGTGGAGGTACAGGACCTCAAGCAGGAAGCAGGAAAGGGACTTGCATAATACCCAGCCTGGAAAGGCCAGGCCAGGACACTGCAATGTGGCGAATTCTGCAGCTTTTCTCCTCTGTCTTTTCCTGGATCCTCTTTGACCATTGTATCAGTTTTGTCAAATTCCCCCTCAGAGCTGGGCACACTGCAGTTTCTCCATAAATGTCTGTTGGATGAATGAATGAAAAACGCAGGGTGGCATCCGAGACACCAGGGGAGAGAAGGGTACCTGTCTGTGATGGTCACCCAAGGGCACCATGCTTCTTAAGGCTTTTTTATAGTTCAGGACACTTTTGTGGAGTGATTTTTATTTTGGCTGCAGTTTCCTGACCCAGGTGAGACTGGTGCAATCCAGAAAGTTCTGATACCACAGTGAGTGTACAATATGTGTAGAGCAACACAGCAAATGTGGTCTCAAATTTATATTTCTAATAAGCAGTGGCAGTTAAAATTCATGTGAATAGATACTTGGTAGAAATTCAGAGAAGAGTGTTCTTTATTTTAAAAATAGATATTCACACTGGTGCATAAATATGCTATTTATTAAACTTACTCTGTCAATATCATTCTCTGGAATTGCATACTTTATTTATATTGAATGGTATCAAATGCAGGCTAGGGATGTAGCTCAGTGGATGAGCACTTGCCTAGCCTGTGAGAGGTCTTGGGTTCCATCCCCAGCACTGTTTTTTATTTTTTTATTTATTTGGTGCCAGGGATTGAACCCAGGGGTACTTAACCACTGAGCTACATCCCCAGCCCTTTTTGTTTTTTATTTTGAGACAGGGTCTCAGGAGTTGCTTAGGGTCTTGCTCATTCGATGAGGCTAGTTCTGAATTTTCGATCCTCCTGCCTCAGCCTCCTGAGTTGCTGGGATTACAGGAGCACACCACCATGTCCGGCTCCCAGCATTGCTTTTTTTTTTTAAAAAAAGATCAAATGCAGCCACGTTCAGAGGCACGCACCTGTAATTCCAGGAACTTGGGAGGATGAGGCCAGATTTGAGGCCAGCCTCAGCAATTTAGCCAGGCCCTCAGAAACTCATGAGAACCTGTCTCAAAGTAAAATACAAAAATAACTAGGAATATAGCTCAGGGTGAAATGTCCCTGGGTTCAATCCCCAACCCCTGCACGCCCCCCCCCCAAAAAAAGATCAAATGCAAACCATGGGGAAATTACATATTCAGAAAATTACAGAAACACCTCTCAAATACACTGTGTATATCTACATATACACCCATCTTCAAGTACACATGTGCCTGTAGGAAATAGAAGTGCATTTTTCTCGCAAATTACTGGTACATTTAAAGTTCAGAGCTGATTGACACATGCTTTCACTTAATGAAGGTAATTACAAAGAATAACAACTCCAAACAGACCTGTTCAGTGTAACAATCTCGTCCTGCCAAGTAGATTACATCGAGAGCTGTCAGATACACAGTTTTGCCACCAATCATGTGTAAGCACCTTTTGTAAGACAAGAAACAGATTAATAAGCATCAACACTTTCCTCCCCACACTTGTTGAAAAGAATAAAATCTACTGGCACTGAAGGAAATGAAGCTTTCCCTATCTAGGCTCCAAAAAAATAACCCTGCAAGACTCTCAGAAAGGACAAAAGTGCATATCAGAGCTCTTAGGATGGCCACCCTCTGCCAAGAAGACAAAGTTAGATGGGTCTCTTCTAGTGCTACTTTGCCTGATATATTGGGCATGTGTCACTTCTCTGACTAAAAACCGTTAAGAACCCTTTAGATAACAAACCAAAGAGAAGGTTGTTTTCTCCTCCAGGGAGTTAGTGCTTGTTGATAACCTGTATCTGATAAAGACTAGTCCAGCTCAAAAAAAAATCATGTGGTATTGGGGTGACTAACCATGTGTTTAGATTTAGGTTGTTTCCCGGACCACATTTGGGAAACATGAATACATGTGGAAAAGATCTGTGATTACAATTACATTGCAGGTGGGTTTAGTCCTAACTTCAAACACCAGGATTATAAGGGAGGTTTCCTCCATATTGAGTTTTATCCTGCTGAACATGTTGGGTAAATGGAGATTATGACTCAAGTACCCAAGAGTGGATTTTCCATTTGGCTTTCTACTATCACGTATAAACAGCAGGTAAGATGGAAATGGATGGGCGAAGAGCATTGAAACAATCAAATTGTATATAACATGAACTTTGTTACCATATCATAATTGTGGGGCCTTTTATTCCAAAGCTGGTTAGGATTTAGGGTCATGTTTTTTATAGCAAGGGGGCATTGAATTATAGCCAGTCAGATATATGATCTCAGCTTAGTCATTAATGTAACATGACTGTGTTTGCTTTTGTGTGACACAAGGCATTACGAGACACTGCTGACATGTCAGATAATGGCAAAATAAATAAATAGTAGGGGTTTAAGACAAAAGCTCTTCTGTCACGTGGCTTTCAGTGCTAGCCAGTTTATGTTTTAAAAAATGAAGAAAAAAATTTATGGCTTGTTCAGAAGTAGGGAAAAAATGTAAATTTAAAAATTAACGTTCTCCCACGGAACATACTCTTCTATAATCTTGTTTTCATGAAGGAGTTGGTTTATGGGTCCCCCAGTGTCACTCAGAAAAATTACCTGTTGGTTGTCTACGGAGGAGCCTCAGGAGTGAGGGGAAGCTTGTCCCATTTACTAACATGCAACTAAACTTAACAAGAGTTTCTTTTAAAATGTTTGGATTTTAAACTTTGTTCATCTCTCTGAAACTATTACAGTCTCTGAAACATACTTTAAAGTTACTCAAATGTCTTTTGCATTATTCCCATTACTAACTTGGATAATACTTATTAAGACCCATTTAGATGCAGTGAAAAATAATGCTGACTAGTCAGATGTGGTAGCGCTCACCTGTAACCCCAGCCACCTGGGAGACCACAGCAAGAAGATCACAAGTTTCAGGCCAGCTTCGGCAATCTAGAGATACCCTGTTTCAAAGTAAAATAAAAAGGACTGAGGACGCAAATAACCCAATCAATAAATGGGCTAAGGAACTGAACAGGCACTTCACAGAAGAAGAAATACATAAAACAAATTATGACAAAATGTTCAACATCTCTAGCAATTAGAAAAGCAAATCAAAACTACACTGAGATTTCATCTCACTCCAGTCAAAATGGCAAATTATCAAGAACACAAGCAACGATAAATGTTGGCAAGGCTGTGGGTGAAAGGCACACTTACACATTGCTGGTAGTGCAACGACTATGGAAAGCAGTATAGAGATTCCCCAGAAAACTTGGACTGGAACCACCATTTGACCCGGCTATCCCACTCCTTGGTTTATACCCAAAGGACTTAAAATCAGCATACTACAGTAATGCAGCCATATCCATGTTTATAGCAGCTCAATTCACAATAGCCATACTATGGAAACAACATAGGTGCCCTTCAACAGATGAATGAATAAAGAAAATGTGGTGTGTGTGTGTGTGTATGTATATATATATATATATATATATATATATATATATATATATATATACATACACACACACAAATGGAATATTACTCAGCCATAAAGAAGAATGAAATTATGGCATTTGCAGGTAAATGGATAGAACTGGAGAATATCATGCTAAGCAAAATAAGCCAATCCCAAAGAACAAAGGCCAGATGTTTTCTCTGATATGTGGATGCTAATCACAATAAGAGGGGGCAAATTGGGTAGAGGTACTTTGAATTAGACAGAGAGGAATGAAAGGAAGGGAGGGGGTAGTAGTGAAGAAAGGATAGTAGAATGAATGAGACTGTATTACCCTATGTGCATATATGATTACACGACTGGTGTGATTCTACATACGTACAAGCAGAAGAATGAAAAATTATACTCCATTTATGTCTGATGTGTCAAAATGCATTCTACTGTCATGAATAACTAATTTGAACAAAAATAAATAAATAAAAGAACTGGGGATATAGCTCAGTGGTAGAGCATCCCTGGGCTCAATCCCCAGTACCAAAGTAACAAACAACAACAACAACAACAATGATAATAAATCCCATTCTGCTTCTGACTTCAAACGTAGGACTTACTTCTCAGAATAAAATTTTTCAGGATACGGCCTTTGAAATTATGCTAACCGAAATGTCAGCGGATCTGAAAGGCCAGTGTTTATATTTCAGGATTATAGATTCACAGAGCACAAGAGCTAGAGGAGACCTTACAGGTTATGAGCTGTCAACTGTCCCCACCATAAAAAAAAAAAAAAAAAGAACAGTGTGTTGACCTGATGCCATAGGAAGATCTCAGCATGAGGACTCAAAAGGGTTGGGCCCAAGTTTTGTTTCTTGTTTGTCATTTATCAACGTCTGTGAGCGTCAGTTTGCTCACATAGAAAATGGTAACAGCCCTGTTTGCTGAGCCAACATGATAAACATACCATGAATTGCTGGTGTCTTTAGTGACATTGAAACCCCACCCACACATGACATCTTGGGATTTTTGGACCTCTCCTCGGGGACTTGCCTCTGTCAGTCAAAGTCATTATTCACAAGGGAATGGAAGATCCTTCTGAAACTATTGGAAAAGGACATGTGCCACTGAAGGCCTGTGCTTGCCAGAGCTGAAGGTGATCTGGGTGCATACTGCGGTGTAATAGGTCACCTTGTTTCATGTGGCAATGATGCAACATTGCTGCAATGGATGAGTCAATTCAAAGTCACACTTGCTCCCACGCTCTATGTGGGAGCCTCCAAAATGCAAGTATGGCTCATCTGTCAATCACCTTATAAAGCATTTTATAAAAAGAAACAAGGAGCCGGGCAGTGTGGCACACACCTGTAATCCCAGCATCTCAGGAGGCTGAAGCAGGAGGATCACAAGTTCAAAGCCAGCCTCAGCAACTTAGTGAGGCCCTCAGCAACTTAGGGAGATCCTGTCTCAAAACGTAAAAGGGCTGGGGATGTGGCTCGGTGGTTAACTGCCCTTGGGTTCAATCCCTGGTACCATAAAAGAGAGAGAGAGAGAGAGAGAGAGAGAGAGAGAGAGAGAGAGAGAGAGAGAGAGAGAGAGAAAGAAAGAAATGAAACAAGGAATGAGATTCCCTACTGAGGATGCACTTGGCTTTGCAACGTGGCTAGCTTGCTCACTCTCCATAGTCAGAGCACAAGTGCCCCCCCCCCCCCTTCACTCCCAGCGAAGGCAGGCAGGAGGACTGCTGAAGTAACCCTTAGAACCACAACACATATGTGCATCTGACCGGATTGTCTGAGCCAGTTGCTTCTATGGCATCTCAGCATCTGAGCAAATAATTCATAGAAATTCCACAAGAAAGGAGGTGCTTCAAAGGCTGCCTGGGAGCATGATGGGGCTCCCAGAGTGAAAAGGCACAGCTGTGACAGCTGGGAGCAGGAGCTGCCACTGATCTGCTTCCCTGCTTATCACAACACCATTAATCAGTCCCAATCCCAGAAGGGCCCAACCAACCTCACTCCGCTTCTCAGAACCTGCCTGTCAGCCTGGACGCTCCTTAAAACCCTGTCCCAAGAAGGACATCTCCTCAGAGTATTAAAGAATTTGTTTTATTAAAGACATTAATAAATATTTTATTAATATAAAGATAATAATTACATTTACTATTGATTTGAGGAAAGAATACCAGATGAGCAGACCGTCCCTAAATCTCCTTCACAATAAAATTTGAATGAGGACTTGGCACTTGAAACTCACTGTTACTCAGTGAAACTTACTACTAGCTGCCCCTTATTTTTGGCAAGTTGATCTTGACCACAGTGAGGAAATAGGTATATTTTCCAGGTGAAAAAAGTACTCAGCCAGACACAGTAGTGCATGCCTGGAACTCCAGCTACTCAGGAGGCCGAGGCAGGAGGATTGCAATTTCCAGGCCAGCTTGGGCAACTTAGCAAGACCCCATCTCAAAATAAAATTTAGAAAGGGCTGGGAAGGTAGTTCAGTGGTAGAGTGCTTGCCTAGTATGTATGAGGCCCTGGGTTTAATCCCAAGTACTTAAAAAAAAAAAAGAATTATAAAATATGTAGCTATTGAAGTTCATTGCCTACAACATCACACCACAGTTATGCATTTGGGGAGGGAAATGTGCTGATAGAAGATCCACTAAACAACAGCCCATGCAGCATCAGTGGTAACAGTTACCATTTATGGAGTGTGAACTGTATGCCAGACACTAAAAAAAGAAAAGAAAAGAAAGAAAAAGAAATCAGCTTATTTGATCCTTGCAATCACCCAAAGAAGTATTATTATTATGACTATTATTATTTCTATAAATAGATGACATTTGTAGCATATTTGTTATAAAATGTAAATTCAAGTTCCTGAAATTATACTTTTTGGAGGAAGGTACCAGGGATTGAACTCAGGGGCACTTGACCACTGAGCCACCTCCCCAGCCCTATTTTGTATTTTATTTAGAGACAGGGGCTCACTGAGTTGCTTAGCGCCTCGCTGTTGCTGAGGCTGGCTTTGAACTCTGGATCCTCCTGTCTCAGCCTCCAGAGACACTGGGATTACACGCATGCACCACTGTTCCCATCTTGAAATTATACAATTTGACTCAAGGCTTGAGCTCACAAATGCATAAGTTTCTGAGGGTAGAAACAAAAGTAATTTTATCTGACTTTTATTTATATGTAAGTGAATTAATCCGTCCTTTTTTCCCAGCAGGGAAACAGGAAAGGGAGACCGTGCTGACTAGAAGGAAAGGAAAAATGTGCTACAAGGGCAGCATTTCATCCCACAGCCCCTAGAGCTCCCATCCACAAGCCTGGGCTGAGGCAAGGTGACAGTGACTCACACGTGGATTCATCTCCCAGAGGAAGGACACCTTCCCAAATTTTAGAATGTTGCAAACCATTTAATGTTTTGCTCAGATACCTCCAAAGCTAATGTTAACCATGAAATAATTGCCACAAATGAGCACATTGTCTAAAGAAAAAAATCGATAGCTATTTTGACAAAATCCACATCTTCTCTAAAGGTCATGGAAGGTGTGACTCGATTTACTTACATTTTGTATGTCAGGGAGCTTCTTCTGGGCCTTAGGTTAAAAAACAAGTATTACACAAACTTGCGCTATTTTGAGTAGTTATAGGAGGAAAAAGAAATTTCTAGAAAAAAAATCTTAGTCTATGCTGCCTCTGCTGGGGCTAAGGCTCAGCGATAGAGTGCTTGCCTAGCATGCGTGAGGCACTGGGTTCGATTCTCAGCACCACATAAAAATAAAAAATAAAAGTTACTGTGTCCACCTATGCTGCCTCCATATTTCACAGAGACAATGAGGACCATCTTTTTTTTTTTTTTTTTTTTTTAACACAGGATCAAAAATCACCATGATGAACTAAAAAAGCCCCTAACCTTGTCTTGCACCTTGGGGTAGCTTTTAGTGCCAAACTTATGGTCCTGAGGAGAGAGATCATTAGCTAGTAATTTGTAATTAAAACCTCACAAAATAACATAGTTCAACAAGCCTAAAATGCTAAGGTAAGACACCTCATAATTTTGTTTATCACTTAGAGCAAAACCTGACCCTTCCACTGGATTGTAGCCTCATTCAATTGATCCATTCAGACTCCCAGGTATGCAAAAATGTAAAGAGACACATATCTGAGAACCAATAAAATATAGTCTCTAAATTTATAACTCAAAGAATGATTAGTCTTCTGTCTTAATTTGAAATTTGAAATTTTGAAATGCGCAAGCCTCACTTGCCTGACCATTTTTTATCAGACCTGGACATCCTTGATTCTGGAATGGGTCTGTCTGTTGAGAGCCACGGCCGAGTCGGAATGGCCCCTGGCATTTTGCCAGAAGTAATAGTTGTGAGGCGAGCCATTAAGATGATGCTGGA
Source organism: Spermophilus citellus (assembly GCF_964194105.1). Lineage (NCBI taxonomy): Eukaryota > Metazoa > Chordata > Mammalia > Rodentia > Sciuridae > Spermophilus > Spermophilus citellus. The sequence continues at coordinate 135,742,669 of NC_138187.1, read as the reverse complement.
TTGATTCAATTGTATATTAGACCTTTACTGCAATAGGATTAGACCTTTACTGTAATAGGATGGCATTTGCGGTCTCAGGCGCCTGCTACTTTGGAGTTCCCGTTGAGTTCTCGAGGGTTCAGAGAGTGAGTGCGTGCACAGCCCAGTGGTGGGAGTTCCGGTTGGTGTGTGGTGTGTTCCTGGAGGAGCCGCCACCCGGGGAGTGTGCTAGTGGAGTTCAGAAATAAAGTTTGTTCCTGCTTGAGTGGCTCGTGATTTGTGCCCAGCCAGACTGCAGCATCTGTCTTCTGCCTTTCTAGTCCTTGGATGACAGACACATGTGACTTCTCACTTGTCAACAGCTTTCTAGTTGTCTCCAAGTCCCCTCCTCACCCACCAACCCCCGGATCCGGGGTTTACTTCCTCTGCATGTAACCCAGCCATGCAAGCACACTATGCTGACCTTTTAAAAGAAACTCTGTTGGGCGGGATTGTGGCTCAGCGGTAGAACCCTCGCCTAGCAAAGGCGGGACCCAGGTTTGATCCGCAGCACCACATAAAAATAAAGGCATTGTGTTGTGTCCATCTACACCTTAAAAAAAAAATCTCTGCTGCAGCCCAGCCTCTCTTTGTCTACAACTAACCATTGGAAGAGGCCTCCAGGAATGTGTGGGGAGGTCCGCGAAACCACAGGATGAATACAGCACGTTTTCCTGAGGCATTAGTTTTGTGCAATGGTAAGCAATTTGTAACATCTGTTGCTTTTACTAAAACAAACATTACAAAACAGAATGATAAATTGCATAATTTTTATGATAAAACCATTCAAAGAAATAGCATAGTTCTAGTTTTCACTCCATCTCCTGTGCAATGGTTCCAGAATGTGCTGCCCTTCAGGATTTTTTACCTGTTATCTAAAAGGCCCCACCGAGTTTTCAATTTTGCTTCTTTCTCTATTCCCGAATGCAAATTCTTTTCCTGCTAAGATGTCTTCTCACCATTTTCCCCAGCTACCCAGCTTTGCTCTGTTGCTTATGATGGTCATCTGACTTCAACATCTACTTTTCCTTCTTTCTGCTTTCCAAACCTGATCACACCCTCAAGGCTAGTTCAAGTCCTGCCTAAGTGCTCTGCCTGACCACAGGAGCCCAGCTTTTTTCGAGTTCTCTGAATGGACTTGGTGAAATGCCACTAGCAGAGAATGGGACAGGATGCTGCCTCCTGACTGCTGGTAGCTCCCCAAGTGGAATAGCTACCTCCAAGACCAAGTGGCCTGCAAAGCCTAACTTATACAGAAAAAGCTTGCCAATACCAAGTCTAGACTATCCTTGACCATGTGCTCCATGGCTTCAGCTGGTACATTACAAAATGACACATCACCCAGGTACGACTTTAATGAAATATTAAATAAACATGATTTTCTAATGATTATGTGCCAATCCATCAATGGTAAGATGCTTACTTCCTATCTATTCTGCACTGGATCCCAGACAATGAGAGAAAAAGCACGTAAGAGAAAACCTGAGCTCTCTCTGCTCTCGTGGACCTGGCCATCTCGTTGAGATGAGATCCATACATGTGAAAGAGAAGCCAATAGAAAATATACAGGGGTGAGCCAGTGTTGTGAGGCCTAATGCTCCAGAGAAAGGAGAAGCTGGTGCAGACTAAGGGCTGAGAGGGAGCATTTAGCCCCTGTTCAATGAACCTATGCTACGAATTCATGAAAGGAAGACTAAAGCAATTCGATCTGATGAGTGGCCTGTAAGAATTCTATGACGCGGTTTCTATGCTGCCAGAACCCTGTGATTGCCATGATTGGAGCACTGAGCTAAATTCTTGGGTGTGTGGGCTGGGGTGGTGGCTCAGTGGGAGAGTGCTTGCCTAGGACGTGTGAGGCCCTGGATTCGATTCTCAGCACCACATATAAAATAATTAAAATAAAGTATTATGTCCAACTACAACTAAAAAAATAAATGAATAAATATTAAGAAAAAATTCTTGGGTGTGTATTACACAGGTGAATGGGGGAAATGCTCCCTAATTCACAATTACATTCTATATTTATATTATTTCAAATATCTATAACTTATTTCTCTATAAAAGCAGAAAATAATTTGAAGAAGCCTAAAACAAATGTATGCATTAACCATTGCTGAGAGTCTGTATGACCCCTGGCATTTTGCCAACAGTATTGATTGACAGGCGAGGCATTGATATCCGCCTCTGCCACTACTTTTGAGTTCTCGAACTATTTTGGAATTCTCGTGGGGATTTCTGGGGATTCCCCGAGAGTTCCCATTGGTTGGGGAAGTGCAGGAGGAGGGATTTCCGGGAGAGATATTTCCAGCTGGGGGTTCCTGGACTAGCCGCGTGGCATTCGGGAGAATTCCCCAGGAGCGTGTGTGAGGTTTTTTCTTGCAGTTCAAAAATAAAGTTTGTTCCTGCTTCAGTGGCTCGTGATTTGTGCCCAACCAGACTGCAGCAAACCATCAAACAAATATTTATGCTATAGTGAACTTCCAAGTTCATGTGCTGAAATCCTAACTTCCCCCTACCCCACCACCAGGTGATGGCACCAAGAAGTGGGAACTTCAGGTGGTGAATAGGTCCTTCCGGGTGCAGCTCTCACAAATGGGATTCATACCCTTATGAAAGAGAAGCCAGAGAGCTAGCTCTCCCCTTTACCACATAAAAACACATCAGGAGGGTAACATCTTTGAAAGAGGAAACAGATCTTCACCAGACACCAAATCTGCCAGCTCCTTAATCTTGCATTCCCCACACAGTACAGCTATGAGAAATAGATGCTTGTTGTTCAAGCCACTTAGTCTATGCTATTCTGTTATAGCAGCCCCAATGGACTGAGACCTCCTACCTCATGCCTTGTCCAGGCCCCTGGTAATATAAGAGGTAAGACTGACCAAGTCCTGGACTCTTGCAATGAGGAGAAAGAATCAGGAAGTAAACACTTTAATACAAGCAGCAAACAAGTGCTCTGAGGGAGGAGTTGGGGCTATAGCTCAGTTGGTAGAGTGTTTGCCTTGCATGTACAAGGCCCTGGGTTCAATCCCCAGCACCACAAAAATTTAAAAAGGAAATAAACATGGCAGGTAGTGCTGGGTGGGAAGAGGTCAGGGAAAGCCTCTGAGAATTTCTGTCAAGGCTGAGGGGTGCAGGGAAGCCAAGCAAAACCTGAAAGGAAAGTCCAGGAGCAGGTGTAGCTGCTGCAGAGGCCTGAAGCAGTCCTCGATTGGGGAGGGTTTGTCCCATGCTGGTCACTGAATGGAGTGAATAATGAGACATGAAGCTAGTGGTCACAGGCCAGACCATGGCAATCCCTGCAGGACATTGTGAGAGCTTCAACTGTGATTCTATGTGCAAAAGACATGGCCGTGAAACCGAAGCAAATTTAGACAATCTGGGGAGAGAATATCCAGAGTTGACAGATCTGAGACCTCTAAGGGCCAACGGATATAATAATCGAGTTTTGGGTTTGCTCTGGGGCTTCCTAACCAAGGGAGTCACAAAGGGTTATATAGGTTACAAGGGTCTGGATATTTGAAAGGACAGTGCAGCCGTTACCTGGGGCAACCAACTTTGTCCTGGTGCTTGATTCCACAAGAAATGTTACCTGTGGGACCTTGAGAAGTATGACGATCCATCTTCTAGAAGGAAGTTTTTCATAAATCAGAATTGATTGTACATGAAAACAAGCACAGGAACGTTTTCACATTTCAGTGGCTCAGTGGCTGAACGTAACTGGGTAAATGCTGGACTCTCTCATTAGCGTGTGTACCTGGGCCTCTAGTTTTCAAATATGATTCAGAGATTTCTACAGCCTTATCTTCATTTTTTTATTGGTTGTTCACAACATTACAAAGCTCTTGATATATCATATTTCATACATTAGATTTAAGTGGGTTATGAACCCCCAATTTTACCCCAAATGCAGATTGCAGAATCACGTCGGTTACACATCCACAATTTTACATAATGCCCTATTAGTAATTGTTGTATTCTGCTACCTTTCCTATACCCTACTATCCCCCCTCCCCTCCCCTCCCATCTTCTCTCTCTACCCCATCTACTGTAATTCATTTCTCTCCTTGTTTATTTTCCCATTCCCCTCACAACCTCTTATATGTAATTTTGTATAGCAATGAGGGTCTCCCTTCATTTCCATGCAATTTCCCTTTTTTCTCCCTTTCCCTCCCATCTCATGTCTCTGCTTAATGTTAATCTTTTCTTCCCGCTCTTCCTCCCTGCTCTGTTCATAGTTGCTCTCATTATATCAAAGAAGACATTTGGTATTTGTTTTTTAGGGACTGGCTAGCTTCATTAAGCATAATCTGCTCTAGTGCCATCCATTTCCCTGCAAATTCTATGATTTTGTCATTTTTTATTGCTGCATAGTACTCCATTGTGTATAGATGCCACATTTTTTAATCCATTCATCTATTGAAGGGCATCTGGGTTGGTTCCACAGTCTAGCTATTGTGAATTGTGCTGCTATGAACATCGATGTGGCAGTATCCCTGTAGCATGCTCTTTTAAGGTCTTCAGGGAATAGTTTGAGAAGGGCAATAGCAGGGTCAAATGGTGGTTCCATTCCCAGCTTTCCCAGGAATCTCCAAACTGCTTTCCAAATTGGCTGCACCAATTTGCAGTCCCACCAGCAATGTACCAGTGTACCCTTTTCTCCACATCCTCGCCAGCACTTGTTGTTGTTTGACTTCACAGTGGCTGCCAATCTTACTGGAGTGAGATGGTATCTTAGGGTGGTTTTGATTTGCATTTCTCTGACTGCTAGAGATGGTGAGCATTTTTTCATGTACTTGTTGATTGATTGTATATCCTCCTCTGAGAAGTGTCTGTTCAGGTCCTTGGCCCATTTGTTGATTGGGTTATTTGTTATCTTATTGTCTAATTTTTTGAGTTCTTTGTATACTCTGGATATTAGGGCTCTATCTGAAGTGTGAGGAGTAAAAATTTGTTCCCAGGATGTAGGCTCCCTATTTACCTCTTATTGTTTCTCTTGCTGAGAAAAAATTTTTTAGTTTAAGTAAGTCCCATTTGTTCATTCTTGTTATTAACTCTTGTGCTATGGGTGTCCTATTAAGGAATTTGGAGCCCGACCCCACAATATGTAGATCGGAGCCAACTTTTTCTTCTATCAGACGCAGAGTCTCTGATTTGATATCAAGCTCCTTGATCCATTTTGAGTTAAATTTTGTGCATGGCGAGAGAAAGGGATTCAGTTTCATTTTGTTGCATATGGATTTCCAGTTTTCCCAACACCATTTGTTGAAGATGCTATCCTTCCTCCATTGCATGCTTTTAGCCCCTTTATCAAATATAAGATAGTTGTAAATTTGTGGATTAGTCTCTGTGTCCTCTATTCTATACCATTGGTCCACCCGCCTGTTTTGGCACCAGTACCATGCTGTTTTTGTCACTATTGCTCTGTAATATAGTTTGAAATCTGGTATCGCTATACCGCCTGATTCACACTTCCTGTTTAGAATTGCTTTTGCTATTCTGGGTCTTTTATTTTTCCATATGAATTTCATGATTGCTTTATCTATTTCTACAAGAAATGCCGTTGGGATTTTGATTGGCATTGCATTGAACTTATAGAGAACTTTTGGTAATATCGCCATTTTGATGATGTTAGTTCTGCCTATCCATGAACAGGGTATATTTTTCCATCTTCTAAGATCTTCTTCTACTTCTCTCTTTAGGGTTCTGTAGTTTTCATTGTATAAATCTTTCACCTCTTTTGTTAGGTTGATTCCCAAGTATTTTATTTTTTTTGAGGATATTGTGAATGGAGTGTTTTTCCTTATTTCCATTTCAGAAGTTTTGTCGCTGATATACAGAAATGCCTTTGATTTATGCGTGTTGATTTTATATTCTGCCACTTTGCTGAATTCATTTATTAGTTCTAGTAGTTTCTTTGTAGACCCTTTTGGGTCTTCTAGGTATAGAATCATGTCATCTGCAAATAGTGATAATTTAAGTTCTTCTTTTCCTATTTTTATGCCTTTAATTTCTTTCGTCTGTCTAATTGCTCTGGCCAGTGTTTCGAGAACTATATTGAATAGAAGTGGTGATAGAGGGCATCCCTGTCTTGTTCCAGATTTTAGAGGGAATGCCTTTAACTTTTGTCCATTCAGAATGATGCTAGCCTGAGGCTTAGCATAGATAGCTTTTACAATGTCGAGGTAAGTTCCTGTTATCCCTAGTTTTTCTAATGTTTTGAACATAAAGGGATGCTGTACTTTGTCAAATGCTTTCTCTGCGTCTATCGAGATGATCATATGGTTCTTATCTTTAAGTCTATTGATGTGGTGAATAACATTTATTGATTTCCGTATATTGAACCATCCTTGCATCCCAGGGATGAATCCTACTTGATCATGGTGCACAATTTTTTTGATGTGTTTTTGTATTCGATTCGCCAGAATTTTATTGAGGATTTTTGCATCTAGGTTCATTAGAGATATTGGTCTGTAGTTTTCTTTCTTTGAGGTGTCTTTGTCTGGTTTCGGAATCAGGGTGATGTTGGCCTCATAGAATGAATTTGGAAGAGCTCCCTCTTTTTCTATTTCCTGAAATAACTTGAAAAGTATTGGTATTAATTCTTCTTTAAAGGTTTTGTAAAACTCCGCTGTATACCCATCCGGTCCTGGGCTTTTCTTGGTTGGTAGTCTTTTGATGGCTTCTTCAATTTCATCCATTGATATTGGTCTGTTCAAATTGTGTGTATCCTCCTGACTCAGTCTGGGCAAATCATATGACTTAAGAAATTTATCGATGTCTTCACTATCTTCTATTTTATTGGAATATAGATTTTCAAAATAGTTTCTAATTGTCTTCTGTATTTCTGTAGTGTCTGTTGTGATATTGCCTTTTTCATCCCGTATGTTAGTAATTTGAGTTCTCTCTCTTGTTCTCTTCGTTAGCATGGCTAAAGGTCTGTCGATCTTATTTATTTTTTCGAAGAACCAACTTTTAGTTTTGTTAATTTTTTCAATAGTTTCTTTTGTTTCAATTTCATTGATTTCCGCTCTGATTTTAATTATTTCTTGCCTTCTGCTACATTTGCTGTTGTTTTGCTCTTCCTTTTCTAGGGCTTTGAGATGAAGTGTGAGCTCATTTATTTGTTGGTTTTTTTCTTTTTTTGAGGAATGACCACCAGGCGATGAATTTCCCTCTTAAAACTGCTTTCATTGTGTCCCATAGATTCCGATATGTTGTGTCTGTATTTTCATTTATCTCTAAGAATTTTTTGATTTCCTCCTTTATGTCTTCTGTAACCCATTGATCATTTAGTGGCATATTGTTCATTTTCCATGTGATGTAGGATTTTTCCTTCCTTCTTTTATCATTGATTTCCAGTTTCATTCCATTATGATCAGATAAAATGCAAGGTATTATCTCCACCCCTTTATATTTACTGAGGGTTGCCCTATGGCATAATATATGGTCTATTTTTGAGAAGGATCCATGTGCTGCTGAGAAAAAAGTATATCCATTTGATGATGGTTGATATATTATATATATGTCAGTTAAGTCTAGGTTATTGATTGTGATATTGAGTTCTATAGTTTCTTTATTCAACTTTTGTTTGGAGGATCTGTCCAATGGTGAGAGAGGTGTGTTGAAGTCACCCATAATTATTGTGTTGTGGTCTATTTGATTCTTGAACTTGAGGAGAGTTTGTTTTATGAATGTCGCAGCACCATTATTTGGTGCATAAATATTGATAATTGTTATGTCTTGTTGGTGAATGGCTCCTTTTAACAGTATATAATGTCCTTCTTTATCCCTTTTGATTAACTTAGTCTTGAAGTCGATTTTATTCGATATGAGGATGGCCACCCCTGCTTGCTTACGAGGACCGTGTGCATGGTATATTTTTTCCCATCCTTTCACCTTCAGCTTGTGTATGTCTTTTCCAATCAGATGTGTCTCCTGGAGGCAGCATATTGTTGGATTTGTTTTTTTAATCCATGATACCAGCCTATGTCGCTTTATTGGAGAGTTTAAGCCATTAACATTCAGAGTTACTATTGATATATGGTTTGTACTTCCATCCATGTTTGATTGTTTATCCTTTTTTAAAAAAATTTAGTTTGTTTCTCCATGATTATCTTTCCCCTCGCCCTCTGTCTTTACTGAGGCACTTCCTACTGATGGTTTTGGTTATTGTTTTTCATTTCTTCCTCGTGTAGTGTTTTGCTCAAAATGCTTTGCAATGCTGGTTTTCTGGCTGCAAATTCTTTTAACTTTTGTTTATCATGAAAGATTTTTATTTCGTTGTCATACCTGAAGCTTAATTTTGCTGGATACAGAATTCTTGGTTGGCATCCATTGTCTTTCAGTGTTTGAAATACATTGTTCCATGACCTTCTTGCTTTCAGTGTCTCTGATGAAAAATCTGTTGTTAACCTTATTGGTTTACCCCTGAATGTAATCTGTCTCCTTTCTCTTGTAGCTTTTAATATTTTCTCTTTGTTCTGTATATTGGATATCTTCATAAAAATGTGTCTTGGCATTGGTCTACTGTGATTTTGTGTGCTAGGTGTCCTGTATGCATCTTCAATTTGTATATCTGTTTCCTTTTTTATTTCTGGAAAGTTTTCTGTAATTATTTCATTCAGCAGGTTACTCATTCCCTTGGTTTGAATCTCTGTACCTTCTTCTATCCCGATGACTCATAAGTTTGGTTTTTTTATGTTATCCCATAACTCTTGGATGTTTTTCTCGTGATTTTTTACCAGCCTTTCTGAGTTGGCTAGACTCTTTTCAAGATGATATATTTTGTCTTCATTCTCTGATGTTCTGGCTTCTACTTGCTCCACTCTGTTAGTGATACTCTCAATTGAGTTTTTAATTTGGTTTATCATTTCCTTCATTTCTAGAATTATTGTTTCATTATTTTTTTATAATCTCTATCTCCTGATAAAGATGCTTAACTTCTTCTTTTATCTGTTTATGTAATTCATTCTCAATGTGTTCTTTCGCTGCTTGAATTTGCTGTCTCGTATCCTCTTTAAGGTTCCATTCCATCTGTCTAAGGTGTTCCTTGAGTTCTTTATAAGACCATTTTTCTGATGACTCTAGGTCCTCCTGAATATTTAGGCTGTCCTGCATTGTTTGTACTCCTTTTCTTCCTTGCTTTTTGAAGCTGCTCATGTTACTTCTTGTTCTGTTTGACTGATGAGTTACTGTTTACTCCTATAAATTTATTAGATGCTTGGGAGGAAAGGTATTAGAAGGGAAGGGAAGAAGTCACTAAAGAGAATGAGAGTAAGCAGGTAGAATTCAAGGAAGGGGGATAAGATAATTGAAAAGAAATGAAAAGACAAAAGAAGAAAAAAATAGGAAATAAAAAAAGAAAAAAAATTAAAAAAAATAATAAAAAAATTAAAATTAAAATTAGAAGAAAAAAATTTAAAAAAAAATTGTAAAAAAAAAATTTAAAAAAACAACAAGAAAGAAAAATGAAAATGAAAGAAAAACCCAAATCAAAAAAAAAAAGAGGAAAAAAAAAAAAACCTAATAAATGCAGTCTTAGAGTTTGATTAACTTCTCTTCCAGTAGGTGGCACTGTGCCCACCAGGCCAAGTTTCTCCTGTCAATACGCAGGAACTAATCACTGTGCAGCAGCTCCTCCCAGACTGGGCGAGTCTCCAATCCTGAGTGCCTAGGGCCTCCTCTTGTGTCTAGTCACTTCCCACTTTTCCTCTAGCCAGCCCCTCTCACGGGTGCCGCTCACCACAATACTGGCTACACGCCAGGTCTGCTGCTCCCGGGAGCCCTGTTTTCATGAACAACTGGGCACACTTTTCCAGTTTGCCATTCCCTCAGACCCTATGTTTGTAGAGCTTGTGGCTGAGAATCCTCAGCGAATTTTACTTGCCCTCTGGTAGCCACTCCCCCGGTAGCTGGTGCAAGAGACCTCAGCTGTCAGCACTGGTGGGAGCGGTAGTTCCGCGCCGCGGGTCCCGCGCCACCTCTGATTCCCTCTGTCTGGCTATCGCGCTCACAGGAGAGCTGGGAGGGGCCCTTAAGGTTTCCCCGATGTGTGGAGAGGGAAGGCTAGGGAATTACACACCTGTAGCCGCAGGTTTCAATGAAGTTATCTCCTCCGCCGCAGTCTGATGACGTCAGTTCTCTGCCTTGGTGGTATCTCTTGCAAATGGCGACAGTTCCTTTCCCTTTGCTGGACGACCAATGCAACGGGTGGGTCCTTACTTTCTCTCCCAAGCCCCGTTTCAAACCTGTGGCCACTACCTATGAAGGCTCAGTAGGCATTTACCTAAGTAGGATGAGAAGGGCTGACCAGTTGTTTCAGACGGATGGATTAGTGCTGAGTCACAGCTGTTTGTCTGCGGGAAGCAGGCGAACGGGAGCTTGAATTCAGCCGATCCGGGCTCAGAGTGTGTTCTGAGAGGCCCAGACTGTTCGCCCCAGATCCACGTCAGCTCAGCATTGCCTAGTGATCCTGAGCAAACAGATTTAGGTTGTTTACGACTCCCTATGCCTGCACAGCTGAAGAGGTCAGAGACTTGATCTCTCTGCGCCCGCCGCCATGTTGGAATCTTATCTTCATTTTTAATTGCACATAAATTGGTTGTTGGAAAATTGTAAAAAAGATAACATTTTCCCCTATGTCTCTGCCTCCAACAGTGTTCCTGAGTGACTAAGGGTGCCCCAGGAGAACCTTCAGGTCCTCATTTCTGCCTGGTGGTCAAAGTGCTAAGAACTTGACCTCCTCTGTGGCCACTGGTCAGCAACCAGAGAGCTCAAATAGTCTTTGAAACCAGACATGTTTGTGACATGCAGCTGTGTGACTTGTTCTAGAAACTTCTATTTCCCCATCTAGCAAGACACATGTCACGTGCCTGGCATTGGGAAGACGCTTCCCCTTTCTTCTAGTTAGGAAGTGACTGCTAAAGTGGAAGGCAGTGCTCTAGCAGTGAAAATGCTGTATTTCAAAAAGGCCTCTTAAAAAATGCAGTCAATCCTTTTAATTTTTAAAACTTACCTAAGTAGTATGTCATGATTGAAAACATTTCTATCAGTATTGAAACATGAAATGAAAATCAAGATGGGTGAGGTGGCACACACCTGGTAATCCCAGCAGCTTGGGAGGCTGAGGCAGGAGGATTTCGAGTTCAAAGCCAGCCTCAGCAAAAGTGAGGTGCTAAGCAACTCAGTGAGACCCTGTCTCTAAATAAAATACAAAATAGGGCTGGGGATGTGGCTCAGTGGTCAAGTACCCCTGACATCACTAATATCCCCAAAACCCCAATAAAATAAAATGAAAAGCAAAACTCTTCCCTCACCTTATTCTTGGTCTTCCATTCTGCAATGTACAAAAAAAAAAAAAAAAAAAAAAAAAAAACTATAATGAAATTTCTTTGCTGTTAAAACAGTAAGACTCATGCAGGCTGATTAGCAGCTTTATAACCTTTCCTAAAATATGTGTGAGTATACTTTATGCTATCTATATTAATAGTGTTCTCTCATGCTCTTTCTGATTGGCTAACAGTCATTGTTTCCTCTTTGTGCATACAGACCCACCTCATGTATTCATTTACCCATGCATTCTTTTGAAAAATGTTTTTCAAGTGCCTGTGCACTTGATTCTCTATATTGCCTTTTAATTATTTTAATAATAAGTAACTAATACATGCATGTTCCTTCATACTTGGGTGTGATTATTCCTAGAGAAGGGATTCCTAAAAATGGAATTTGTGGGTTTAAATTTTCTTGCAGTTTATATTTTGATGGATACTGACAAATTGCCCTCCAAAAAGCAGAGATCAGTTCATGCTCAGTACCAATTCATGATGGTGCCAGGTGCCCAGTCCAGAAGGTAGAAAATGTTATCTATTCTAATTTGCCTTTCTCTGGTCACTAGTAGAGGCTAGCTTTTTCTATATGCTCATTAGCCAATTCTGTGAATTCTATGACTTCTTTGGTCCTTGAACTAGTCTCTGTAGAGGAGTTTTAAGGGATCCCTAATCAAATTTATTGCACATTGGTATTTAGCATCTCTCCAGGAAACAGGTAGGAAACTGCCTATGTTTAAGACACCTGGCCTAAGGTACACCACTGAGTGTCCAAAAAGCAGGGAGTCATTTCTTGTGATTCTCTTGGGTCATGGGTCATCTGAAGATATTTCAAAGTTCCACCCAGTTCAAATTAGTGGCTCTATAATTTTGGAGTGAAAAGAGGGAAACAGATGGATTCAGTCATTGCCTGTTCTAGCATCTTCCTGGGAATCCTATCATGCACCATCTATATTCTAAAGACAACTCCTACTTCTGGGTCTTCTCAGTCTTCTCTGACCACTCTATTTGAAACAATGCCCCCAGCCTCACTCTCCCAGGCACTCTGGGTCCCTGCACTGCTTTCTTTTTCTTTATGACACTTTCCACCATGAGCAGCCATTCATTTTACTTCTTTCCTTGTTTATTCGTGTCTTCCACTAACCCCAAGGAAAATGTGTCATTTCAGAGAATAGAACTCTACAGTCATAAGACAGCGTCAATGTTTGTCAACTCATTCGGTCTTTCCAAAAACCTTGTGATGTCAATATTATTTCTACACAAGTGACAAATGAGTCTAAAAAGGTCTTCTCAGGGTAGTTAACTGTGGAGGGAATGAGGCTCTATGCTGGGATGGTGATACTTCTGAAGGTAACACCGAAGGCTCCTTTGACCCAGCTTCAAGTTAATAGAAATGTAGCCATTTCCAAAATAGCCGTGAGATGGATCTAAAGCTAGTGCTGTGTTTATTAATGTTTTGGGGCTCCATGTACCTACATACCTAATTGTGCACATTTAACTAGTTCCCTGAATTGAGGACTTAGATTCTAGTCTGTACAGGAAAAGTTGGGGACATTTAATCCATTTGTTTTGTTGATCTGCCTTGCTAAATTATAGGATAGAGCGCTGTTTCTTTTTGAGATTTGGTTTCCACAGCAATTCATATTTTGTAGGCATTCAACAAATGTGTGTACAAATAATTGAATTTCCAATGGAATGGACGGCTGAAATTAAAAATCTTAATTTCTAAACAGCAGAGGAGCCCCCTGTGTAAGCTGAAATTTCACAGCAGTAGTCAACCTTGACCACACATTGGAATCACCTGAGGAACTTGAGAGACTATTGATTCCTAGACCACACCCCCATAAATTCTGACTTAATGGGTCTGGGGTGAGGCCTGGACTTGGGGAGCTTTAAAATCTCCCCTGGATAAAGTACAACTTGGAGTGAGAAACACTGGCTTAGTTTCCTCAAATGAAGAGTTGAAATAACTGGTACCAAAAAAAGGCTTCCTGAATAGCATCCTTCAAAGGGGCAAGCACCTAGCTGAAGAACCCCTTGGAATAAAATGAGATAGGACCTCACCAGAGGGAACCATTAGGAATGGCAGTCCCCGAAAATGAAAGAATTACATATCTGAGGACTTGAATTCCGAGTAGTCATTTCTGAACAAAGAGACACCATTTGGGGTTTTTTGGAATAAGATCTACAAGCTTTCTCCATGAAGCTCCAGGTGGTAAGGATTTCAGGTTGGCAAGCTCTGTGTTCCCCGTGGCCACCACTCAGCTCTGCCATTGTGGCATAAAAGCGGTCATAGACACCATGTAAGTGAATAAGGGTAGCTGTGTTCTAATAAAACTTTATTTATGGACATTAACATTTGAATGTCACATCATGACATATTGTTCTGACAATGTTTTTCAGCCATTTAAAAATGTAAAAAAAGGGCTGGGGTTGTGGCTGAGTGGTAGAGCGCTCGCCTAGCATGCACAAGGCACTGCTTCCATCCTCAGCACCACATAAATGTAAAATAAAGATACTGTGTCCACCTAAAACTAAAAAGTAAATATTAAAAAAATGTAAAAAAAATTCTTAGCTTTTGATCCATGCAAAATAAACAGTGGGCCAGATTTGTTCTGCAGGCCATTGTTTAGTACCGCCTGATACAGAAGAATATATTAAGAAACAATTATAGGAACCAAGAGCTATTAATAAATACACTGATAGAGCAAAAGGCAAATTTGAGTAGAAGTGATTTGATTCATCCCACACTGGACACTTCCCACTTTTGCTCTCACAGGAAGCTCAAAGCGAAATAACTCCCCAAACCACCACTATACTTATGATTCCAGGCTGTTCCCAGGTGAAGCTGGCTTGTCTTTTAGCTCCTTTCCTACTAGAGAAATTACAAGCTACAGGAGATGGGCAGTAGGTCAGGCCTGGGATGGATCTAACAAGAACTTAATAACTCAATCACAAAACTTGTGGCTTCCCTATGTGGAGGCTGCTTTTACTGTCCCCTGAGTCATAAAAAATACCAGCTCCCTGTTCTCAAGTGAGCGGTTTATAGGCATTGATTTACACAAACACAGGTCTATTAAATATGAGTCCAAAAGATTTGGGGAATTCAGAGACATGAAAACTGGAGGTGGGAGGTAAAGTGGATCTCCCTCTGAGAGGCAGGAGGGCCTCTTGTCTGGGCAAATGAAGCTGCCCAGGTCTTTGACAATCGAGGGGCTCTTTTTCCTAAAAAAGCAGGAATGTGAACGAGGGGCAAGATGCTGATATAAATTGAAATGCTGCCCTGCTTCCTAAGCACATCTTTCCTAGTTATCGAGTGTATCAGTGCATGTCGCCATGCTAATATATCACGCACAATATTCCCCAATAAGAAAAACATTAAAATGCAAAATAAAATTCAGCTCAGTTCTTCCCCAAATTACTCACGGTCATGGACAAGAGAGATTTGGTTTAGGTGGACAAAAAAGAGAAAGAGCGAGTACATTCGACTATGGTTATTTCTCATCTTTGGAGAAGAGACGATAAATGAGAGCGGGATGGATAAATGAGAAAGAGATGCGGAAGGAGAAAGGCTTGCAAATTGGTCTTTGGACAGAAGGAGATCTCTTTAACAACACCAATAGCCCTTTGGGAACCTGCAGCGGTAGCCCTCAGATATAGCACAAAACTACTTCTGTTCCCAGATCCCTCAAGCAGCAGCAAGGTCTGCCACCGTAGGTGTCGTAAATGTGTTTTATGGGTCATGCTACTTGCTGCAGCCTCATCGTACCCAGGCCGTTACCCTCTCCTAATAGTACAGAACAAAGACCAATGTCCGACCAGAGCGATGGGCGAAATTACCCACCTGACCCTCACCTCTCTGATGGGCTTCGCTTTCAAAAGCTTGCCCAATCCTATAGGTTGGACTGAGAGCCCATCTCCGTAGCGACATTAATGCTTTTCCCCAGTCTCACAGGGGAATTTTCCAATTCCACACACAAAAATAAAACCCACAAACCTGACAACCGTCCGGGGAGGCTCCAGAACTATTGCTGAAACACGGAAAGCTGCTTCTCATTAAAGCTGAGATTTAGTGGCAAAAGTTGGAAGTGGGAAACTTGCAAGAGAAGGTAGGTGTTGAAAACTCTCTAGAGCTTATTTGTACCTGAGACAAAGCAGAAGATCGGCCCTCTGGGGGCGGGAGGGCCAGGAGAGGCCAGGAGCCCTCCTTGCTGACTTAGCAAACAGCACCCATTCGTCACCACCCACATAGTCCGTCTTGACATTCGCCCCCAAGGCCCACTCTCCTCTGGGAGCTCTTAGAACAGGTTTTTGGTGTCATGTTACTTGCTGTGGCTTCAGAGTGCCCAGGTCATTAACCTCTCCTGATAGCACAGAACACAGACCAATGGCCTTGTGTCACTGTGTACTGACTGTCCAGGGGACAGCGGCTTTGTCAGGGTAGCAGCCCTGTCTTGCCTATAGTCCTGAATTCAATCATTTAAATGTTCTTAATAGTGTTGATTTCTTTCATTTTCTTTTTCTTTCCTTTTCTTGTGGTATGGGGGACGGAACACAGGGTTTTACCACACATGCTAGGTAAGGGTTCTACCGCTGAGCCACATCCCCTGCTCTTCTTATTTTATTTATTTATTTATTTGAGACAGGGCCTTGCAAAGTTTCTTAGGGCCTCAGTAAGTTGCTGAGGCTGGCCTCAAACTTGGGGTCCTTCTGTCTCCACCTGCCCACTTGCTGGGATTACAGACCTGTGTCACCAAGCCCCCAATTTCTCAAGTAGGCATTTTACTTTTACATGATTTTTATATAAATAAGTGAATAAATCAGGAAAACATCCCTGTCTAGATCATGTGATCTGGATCATTCTTCATCTGACACCATTCTCTAGTGCCCACTGAGTATCAGACACTTCTGGAAGTGATGAATAAAAAAGACTCCACCATCACTGCCCTAATGAAGGTTACAGTCTGGGCAGGGAGACAACCAACCAGCAACACAAATACATCACTACAAACCCTGCCACTTTTCACATAGGTCAGAAGGGCACACAGTATTTGAGAATCTGAGAGGGTAATGTCCCTGATAGGGGGAAAGGAGGACAGTGGCTGGCCCAGAGGAGGACAGAGAAGAGAAGGGGACACCACATCACTGAAGCAACCTGTCCCTGCCCTTGTTAAGTCTCCGTTTCTTAGGAGCAATGGGAGGCCATGGGAAGACGCTAAGCTTGAACACTGTCATTGGGAGAGTTTAATCACAGGCCCCGGGAGCTGTCTACCACGTAGTCCCTGGGAAAAGCAAATACCCTGCCACCCACCAGTGGAAAGTCTTCAATTCCATCATTCTTTTCTGCCTTTAGTTTGTGGGTCAAGGTTTTTAAAGATTCTTTGGTGAATATGGAAATTAACTGTACTTGTGGGAGGACTGGGATAGTATTAAATAAGAACTTAATGAAGATTGTCCCCTAAAAGTAAGTACCTGTTAAGGAAAACATGATTATATGGACAAATCTTACAATTTAAAAGAGAAATATCATATGACATATTTTTTTAAAAGATATTTTTAAAAAATTGGATTTGGGGTTGGATAAAATTAACTTCAAATCCTAAACGTACTATTTACTAGCTGTATGACCTGGGATAGTTACTTAGCCTCTCTGCCTCTGTGTCCTCGCCTGTAAAGTTACAATGATAACAATATCTTTTATACCTGGCTGGAGGGAGGATTAGATGAAATGATACATGGAAAGCCCTTAGGACAGCACCCAATGCACAGTGACACCTTCTGCAATCGTCATTATTATTATTAATGAAGTTGTTTTTAAGGCATTGTCATAATCCTTGTCAACTGAATCGATACTCAATATTTGGTTCTCTGAAAAAAAAACATATACCTACAAGTTCAATCTAAACAACCAGTCAGGTATGGTGGTGCACCCCTGTTTTCCCAGTGACTCTGGAGGCTGAGGCAAGAGGATTGTGAGTTCAAACCAGCCTCGGCAACTTTGTGAAACCCTGCCTCAAAATACAAAGTAGGAAAGGTTCAGGATGTGCCTCAGTGGTTAAGCCCCACAGAGTTCAATCCCTGTACAATAAAAAAAAAAAAAAGAACAAAACAACCAACTTAACATTGCCTGGCTTGGGTTCTAGAATGGACAGTCTCGTGATCAGGTCAGGATAAAAACTGCCTGAAATGTGCCATTAGTTTTCAGTGTCTCTGAATGACTATCTCATTGCCTCATTTCTTTTTCAACCAGGAAAAAATGAGAATTCATATCAGCAGCCTCCACCAAGTCCAGCCCCCAAATGCGATGGAAAACCGGGAATAGAAACCAAGCTCAAAGGGCACTTGGAAAATGACTCAGAAAACTTTACTAATGTGTACAGTGTTCATAAAATATAATAACTGCATTATTTCTTTTGGCCTCTAGTTATAAGAAATGGATATAAAATGTCACAGGAGAACATTTTGAGAGTGTTTAGAGATATTTCTTTTCTCAGTATTAAGACCAACAAAAAAAATGATATTTTTATACTGCTCTTTCCATCTCTCTTTAGTTCTGCAGCTAGGACTTGAATTTGAAGAACAAATAGACCCATTAAGGGCCAGAGTGGGTCACCATATCCCTGTGAGGCACTGCCATCTAGTGGCCAACATGAGCATTACCATGATGACTATATTTCCCTTTGTCCTTCAAATTTTGAGTTTCATTTAGCAAACCTATGAGCTTCCTTTCATCAATACTGACAATAGTTTGTAGGCCCACAAATGAGTGTTTTTGTTTTTACAGTATGAAAAATACAAATAGGCCAAAATAGAAACCATAAACCTGTTGGAGTAAGTATTTTTAATATTTGGATAAATGATATTTAGGTAGAAAATCTAGTCATTTATTTTGTAAACAATGGTGGTAGAAGCACAAATTCATTATTTTGATATTTGAGAGGGAAACACATATTGTGTGAATTCTGTCTCAACAGTAACGGCAGTTGACATTGAAGACGTGAGAGGGGACCCACACATAATTGGCCACCTACTACATGTATATAAAGCACCATGGGGCTTCACACATTGTCCAACACATTCGTCACATGGCACTGAAAGCTCTACTCATCCCACTTAACAGCTAATGCAGCTGAGACTCACACACACATCAGTGAAGATTCTAAACCAAGACTACATTCTCCTGCAGGAAAACATCCCTGCTATCTTCTTAGCTATGGCTAGTGTCTGGCACTTAATAGCTCTCCAATAAGTATTCATGAATGAATAAACACATGGATAGATGAATGAATAGATGATGAGATGAATAAGCAAAGCTGCTAACACTAATCGGTATCTGTGTTCCTCTCTTCTCAGGCACACTCCTTGCTAGGATGCATTTTGCAGTTTCCTTTGTAGTTAGGTGTGGCCATGGGACTGAATTCTAACCTTTGGAAGCACTGTGTCCATATCTGGCCTAGTATAAGTCCTACATGTGATCCTCCTTTCTTTTTCCTATTTTCCAGCTGGAAGGAGAAGACTCCAATAACCCTCTAAAGGAGGGTAGAGCCAAAGGTTGAAGGACTTTGGATCCCGGAATGACTGCATGGAGCAGAGTTGCCCTGCCCCACTGGCCTGTGTTAGACGGTGATACAAGTGAGAGATAAATTTTAATTGTGTTAAGCGTTTTATTGCATGAATTATTTATTATAGCAGCCAGTCCACGCATACTAATAAAACTCTATGACATTCCTTTTGACATTATAAATATTGTCTTTTTGTACAGGAAAGACATCTTGTATTGCTACCACCTTAACTTAAAGCCCTGAAGAAGTGAATAAAGAGCTTTAGATTTACAATAAGTTCATACCATCATTGGACAGTTTTTTATTTTAACAAAATAGAACTTTAAAGGGAGTTTATTCTCTCCTTCCCCTCCTTCACTGAAACTGAGTTAGCATGAAGAAGAAAGAAGTGGCCAAAGTTTCCATCGGTGTATAGTTTTGCCTTAAGATATCACATTTCATAAAGTCAAGTTTAATCTACTCTCCAACACATCTATTTTTAAGATCCCCAGCATCTGATCCTGACTCAGCTAAGTGAATCAGGTTTGACTTCATTGGCAACAGTGACACACTGACCCACAGACTGGAAGGGTGGGCATAGAGCACAATGGCAGCCAAGTCTATACTGATGTGAGCTCTCCACTGCCCGACGCAGAGAACACACCAGGTACTAAGCAAATACAGCTTGGCAATCCTTTTGGGTGTATGCAATATATTTATAATTAAAGCCACTTTGACTACTTTTAACATACATGTGCACATAACTTCTACTTCTGAAATTGCCCACTTAACTCACCAGTAGGTTTTAAGGCATCTACTGCTTTTCCTCCTTTTCCAATTGTTCTGACAAGGAAATACGTAATACTCAATGCTGGTCACCCAAGATAGCTATTGTCTGTTTCTAATTTTTTTTTCTCTGTCATCTGGCAAGAACTCTCAGGGACCTTTTCATGTTGGATCAGAATTAGCAGTACACCTGAGAAAAGGGGCAGGACAATTCATGGAAGACTACTTTACCTCCATTCACATACAGGCTTATGAAATTCCAATGTCATACCATTTTAACAAATTCAACATTATTTTAACACTTATCTGAAATAATAGAGAGTGGAGAATAGTTTTAAAATGTTGACAAAGAAGAATAGAGGAGGATTTGCTATACTAGATTATTAAAACCAATCTACAGACACATCAATTAAAATAATGTGGCAATGATATGAGAACAAATAAGTAGATCAGTGAAATATAAAAGATGTTTCTAAAACAGACACTAAAATATTTTTTAAAATTAAGCAATTATATTTGCTTTTAAAATCACAAGTTAATGAAAGAAGAGATGGAATATGAGACAAATATTATTATTTTTTTATGTTTTGAAACTGGCTCTTGCTATGTTACCTAGGTTGACCTCAAATTCATGATCTTTCTGCCTCAGCCTCCTGAGTAGCTGAGATTTCAAGGCATCTGCTGCCGCAGTCTGGCTGGGCACAAATCACGAGCCACTCAAGCAGGAACAAACTTTATTTCTGAACTCCACCAGCACACTCCACACACACTCCCTGGGAACTCTCCCCAACGCCACGCAGCTCCTCCAGGAACCACCAACCGGAAATCCCTCCTCTGGCACTTCCCCAACCAATGCGAACTCTTCAGGAACCCCGCAAGAGCTCAACCGGAACTCTGCAAGAACTCAAAAGTCATCATCTTAATGGCTCGCTGGCGTCACCTCTCAACCACTACTTCTGGCAAAAATGCCATGTGTCATCCCAACTCAGCTGTGGCCCTCAACAATCTGCCCTATGTCTAGCTCATAGACAAATACTATTTTTAAAGATGGTTAACTATTTGGGGAAAACTCCTCCTTCCTTCAATCATACATCAAAATAAGTCCCAAATACATAAAAGAATTTAAGGAAAAAACACAAAAAATGTAGAGATGCTCTGGGAAGAAATGTAGAAGATGCTCAGTGGAAGAACATTTTGTCTAGCTGGTTCAAGGCCCTAAGTTTGATCCCCAGCAACACACACACACACACACACACACACACACACACACAAAGATTAATTTTGATCCCATAAACTTTTTAAGTAATGAATTTTAAAAAATGAATAAACAATTCTAGGCCATAGTGGCTCATGCCTGTAATCCCAGTGACTTGGGAGGCTGAGGCAGGAGGAACACAAGTTCAAAGTCCAACCTCAGCAACTTACTAAGACCTTGTCTCAAAATAAAAATAAAAAGGGCTGGGGATGTAGCTCAGTGGTAAAGCACCTCTGGGTTCAATCCTTAGTACCAAAAATAAAAAATAAAAATAAATGACATTAAAAGGCAAGTTAGAAAATGAAAAAAATATTTGTGTCACAAATGATAATGTTACAAGTTTAATATCCTTATGAATACATAAAAACAAACTAAAAGCAAACAAAAGTGCAATAACACCTTAAAAGAAAAATGTGCAATAAAATAAAAATATAAATATAAAAATATAAATGGTAAACTAACACATGGAAAATATATGATTTCACTTATAACTGAAATACTAAGTTAAGATAAAAGGTAGGTGTCAATTTTCATCTATCGAATGGCCTAAATTATTTTAAAATAACAGTCAATGTTAGTAAAGATGTGTTGAGATGAATGTTTTTATATTTTGCTGGTGCAGTATAAATTAGTCAATACATATCAGACTTCTTTACAAATCCCATATCCTTGGATATTGTAATCCCACTTCTGAGTATATCTTAAAGGAATAATCAGAGATGCAAATATTTATGTACTTTTTATGCACTGAGTTTTCTATTTGAGATGATTCTTTTTCAAAAATATCTAAATGGTATTTTCAGAAAATTCCTTTCCATTGTTGATAGCATGGTATCCACACACACAAGGGGTAGTTTTGAAAGAGATTTTTTTTAGGGCTGCGGTTGTAGCTCAGTGGTAGAGCACTTGCCTAACACGTGTGAGGCACTGGATTGGATCCTCAGCACCACATTAAATAAATAAACAAACAAACAAACAAACAAACAAACAAATAAATAAAATGAAGTTGCTGTGTCCATCTACAACTAAAAAATTTAAAGAGAGAGAGAGAGAGATTTCTTTTAGTGGACAAACTCTATTAAGCCAAATGTTTTGAACACTGGAGGTAGGTAGCAATTTCAAAAATAAATTTCATAATTTTGGAAGAATTAGGCACAACAATTAAGAATCTGCCAACTTAATGGGACTTGATAGGGTAACTAGAAAGAAAGCCCGAGGGAAGTCTTGCCTCTTCTCCCTCCATCTCTAAGGAGCCTCTCAATACCAGCTCCTCGGCGCTTGTGAGGATAAAACAGTAGGCAGAAATGAATGGCTTTTTCAGGGAGAAAATAAATGTTAAATAATCATGATTTTATAAATGCAAAAAGTGCTAACAGTTTAAGAAAACAAATCATTACCTTTCTTGAGTGGGTGCTTTATAGCACACGACCCTCTCTGCCACCCAAGAGGAAGCAGCTAGATCCACAAGGGCAGAGATTTGGAAACGGGCCTCTATAGGGAAAAAAAAAAAAAAAAGGAGGGGTTTTATATTTAGTGGTTGATGTTTCAACACTTTAGCTTTGTAAATTAATCAGATGTCTGTAAAAACCACGATCTTAGACAAGTGTAGTAAACAGAACTAGCCATCTCTTTCTTGTTGAAGAAAAATCCTTCTACAGGATACCATGATGGTTCCATTGTGATATATTCAACAACTCCTGTTTAAAAAGCCATGGGCTACATTTTTGTATTGTATCAACATATGCCCTAACTGTTCTTGGTCTTACTGGGGTGCCTCCTTCCTCTAACAATTTCTCTTCCTTGGGGGCGAACAACTTCAAACCTTGAGTCAACCATTTCCCCTAGTTTGCCTGAGAAAGTTCTAGGGACAGGCAACTTGAAATAAAAGCAAAATAAATCAAAACAAGAATACATTGTTTTTTGAAATGGTCACCCATTCTTTTGCTCTCCTTCAGGGGCAAGCAATTTCACTTACCTCCAAGCTTCAGGCGTTCCCCGTATGGGCCACCAAATGCCGCAGTCTGGCTGGGCACAAAATAACGGAGCTGCCACAAAGCCTTGTAGGTTCAAACAGCAACCTTTATTCCCAAACTCTCACCGGCACACTACACACACTTCCCAGGAACACACTGCCTCCACCGGGCTCCGTGCACCAATTCTCTCAGAACCCCACGAGAACTCAAGGGGAACTCCAAAGTAGCGGGCGCCTGAGGCAGCAGGATCCGCCCTAATCCCTGAGCCGCCCTTTTCCCTCTGGCAAAATGCCAGGCGTCATTCCGACTAAACCTTGGCTCTTGACAATAGGCAGTCACAAGACAGGACCAGGGTGATGCTGGGCCTTGCCGCCCAGAACCCTCAGCTCTGCTCTGCCTCTCCCTCTGAGTTCTTGGGGGTTCATGTGTTATGAATTAATTCAGTTTTTTTTGCTTTCCCTTCTAACTTGACCTATGCTAACTTGTACTCCTGAAAGGAATGTAGAGTATGGATTTGTAAGCATGAACCTTGCAAGTCTCAGCCGGAATGAGGACAGAAGTAGCAAAGGGAACACTTAACTCAGAGTAGATCCCTTGTCTGATGTGACCATAGTGCAGAGACCTGTGGTCAAGGCACCAAAGCTGGAAGGTTTTGTGAAGGTATAATGGCCACCCAACAGAGCATTCTTGTGGGCTTGATGTCATTGCTTGCTTCTTGCATAGACACTTGTACTATCACAGACACTTGCACTATCTTACAGCCTCAAGAAAAATTGGAATTAACCAATATATATTTTTTTATTCTCTTCCAGTGACAGGGGATGGAGAACCCCATTAGTATGAAAAATGGTTCATTAAATGGTATATTAAAATACACTTAATTTTTAGTTTAAGTTCTGCTGACACTTCATTTTTAGCCAGGTCACCTACCCCTTTTACATGAACAGCGAAAATTAATATTCTGCAGGCTGACTCTAAAACATGGTGCGGCCCAAAGTACCAAAGAAAGACCTGTTTGAGTACTTCCACGCTCAGTCATGCAAATAATAAAAAAAAAAATACTTAATGACACAGGAAAGTGTTCATGAAATATATAAAATGAGAAAAGCAAGATGTAGCCTGATACAAACAACTGTGTGTATTGGGTGGGTGGGGGAGTATGAAAAAGATAGGAAAGTAATTATCTTAGTAAAGCAGTTATGATTTATGTTTAGTAAGGATTATTGGTGATATTTATCTTTTTCTTTAAAAATCCTATGTATTTTTTTACATTTTTACCAATGAGCTTTTTAATATTTTCATAATCACACCCAATATCTGATTTTTAGAAAGACTTATTTGCATCCAGTAAGGCATGAAGTTGAAGCAATAAATTTCAGCAACATTTGCAGCAAAAATCCCAGAGGGTGGAAACAAAAAGAATCAATTTGCTAGACCGCTGTGCTCCGCTACTCACCTGTGAATTAAGGGTCCCTGTGCTTTGAATATTTGGGTGATGAACAGAATTCCACTGTGGATTTGACCAGCCCCTCAGGTCAGCGGCTTGCTGGAACACAACCTGCCATGTGGAAGGGCAGGGGTGGGTGCCAAGGTTCTCACCAGGAAAGGGGGTCCAGTGGCATTTGTGCAACCTGATCCCTCTTGATTGATTCACAACTATTGACCGTTAAAAGAATAAAGTTGATGAATAATAAATAACATATTTACACAACTCCTGCTGTCCCCAAGGACCTTAAAGTGCTTTATAAACTAACAGGTAAATTACGTACTGGGGACACATCCTCCACCACTGCAGTGCAGCCTCTTGGGGACAGGGGATAAGTGACAGTTGTTATATAGTGCATAGTCCAAATGCACAGGGAGATCAGGGCTTCCTCTTCAGTTAATCTTAGCTGAGGGATCCAGATGAAAAACAACTCATTGCAGGACAAGTAAGGGGAAGGCACAGGCATCCAGCCCTGAGCAAACAGGAGTGGAAAACACAGTGCTGTGCTCTTCCAAAAAGACCCAGAATCCAACCCCACCTGTTCTGCCATCTCTGCAGAGACTGTGGTCAAGGAAGGTGTCTTCAGGGATGGGGGTGTGACTCAGTGGCAGAGCACTTGCCTAGTATATTCTAGGCCCTGGCATCATCAGAAGGTGATTTCTTTCTTCCTTCCTTCCTTCCTTCCTTCCTTCCTTCCTTCCTTCCTTCCTTCCTTCCTTCCTTGGTTTGTTTGTTTATTGGAGGGGCAGGTAGGTAGGTACTGGAGATTGAGCTTTACTACTGAGCTTCCTCATTCCTTTTTATTTTGAAACAGGTTCTCACTAAGTTGCTAAGGGTCTTGTTAAGTTACTGAGGCTGGCCTTGAACTTCAGATCCTCCTGCCTCAACCTCCCAAGTTGCTGGGATTACAGGTGTGTGCCACTGCACCTGGCCAAAGGTGTCTTTCTGGTCAGCTGACAGGGACTAACCCTTGTTGGGAAAACCACCCAACTTCCCTCAGTTTTCTCATCTTTAAAATGAGGATGATAGTAAAACAGGCTGTGAGGATTAATTAGAATAAAATTGGAACAGTGCCTGTCTGAGGAGGCTGGCCAAGGGACATGAGCTCCTTTTCATTGTGTCTATGAATGTATCATAGTTTTGGTATAAATATGTAATTTCCATTTAAAAAAATCATTAAAAGTGAATAAGGAAAGCTGGGTACCTTGATGTACACCTGTAATCCCAGCAACTCGGGGGGGCTGAGGCAGGAGGATGACGAGTTCAAAGCCAGCCTCAGCAACTTATCAGAGGCACTTGAAAACTCAGTGAGACCCTGTCTCTAAATAAAATATGAAAAAGGAGGACTGGGCATGTGGCTTAGTGGTTAAGCACCCCTGGATTCAATCCCTGATACCCACCCAACCCACCACCAAAAAAAAGGAAATACTTAGAGACTGCTTTCAATCCCTTGAGGATACTGGACTCTGCACATGTTCACTATTCTATGTCAGACAGCAAAAAGACACACCTTACAGAGCAATGTGGGCTGAATTATGGAAACTGGGAGAGAATGCTATAGAAAATTATAAATTATAAAATTATATTTTTAAATCTGCATAACAGGTTTCTAAATATTATACATATACATATATGCATATATCTATGTATAAATATATAAAATTACTGGCAAAATATATTGAATTCTTCAGTCTCCTCTGGATGTGGTCCAGGCTTTGTTTCAAGCTCTCAGACCTTATAGAAAACTAGATACCATACATCTTGACCTATTCAAGGAGCAGAAGTAATGGAAAGGGATAAAGAAAAGATCTTCTAGGAATATAACTTTGAAAGTCCTCATTCTCCAGAAAGAGTTCTCCAGGAAAAAGAGCTCAAGCCATAAATTTCTCTCAGGGCTGCAAAATATACTATCAACCAGTGGTGGAGGTGGGAGGGTAATTGGAAACCAATTCCCTGATCTAAAGTAGGAGTGAAGCTATTCTGAATATTGCTGCCAATAACAGCTACACCTCCTGAGCTC
The DNA here is from genome assembly GCF_964194105.1 of Spermophilus citellus. Classification (NCBI taxonomy): domain Eukaryota; kingdom Metazoa; phylum Chordata; class Mammalia; order Rodentia; family Sciuridae; genus Spermophilus; species Spermophilus citellus. The sequence continues at coordinate 135,716,263 of NC_138187.1, read as the reverse complement.
TTGCTGTATGCCTGCCTTACACCTTTGGTGTAACCTTGGCTTCTCACATGTGACCACAGACCAGCAACATTGTCATCACCCCAGAGCTTGTTAGAAAAGCAGACTCGGGCCTGCCCAGAACCACAAATGCAAATCTGAATTTAATTTCTCTCCAGGTGACCCATGTGCACACTACAGTGTGAGAAGCGCCTACGTGTGGATCTTATAAAGTAGTCCCCTGGCACTTTTATAGCTTCATCGTGGGTGAGCCTTTTAAAGAATCTGGAATGTGGAGTCTCCAGTAGCCCAGAAGGTACTGTTTTAGTCCCACAGAAAGATACAGAGCTGGAAGCAGACTCAGATCACTGACTCTCTGTCTTCTACCAATTTTAGATTCAAGTCGTCCTAACTTGCCTTCCCCTTTGTCCCAGCCATAGGCAGAAACAGCATGGAGGGCAGAATGGGGCGGGGTGGAGACCTCAGCATCCCCAGCAAGGGGTTTCACTATCTGCCAAGCTGGTCTTGTAAGAGGGAACCACTGCCTCTCTTTCTTCTTCCCTCCAGAATTGGAAGCTCCTTACTCAGCTCAGAGTCCCTCTGTCTCCCCAGATCAGGGCATCAGAGCCTAGGAAACATCTGCCAATCCATTCTACAGAACTTTCCAGGGTCTCCTCTACTAACTGATCCATGATGTTATCAACAAGTGAGCTCCAGATTGTACAAAGGACAACAAACAGAGAGCTCCAAGGAACTTCTGAAAGCCACAGACTTTACTGGATGCTGGGCTTTGGACTTTTTTGGAGGGAGGAGCATGGGGGGTTCCCTAAGAAGCAACAGAGGCTAGGGAAGGGGAGGGTGGGGAAGGAATAGGACAACTCTAAAAAAGCTTTGACTTTTTTCCAGACCTTGGCATCTGCTTAATTTTTCACAAAACTCTACAACTTAGAAAGATCTTTGGTCTCAAAAAATTAAACTAAAACCCCAGCCTGGATGCATGAGTCTTTTTTCACTTCTTACCCACCTGGCCGCAACTTCTACAAGGGACCTAAATTTGACCCAAAGTCATGACCAGTGATGAAAATCCTAGCCTGAGGGGAGGCCACTTAGGGAGACATTTGGGGAGCTGGGGGACCTTCCAATGGCCCGGTGGTCACACCACATGGGAAACAATCTCTCTTCATGAGCCAGCGTCCATCTGCTAGGGGACACACCAGCCAAGAAGCTGTCATTTTTGAACTTGGGAAGCCGGAGGTGAGGATTGTTGAAGAACACCTTCAGGAGCATTGAAGTAACTCCAGAGGGAGAAGAGGACATTTGACAAGAAAAAAGCCAGTGATCCGGGCCTCACCAAGAACAGCGAGCAGCACCTCTCAACTGGGCCGCATTAGCCAGAGCCCTGCCTTTCCTCTTCACAAATCTATCCTGAAGTTCACTTTTTTTTTTTTTTTTTTACAGACAAAAAAGGAAAGGAAAACCCTTGGAGCGCTCCGGTCCCTTTTAAGCAAAGGCTTCTCTCCACCTTGCCAAAAATCCCTGCAAAGATGACTTCCCCAGATTTCTTCCCTGAATGCCTTTTTAATACTCTGTGATTAGTGCTCAAGGGACGTCCAGGAGCCAAGTCTCTTTGCATAAATCACTAGGATCTTTAAAGGAGACCCATTCCTGCTCTGAGGATTTAGAAAATAACCTCCTGAGTAAAAAATCTATTACGTCACAATGTGTGTATTTTCTAGTCATTATTACCAGGATTATGTTTGGGGGCTGCTAGATTAAAAAGTGTCTCCCTCAATAACTTTGGTTTCTTCTAAAGAATAAAGCCAAAGAACCAGTCACTGAGAAACCAGCATCCTAACTGCTGAGTCAACTGCCTCGATGTTATTGTGCTTGTTCTAAGTCCTTCTGTGACCCCAGGCAAAACAGGCACACAGAAACATGAACTCTAACTATTCTACAAGCCAGTGAACTTTCTGATAATTGCATGTCTACTTCAGAGGCAATGAGGATAAACTGGAAAATTCTAAGCACATGTAAAATAGGGCATGAACCTCTGTGAAGGTTCATGTTCTCATAACTGTCTCAGTCACGTGACCAACCAGGTCCACATTTATCTAGGCGTTACTAGAAATGTGGTAACTTCACTTATGGTGTTTCTTGGAAATATCAACATGAACTTTAATTAAACTTGACATTTTGTATGTATTTCGCAGCAGTGTTTTCTGAGTATTGGGCCATGGGTATAAAGCCTAAAGTTCCAACAACTTTTCCATAACAAAGTAGCAATGCACTTGCAAGAGTCATCTGGCCAAGGTTGCAGACCTGCATGAAATTAATTCCTATAAATATCAGAACATCCTTACAATAACCTAAAGCAAATAAATGAAACAAATTCCATTTGACAATATGTTATACTAATGCCCAGCCCTGGTACAGGACAATGACAGAGGGCAAGGAATACACTCATACCTGTAGCAGGTGCCAAGGGATAAGAGTTGAAGTTGTATTTTGCAATAGCAAGGGCGATAAAAACAGTCCTCTGGTTCACCCAAGATCTTGACAAGTTGGGTAGTGCTTGTTCCAGTACCTGGCTGACTACCTGTCAGTGGCTGCCTTCCAGTAGCTGGTGGAACTGGTGCACGTATGAGTCAGCCCAGCAGCCTCAAGGGACATTGTACCCCACAGCTCTGACCCCACATTTCCACTCCAATCTGAAAGCAAAACCTAGAGAAACTGAGACCTATAAGTTTCCCTAGGTTCCCCCAAGGGACTGCAGAGCCACTGAAAGCCATAGCATCTTTACCTTTCCCCAAAAGAGTAACCTAATGAGTTCCTTAGTCAAGATGCCAGTTGTACCCCTTTCTAACCCCACACTGTGCACCACGCTGTATCCAAGACCAGCTGAAGACACTTGCTCCAGCCCATGGCCCTCTCCTTCCTGAAGTGAGTGACAGGTAATAGATGACAGAATTCAGAGAAGAGCTTCCAAGCCCACTAGGGCCCCATTATGGGGGTTTCTGGTCTAGCTGTGGGCAGTGGTCTAACCACATGGGTACAGGGCTGGGCAGACTCTGTTCTGTTACAGAACTGTTTGCCTCTTTGCCCTGTCTGATGACCACTCATGTCAGTTAGGTTGAATGCCTTCAGCAACCTACCCCAGCCCAGCCCCAATGTTTGTTAGAGCTCGTTTAGTTATTATTATTATTTTTTTTAAATACAGGATTCCTGTACATCTTTTTTTTTTTTAATATATTTTTTTTTTTTTTTTAGTTCTCGGCGGACACAGCATCTTTATTGGTATGTGGTGCTGAGGATCCAACCCGGGCCGCACGCATGCCAGGCGAGCGCGCTACCGCTTGAGCCATATCCCCAGCCCTAGTTATTATTAATGGAAACTTAATTGCTTCATGTAACTGGAAAGTCCAGAAGAGCAAATCCTGTCTTCAGATATAAGTGGATCCAGGAACACAACTGAAATCCTCAGGTCTCTGTTTTTTTTTTTTTTTTTTTTCCCTCTCTCTTCTTGGTCAGGCCCAGGTTGCATGATCATTCTTGTGGCCAGGGATGGAACACTGGATGGTCATTCTAGCAGGATTCTGTGATTTAGAACACGGAAGAAGCAATTCACCAACATATCAGGGATGCTGGACAGATAAAGAGAGAAAGAGAAGGAAGGAAGGAAAGATGAAAAGGAAGGAAAGAAGGAAGGAAGGTGGGCTTACTATAAACACTGTTTTTTTTAAAAAAAAAAAAAAGTTTTAAAAAAATGTCTGAGGTCAGGCACAGTGGTCCACACCTGTGATCCCAGTGGCTTAGGAGGCTGAAGCAGGAGGATTGTGAGTTCAAAGCCAGCCTCTGAAACTTAGTGAGGCCCTAAGCAATTTAGTAAGACCCAGTCTCAAAATAAAAAATTAAAAGGGCTGGGGATGTGGCTCAGTGGTTAAGCACCCCTGGGTTCAATTCCTGATACAAAAAAAAAAAAAAAAAAAAGTCTGAGACTGAGGATTCTACTCTCAGCTACCCCAACAAGCTATTGTCCACCTGTAAGAGAACATGCAATGCACAGAATTGTACTCATCGTGGAGAAACTCTCACACCCTCCTTGGGCACTCCAAAGATGTGGCAGGCTGCTAGCCACGTTTGAAGAGCCCACTCTCTTAAGAATTAATTGTTGGGGCTGGGGATATAGCTCAGTTGGTAGAGTACTTTCCTCACATGCAAAAGGCCCTGGGTTTAATCCCTAGCATCGCAAAAAAAAAAAAAAAAAAAAAAGAATGGGTTGTTTTATACAATGTTTTTCTGTTGCTTCTCCGGAAGGCACTTCAGTGATTTGTCATGCTACTTCTTGGAGATACATCTGCACCAATCACACAAAAATGTGAGCAAGTCAGGCTGGATCTCGATCCAGCTGTGTGACTTTGAGAACACTAAAATAAAGAGGCAGAGCACATGGTGTCTCTGTGGTTCTGATTCATCAGTCCTACAGGTCATACGATCTTTGCCAACTAGCAGGTGCTGTCATGGAACTGCACTTAGTAACTGTTCAGATGGCGTTTGGGCTTTACGGAGGGGAAGTTAACCCCACTAACTCCACGGGTACTTCCATGGTGTGGAATGTTAACTTAGCTTTTTGGATCACCTCTGCCACAGCTGGGGTTAAAAGAGGCCTCCAACGGCCTCAACGGAAGCTGGATCTACTCAAATGAAAATTGCAGCCCAAAATGGCACCCGAATCACAAAGCTATGATTGGTTGTCCCAATCCAGAACTGTCCCCAACTTTGTCCTTGCCTATGAGAACTAAGAAGCACCATTCAAAGAAGAAAGATCAAGCCCAGCGCTGAGAACTAGCAGTCTAGCTCTACTGTCCTTGCCTCAAGTTCAAAAGGGGGGAAAGTGCAAAGTTGCTTAAAAAAAAAAAAAAAAACAGTAAGAGTCAGCAGAAAACTCAGACTGGGCAAAAAAAAACAAAGCTTCATAAATTGAAACACCAAAAGTGACTCAGTGTGAAACTGCACCATTGGCATAAAGCCTCCCAGAGGCAGAACCACTTGACTCTAATTACGGCAATGAAGGGAAAGCAAGTCAAGTTTATGGTAGATTTTATGGTTTATTCTAAAAGATCAGAAAGGGGAGGTGGCCTGATTTCTTGTGTAATTATACAACTGAGAGGAAACTTACAGGTTATAAAACCTGCTCAAAGCTTCCTGTCTGACTTTATGTTAAGGGGCTGGATATGTAGCTCAGTGGTAGAGGATTGGCTTAGCATAAGTGAGGTCCTGGGTTCCATTCCCAGTAATACAAGAAAAAGAAAGAGAGAGAGAAAGAAAGAAAAAAGAAAGAAAGAAATGTTAAGCACAAAAATATTTCTAATTTTATTTGCATTAGATCACTTTCTAAGGTTCCTAAAGTTCTGATTAGTAGATAGGATTCATTTTGAGTAGAGACTAGTTACCACTTTAACCAGTGATAAAAGCAGGCAGAAACTAAGAAATGATTAATAAGAATTGAAAGTAATTGGGAAGCACTTGTGCTTTACGGAAATGTAGTATCTCTTGCAAAACTTGCTGAGTGGCTATCTCTAGTACCTAAGCAGTTAGCACAGTGGTTGAGGGTGATCCTTCAGCAGAGAGCTCTGAGTTCAAATTTCAACCATGGCTTGTTTGTTGTGTGACCTCGGGCAAGTCACTTAACTTCTTGGTTTATATAAAATGGTGATATTAATGGGGCTCCTATAATGATTAATGAAGTAACAGGCAGTATGTAATTTTTTTTTGAGTGGTGGGGATGGAACCCAGGCCTCTCAAAGGCTAGGTAATGGCTCTCTCTACCACTGAGCCAAACCCCCAGCCCAGACTGATCATCTCTAAACATGCTTATTCTGTGAGACATACTTAAGCATATACAGGATTATTTCTTGGTCTGCCTTGGCTGGCTCTGTGCTCTATGTCACCTTTCTCTCCTTCCTAGACCCCAGGGACCTTTGGGGTTTGCAACAGGAATTTCAGGGTTTTTTGCTGATAGGATGGGGGCAGAAAATCGAGGGCTGAAGGGACATCTGGTAAACCCAACTCCATTAGCTGACTGCAAACCTTTCAAAAGCAAATTAACACGTCAGTGCTGGTCTTCATATGAAGTGAGATGTGTTCACTAGCCTGTCAGCAAGCCATGTTTTATTTGGATAAAGACTTGAAACTGTGCAACTCTGCAGGCTGTGGCAGCCACCCCTACTCAGCCAGCTGAGCAGTGGGCCCTCTCCCCACACTGGAGTCCTTCCTCTGGGCCCTCAGTTCACTGTTTTCGGTTGGCTCACAGCATCTGGGCCACAGCTCCACCACATCCTCTGTGTTGCTCAGAGGTGAGGTGGAACCTAACCCACGCAAAGCCACACGCTCAAAAGGAGCCAAATGTGCGCTTTGCAAGGCCTGCTGGGGCGGCTTCCTTACTGCTTCACGTGCCCTGCCCAGGAAATGCCCAGAGAGGGAAACAAAGTCCCACCTGCCTCACCCACATCAAGTCCCTGGAGTATGAGGAGTCTGTGCCCACAGGCAGAAAAGTAGGACCTGTAAATACCATAGTACAGAACTGAGTGTGGGACACCAAGGCCCCCATTCTACCCCTGCCTGGGGCCTGAACTGCACCATCATGGGTTTTGGGTGCCAGAATATGGGGGCAGAAAGAAGACTCAGTGGGAGTGCACCCTACCTGTATCCCTTCCCTAAGATGGACAGAAGGGGCCTTGTTCCCCTCCCCCCAGATAAGGTAAGACAGAAGCTCACCCAAATAACCCCGGAACCTTGTTCCACCAGGACCCCTGACCCAAGGTCTCTCGCAACTGCCTTCAATCAGAGGCCTGAAGATGGAATTCACAAATCTACAGGTAAAAACCCTTCACAGGTCTTGTGACTACTTTGTTAGTTCCACTCCTCCATGTGCCAAGGAGTGACAAGGAATAATTCCAGAATTACACCTCTTGCAAAGATAAGGAAGAGAAGTTTGGAAGCTGGAGTCCCCCACCCAACCCTACTTGACCCCCACAAACTTTGTTTTTAGATATACATGTTAGTAGGGTGTATTTTGACATATTATACTTATGTGGGGTGCAACCAATTACAATTTTGATCCCCAAACCAAAGGTTGAATGTTCTGATATGTGGATGCTAACCTCATAAGCTTTAGTAAGACATGGTATCATGTTTAGCTAGGGTGCACCTGGAAGACTGCAGGGCCTTCCCAAAAAAGATCCATCTAGGACTTGTGGTGAGAGATGGGTCCTGCAGCTGAAGTCAGGAAATTTGAAGTAGGATTTGCTGGTGTGGACGTGTGTGCATGTGCATGTGTGCGCGTGCACATGGTGTAGGACGGTAGACAGCAAGCCTAAGCTGCAAAATCAACCCTTATTTGGTGCTAGCTTTGTTCCTGGGCACAGCGCTAAGTCACATCCATATCTCCTACAACCAAATTAAGGGCCCCATCTCCTTCCTTCTCTGAAGACTTTCCTTCCTCCAGAAATTAATAGAGGGCTTTTGGTATCTCACAGCCTCCCTCACTCTGCCTAGGAGGAAGTGGAGCAGCTTCCAGTCTCAAGAAGGAGAAAGATGGGAGGGAAGAATGCTGGGAGGATCTCTCTTTTTGTTGCATTGGTTTTCTTTGATTATCCCTCAGGAATCGCAAAAGTTAATCCTGTTAATGATTCCCTTCAAGTCTAGATTCAAGATCATGTCCGTCTAGTAACATTACTTCGACTTTATCAAAGCCCCTTCTCCACCTTGGGTTCCTTACAAAGCTTTATTCCATTAATTTGACCTGGGAGGGCACCATGTCTAATCCTCTCTCCTAATTCTTGAGCTCCACTTCTGCTGGGGAATGGAGACCCAAGAGAGAAGAGGAGGGAAACCCCATGATGATATTTGCCTTGATGGGTATCCCACCCTGCTCAAGGCTGGAACTGCCCAACCACATGCAATATTGAGGGGCTTCCTTGCCGCTGGTTACTTAGCTTAGCCAATGGGGAGCCCCAGAAAGAGATGGAGAGAGACAGGAGAGTGAGGGCACGGCACTTATTTCTCCAACTCCCTCACTTTGGGACCCCCTCAGGTCAACTAGGTCCCTAACTACAGGGTCTCCTACCAGATAATTTTCTCCACATGGTTTTATTGTCTTAAAAGCAAAATCAAAAAACATGTAAAAAGTATAATCAATTCTTCCTATATGGAGTTGTTAGACTTAAGGCCTTTTTTTCATAATAAGAAATTTATAATAATCTAGTCTTCAGAATCTGTCCAGTTCCTCCTGCTATGAATATTATGGTCATGTTGACACAAATGTGGATCACTTTTCCCCATTTTATGGGACAAGGCCAATTGTCCCACTTTCTGTGGATCCTAATATTCCAAGGTTGTTTGACAAACTGGGACTGAACAGAGCTTCAAGGGACGATTTCCTGACCCCTCAGAGATGCACGTGAACCACTTCAAGTGCTGAAATTGCATCTGCACCAAAGTTTTCAATTTTATGAAGTCCATGGTTTGATCCCATCTTATACTGTCCATTCAAGATTGCAAAAGGGCAACACTTGATGACCACCATCATCTCTCCCCTGGATAATTCCATTGGCCTTATAACTAGTCTTTTTATTTTTTTAACCTTTAATACTGTGTGTGTGTGTGTGTGTGTGTGTGTGTGTGTACTGCAAATTAAACCCAGCAATGCTATGCCACTGAGCTACATCCCTAGCTCTTTTTCCCCCCCTTGGGTACCAGGGATTGAACTTAGGAGCACTTGGCCTTTGAGCCACATCCCCAGTCCTATTTTGTATTTTATTTAGAGCCAAGTTCTCACTGAATTGCTTAGTGCCTCGCTTTTGCTGAGGCTGGCTTTGAACTCGTGATCCTCCTGCCTCAGCCTCCCAAACAATGGGATTACAGGCGTGCACCACCACGCCTGGCCCAGAGTGTTAAGAACAATTTCACATTTTTGCAAAATTACAACACTTATACTCAATAAATTTAATATCTGGCTGGGGTTGTAGCTCAGTGGTAGAGTACTTGTCTATTGTGTGTAAGGCACTGGGTTCGATCCTTGGCACATTAAAAAAATATATATAAAAAAACTAATATCAATGCAAAACTATTATCTAATATATAATCCATATTCATATTTCCTTGATTGTCCTAATAATGGCCTCAATTTTTAGTTTTTTTTGGGGGTGAAGGATCCTATCAAGGATCATGTATTACGCTTGTTTATCATTTCTTTTTATGTATATTGAAAATTTTGATTTTCAATATACATAATAACTGTACATATTTGGAGGAAAATATGATAGTTCAATACATGTATATCATGTGCAATGATCGAATCAGAGTATCTAGCCTTTCTATCTCCTCACACATTTATCGTTTCTTTGTTTTGGGAAACTTTACACTCCTCTCAGTTATTTTGAAATGTGTTATAAGTTGTTGTAAACTGTAGTCACAAGTTAGCCTATAGAACACTAGAACTTCTTCCTCTGGTCCAACTGTATTATGGCACCCTTATCTCTCTATCCACATTACCCCTCCCTGCTTTCCAGCCTCTAGTGACCACTGCTCTATTCTCTATTTCTATAAAATCAGCTGTGTGCCACAAATGACAGAATTTCCTTCTTTTCTGAGGCTGAGTGGTGTCCATTGTGTAGGATCCATTGTGCACACCCAGTTTTCTTTATCCATTCACCCACTGATGGACAGCTGGGTTGATTCCACAATGCAGCAATGAACATGGGGCTGCAGATGTCTCTTTGACATATTGATTTCATTTCCTTTGGATGTAGACCCATTGGTGGATCCTAAGTGATCTTCTCACTTTTAACCTTGTATCCCAATAGTCCTTGCCCCATAGGAAGAGTAGACTTTTGCAAACTTAAACAGATCATATAAAACCCTCCAATGGTTCTCTATTCAGAGTTCAATCCAAAGTCTTTACAAATGACCATGAGCTCTACACATCCTGTTCTTTCCTCTTACTAATTGAACTTTGATCTACTACCAATCCACTCTCAGCAAACTCAAGTACCACAGACTCCTTACTGCTTTGGGGTCTTGTTCTTGCTGTCTTCTCTTTCTCAAATACTCTCCCCTGGGGTCTTCATGACCCACTTCACCATTTCTTGTAGGTCTCTGCTCATATTTCACCATATCAATGAGGTCTCCCTTGTCCTACTTCCTAATATGATAGTATGAGGAGATGGGGTCTTTGGAGGTAATTAGGAATCATGAGGTCATGAGGATAGAGCCCCCGTGAATGGGATGAGTATCCTTATAAGAATCCTAAGAGAAGGAATTTTTTTTAAAGGGAGATCTCATGAAAATAGAAGGGAAAATAATGGAGTAGAGGAAGAAGATCGAGGGGGAGGGTAGAGGATTGTACTATGGGCATATATGAATATGTTGCAGTGAACTCTAATTATGTATAACTATAATGCATCAATTTTAAAGACAATAAATAGAAGGAAAAGTCCCAAAAGAACTGCTTCCTCTGCCACTTGAGGGTATGGTGAAAATCCTGCCATCTGTGAGCCAGCAAGTAGGCTTCCCCAGGCACTGAATCTGCTGAAAGATTTCAGACTTCCTAGCTTCCAGAACTGTGAGAAATAAATGGGTACTCAAGCAACCCAGTTACTGTATTTTATTATAGCAGCCTGAGCCAATTAAGACACCTACCATACAATATAGCAACTTCCACTTACTACCTTACCACTTCCTATCCCCTTTAATCTACTTGATTTTCCCCATAACACTTATAATTATTAATATAACATACACCTGCTACTTAAAATATGTAACAAAGAGATGTTATGAAATTAAAATTTCCATACACACACACTGAAAAAAAAAAGATTTCATGGACACTTCAGATTTATTCAATTATATTTTTAAAAGTTTATCAGTTTCACTTTTCAAAATTATACATATGTATCTTATAGTCCTGTTCAATGGTTAGATGTTAATAGAGTCAAAAGCTTTGGGCTAAAATCAAGTGGTGCTCAGAAAGACCTATCCTCCATATTAGCATTGAAATATATGGTTGGTTTTAGGCTATTTCATATGCTCATACTACATTAGAAACATTAAAACTGTATATTGTTCAAAAAATTATGATATTAGGATGTTAATTTTTATCTGTGTTCTTGGAAGAACGACTGAGTTTCTTGATTTTTTTTTTCGTAAATGCCAAAGAGATGTGTGAATGAGTTGGTTCTGTGCCATTTTCCATTTGGTCTGGTATAGATTTGAGCTCTCTGCCAGCAAACACTAGAACAAAGGCAGCATTAAGATTCCTGCTCAGCAGCGGGAGGGTGCACCAGAGGGAGGGAAGCCTTCACACAAATGGCACACAGTTCCATTCAGCTGCCCAGAAGGACAGAGCACAAGCTCTGTTTGTCATGACTGGAATGACCTATAAAAGGCATCTCAGTTGAAATAAAATACTTGTTGCCTTTGAGAGAAGGAGAAATTTTCTTAAATCTTTCTAAAACTGACTGTTAGGTTTAAAAGTTAACACTTTCTACATACAAAGGGCTCATGGGTTATCTTGGGCCCGTGTGGCAGCTGGCATACAGAGGCCTTAATGTGGGCAATGCATAGTAATGCCAAACACTTCCACAAGAGCTTTTGCAGTTGTCTTGTTCACCTGAAGGTGTCGCCATTGAGCCAATGAGTGACCCACTGCTTAGGTGGCAACACTTTAGCCCAGGACCCCAAATGTCCTGTTACTCTATTTCTAACTTAAAAGTGACTTCTGCCCTTTTTTGGTGCATTTGCACTAAAATGTTAAGTAAAAATAAGTACCATAATCAACATCTGTTAACACTTGCACAAAATATATCTGTGAAAGCTTTAAAGATACATTTATGGATTATCCCCAACCCAGACAGATCTCTGAGAGTCAGGGTTCAGGTAATGATATTTTAAAAGCCACACAAGTGATACGGATGTGCACCCAGTTTGGGAACTCTACTCTTAACTAATAATACAATGTCTGGATCCAGATCACCTGGGTTCATCATTTACCAGCTGTGTGACATTGGGCACATCAACCTTTCTGTGCTTCACTTTTCTCTTAAGATAAAGACAATAATAGTACCCACTTCAAGATTGATGTGAGGATTAAGTGAATTAATAGATATGTATTTAATAAATGATAGCTATCATGACTTTTATACTGTAGTCCCTTTTATCCACATAGGATACATTCTAAGAACCCTAGTTGATGCCCCAAATTGTGAATAGTTCTGAATCCTATACAGACTATATTTTTTCCTATATATGCCTGCCTATGCTAAAATCCAACTTATAAATTAAGCATAGTAAGAGACTAACAACACAACTAATAGAATAATGGTCACAATATACTGTAATAGAAGTTATGTGCATGTGATCTATCTTTCTTAAAAGAGTCAAAACAAATATTGATACATCAGAACACAGTTGGCTGCAGGTAACTGAAGCCTGGAAGGGAGGACTATAGTACTTAATGAAATTAGGCACCGCTCTTGAGAGTCACTGGAAAATGAGTTCCATGCCTAGTCAGAAGCTGTTGGGCATGTCTGCAGTTCCAAACAGGGACTCTTCTCTCCTGGGCAAAGGTAATCCTGTGTACCCTGGCTTTGGCCCCTGTTGAACCAACTACTGGGGTCTGGTCATCACACTCTATATTCCTTTTTCCTTTGCCCAAATACTATAGTTCTTCACTCTCCAAAGTCTTGCAGAAACCATGAACAATTTATGCACCTCAGCTGCTGCTTTGTTACATAAACATTAGGTCAAGAGCAAGACCCTGAGAACGTAGTTCCAACCAACTGAAACAGATGGCAATAGAGCCTTCTAGAGGCCATGTTCCCCTCATATTTATTTACCTGGCAGGCAGCAGAATGAGCCTGTTTTGCTTTATGTGCAAAACTTTCCTCCCAGGCCAATTTTCTGGTGCCCCCAATGACATATCACAAAATGAAATAAAAGTATCAAGAACAGTAATTTATTCCTGAAATACATCTTCCAAGTGCTACAGATATCTGCCACGTCGACCTCTCAGTCTGAACCTGAGCTGTCACCCACATTAAATTACTTTCTAAATCACAGGTAAACTTTACATCATAAAATACCATTCATAGCCACATCAATCCAACCTGAAATCTGCATTACTCTCTTGACCCGAATTCCTAGATACCAACAATTCACAGATCGACCAGCTTGGCTCTATCAATATGCCTCACTCCAGTGGTGTATTACTCTAATAGATTACTGGAGTCGCAGCTCACTTTGTTGATGTATAAGAGCAATACGTTAGGAAAGCCCTGGCTCACTTGGATGATGTATGGTTGAAATGGTCGTCTAGGAGAAGCATGCTGGTGATGTATGGCCCTAACAAGGGCACCAACTGGGAAAGGACAAGTTCAAAGTGGGTTCTGCTTAGCTTGTAGAGGCAAAGAGAAATACAACGTAGGTCCCACCAGGCCACATTGCCCCTCACCTCCCAAGTTCCATGTTTGCAGGAGAGAAAGCAGCTGTACATGCCAGGAGTCAGCACTCAAACACATTTGTCTTAGTAATGTTCATTTGCACTTACAGAGATCTCTCCCGAGGCTTGAATGGGATCAAAGGCACACAGATGTGAATATATGATGTATTTGCATAAGGACATCATCCATTCTAGTAATTATAGTAATTTTTCTCTCTTCCCGCCTTTTCATGTGTCCTCTCTGTTGAGACATTCAGCTTCTCACCTTCTCATAGACCTACTTTTCCAGTTCTGACCTTACATTTCAAACTGGGGGTTTAGGTTCTTCCTCTGCCAAAGCATTGATTAAGTCATATTGTCACAGACTCTGACTTGCCTGTCTTTCCCCTAGAATACGAGCTCTGGGGAGGAAGTCCAGCTACACCCACAGGTATTCAACTGATATTGACTGAAAGGTTTCCATAAAGGAGGTAGGACTGCAAGAATGGGTAGGACTAAATGAGGTAGAGAAGAGAAGAGATATTTCTTACGTCAATCAGAACTTGAAAGCCAGCATTTACAAGGTCCATGAGAGAGAAAAGTTAGGGTTTGGAATGGGATAGTCGTAGGAGTCAAATGTCAAGCTCTGTACTGGATTGTGATTCTACAGTATGATTCTATAAACTGAAGCAAAAACTAAAGGTTCTTAAGCAGGAAATGAGGAAATATATTCAAAGATCTCAGAAGATTCTCATGAAATGCCAGGCAGAGATCAGGAAAATCTGAGGTCATTCACCAGCAGCCTCTGGCCACAAAGCAACAAAGACCTAGAGTTCCTACAATAAGAAAGAAAGGGTCCCCACCCCCTGAAATACAAGTTTTAGAAAATCCTTTAAGAGGGGTGGGTGCGTGTCTTAATGCTGAGAAGCAGCAACTTTGGGGTTGGATTTAATTGAATGAATTAAAAATTGCATTGTTACAGAGCTAGAAAAATTTATGTATGAAAAATGATAATAGCCTTACACTGAGTACAAATAATACAAGCATGTGAAGATGTGATCATTTGTGATGTTACTTGTAAAAAAAAGTATATATACATATCTTTTGAAGTGTTGAAAGGAAAATAGTACTTTATATTCTTTATCATATCACTTTTTGTAAGAGTTGAATATATTTCTGTTTATTTTTCTATGTTCTGTTTTGTAGACTTAAGAAGTGTTTCAAACATCTGAATGTACAAAATAAGAGTAAATGCCCTACGTGGTGTGATGCTGCATTACATATAAAACTGTGTGCATATATTACATTTTGTCTCTTGGAAAAAAAAAAGAAAGGGGTATGTGCTAGTCGGCTTTCTGTTACTTGTAAAGACAAAGGTTACTTGTAAAGAGAGGTTTATTTAATTTATTTAATTCAAAGTGTTGGAGTTCAAAATCCAAAAGCAGGTGGCCCTGTTGGTTTGGCCTCTGGTAAGTGGATGTTGGCATATCATGTGGGAGCAAGGAGTCATATCTTGAACTGGAATGGAAAGAAAAAGACCAGGTTCCACAAGTCCTGTCAAGAGCATACCCTCAATGACCTAAAGACCTCCTACTGGGCCCCACTTCCCACTAGTGCCACCCTGGGGACCAAGCCTTTCAGACATGGACCTTTGGGGAACACTCAACACCTCAACTATAATAGAGGAGAAGTAAGAAACTTCACGGAGGGAGGGTCAACAGAGCCACCCAGTCGGATAGTGGGAACCATAAAGGAGACGGAGCGATGACGAGGACTGTACAAGAGAGAGTGATACACGCAGCAGTTGGGAAATAAAAATGTGTCTGACGAGGCAGATGAAGGGGAGAACTGGAGAAGGAGCCCGTGGGGCTGAGGCTTATGTACTCCCCAGACAGGAAAGTGATGAGGATCCCAAGATAATGTGTGGGTAAAGAACGAGAGTCCAAGCCACACACCTTGGGGACTGCAAGAGCCACAGAGACAGGACCAGTTGGGTAGGAAGGGAGTAGAACAGCATTTAAGAAACAAGAGGGACAAACTATGGAGAGGAAGAGGCAGGACAATTAAGCATTTAGCGCTGCAGGAAGACCAACAGGAATCAGAAGACCCCGAGATTATTCACTCCAGCTGAGAAGACCCTCTTGAAGCATCATTCTGCCAATGACTCCCACCTTGGGCTGCTCTTCTATAAATTTTCCTTAATGTCCAACACATTTTATTTTACTTCAGCTGGTTCTAAACTGTATACATGTTACCCGAGTGATTAAGCTTTTGATGTGTTTCTAGTCACATAATCTAGGCTGATGTGGACTCGCAATGGGGACACATCCTTCCCATTTCTTTACCCCTTAACCTCAAGATAAACCAGGGGATGTGTTGTCCAAAGAGGTTAGGAAGGATATGAAAAGTATAGGGAAATGAGAAAGGGACAGTCTCTACATGGGCAAAATTTTTCATACTAGAATCTTATGTTGTTCTGAGGATTTTGCAAAATGATACTCTTCCTTCTAAAATTCAGCCAGGCACAGTGGCACATGTCTGCAGTTGCTGCTAGTCCAGAGGCTGAAGCAGGAAGATCACTTGGGCCCAGGAGTTTGAGGCCAGCCTAGACTACATAACAAGACTCTGTCAATCAATCAACCTATCAATCAAATGAAAGTAATTGAGATACCATTGAGGACCAGGAGCCAGAACTGAACATAAACACTAATGGTGACAGCAGGAAGGTTACAGGTTTTGGTATACAACAAACCAGAATCCCTGTGCCTCCTCTAGCTGTGTGATCTTGTGCTAGTTACTTAATGTCTTTCACCCTTAATTTTGTTAATCTGTCAAAAGGTGGAAATAATGGTACCTTATATGAACAAGGGTACCAAATGTGAACATATTGTGAAAATCAAATGAGATCATGTTTAGAAAACACTGAATCCAGTGTAAATCCTCAATAAAGTTACAGAATAAGCCCATAGGAAATATTAGCTATGATTATTTTTGTTAGGGAGGACACATGGCCAGAAGGTAAATGCTGTTCATATGGCTGATATGTCCCAGGGCTCCTAAGAAGAGGAAACAATGCTTCATGGACATTTCAGGATGATCCAGGAGGCTGTCACTTGCAGAAGTCATGAGTTGCCTAAAAGGTTTTTCCATCTTAGAAAGTCTGAAACATGGTAGATTCAGAATTAGAATCTGTGATCCTCTGGGCTCAGGGCCATTCTGCAAAAGGAAATGTGCATAGTCTCCAGGAGCCATCTGCTTAATCAAAACAGTGTGCCCCTGAATTGACTTGAGTAAATCAGCACAGTTCTGGTGTTTCCCCTGTGCTCAGTGAGTGTTTCTAGAGGTCTTCTGAATTAGAAAGTATAATATTGTAAACAACTGGGGATCCAACGAATTGGGTATCTCAGATGTCCAAGACATACGGCCATCTAATCTTTTTCAAGTTTCTGTGACTTAACACCAAAAATGTACCAAGCCTTAAATAACTGTTGAAATAAATAATTGTTGAAATGAGTGAATAAACCCAGCTACCAAACGATATTAAAATTAACCAAAGAGGTACACTCTACATCTAAGAATTCCATACATATTGGTCAAAGGAAGATGAAAAAACTCAGCATCGATTATATCGTGCAATGACCATAACTTGCAAGACCCAGAGCACAGACTTACCTGATGAATCATGCACAGAAAGATGGGCAAATCCGCTTTCTTTGAACTGAACTGAATTATTGATACCCACACCGTTTCCCCGTCTCTGTGAAAAGTGAACTCTTATTTTCCGTATGTAGGCAACAACTTGAAATGCTAATTGGAATATAGTCAGGTTTGGCAATTTCAAGTATTCCAGTCAGCTAACAGGACAAAACAATTTTTTTTGCTGGGGCTGGGATTGTAACTCAGCTGTAGAGCACTCGCCTAACATGTGCGAGGCTCTGGGTTCGATGCTCAGCATCACATAAAAATAAATAAAGATATTATGGCCAACTACAACTAAGAAAAATAAATATTAAAAAAACACATTTTTTTTTGCTAAAAAATTCAGACACACATCACACTATATCTTAAGAGCAGAAAAATATCATTTATCTTTACATCAGTTTATTATCATGGTACAAAATGTTGGTAGATATATTTTCAAATACACCATGTTTAAAAGATTGCAATAAAACTTTGTACATTGTTACAAGTGTGGTCTCTTACACTTAAGAATTCTGAAGTTTAGTAATGGAAGAAAGAATGGATAGTCATACTTACCAGCAGTCAATTACCCTCTAGGAGTTATTCCTATGTTTTTCTCATTTAATGCTCACAAATAGTCCATGAGGTGGGACTTTTCTTCTTGCAGATGAGAAAAGGAGCATGAAGACAATAATTGTCTAAGGTTATGTAAATTACTTAGCAGCCTGAGATTCACACTCCAAATGTGTGAAAAATATGTCCAACTCCAACACTTTATGCTCTTTCTACTACAGCACATGGAAATAAATCTACAACCAACTAAAGAAAGGCACAACAGTGTTAAAGAAAAACTAAGTAGGGGGGGCTGGGTTGTAGTTCAGTTGTACAGCACATGCTTAGGATGTGAAAGGCCCTGGGGTCAACCTCCAAGACTATAAGAAAGGAAGGGAGGAAAGGAGGAAAGAAAAAACTAAGTAGCTGTCATATTTATTTAGTGCTTCCTTCCAATTTATTTGATAATAGCTATCTTTAGTATTGCAAATCAATGTAAAGCTATTATAGCACTTTTTTTTTAAAAGGGGGAGAGAGAGAGAGAGAGAGAGAGAGAGAGAGAGAGAGAGAGAATTTATTTATTTATTTATTTATTTTTTAGTTCTCGGCGGACACAACATCTTTGTTGGTATGTGGTGCTGAGGATCGAACCCGGACCGCACGCATGCCAGGCGAGCGCGCTACCGCTTGAGCCACATCCCCAGCCCCTATTATAGCACTTTTGAATCAGGAGTTAATCTTAGACCAAGAGACAATTATGAAGCTGACAAGATTAAAGGCATTCTCTTTATAACATGTCTTTTCAGAGCATATGATTTTAATAGCCCATATGTTTTCAACATTCCCTCAAATATAGTATAACAAGTTATTTAGCATAAATATATATATATATACAATATTTTACAAAGACACTAAAATGTTTTTGGCCATGAAATCATGAGTTTTGAAAGCAGAAACTAAAGATTGATATCAAACTACAAGATGAAAACTACCATTCTGATACTTTGGGAAGTTTTGAAAGGAAGTACAAGCTTCAGGAAAAATCCTTATATGTACATCTATACTCCATCAAACTTGATAGTAAAAGTGCTACTTGCCAGAGCACTGACAAAAATATAGAACTTCACAAAGAATATAAGCTCAAAAATAAAAGAAAATGAAACAAATTTACTACACTGAACCATTTTAAAACATCTGAAAAGACCACACTTGCTTCATTAATACTGTTCTACCATGACCAGAATCCATCTGCAATCTCTCCAACATGGAAATCATCAGATCTGTTCAAGAAACTAAGAGTTTCAACTAGTTACACCCTTTGTGCAGGTGGTATCTTTGTCTGAAAAAATTATTCTCAGGAAAATGATAACATCATTCAAGCAGAGTTACCAAGCATCTTTTCAAATCACACACATTTTGAGGTAAAAAATGTAAGACTATTTCCATCATGTAAGATTCTACAAGTAGAATATTATATTTATTACTTGATCATAGATAAATGACTTTTAAAGCTGTGAAATATAATAAGGATTGTGTGTGTGTGTGTGTGTGTGTGTGTGTGTGTGTGTGTGTACAGTGCTGGGGATTGAGCCCAGGGGTGCTCACTAACCCACACTCCCAGACCTTTTTATTTTATTTTTCTAATTTTGAGACATGGTCTTGCTAAGTTGCTGAGGCTGGCCTGGAACTTGGGAGGCTGAGGCAGGAAGATCACAAGTGGCTCGGATTACAGGCCTGTGCCACCACACCCAGCTTATAATTAGGATCTTTAATCTCCATCAAATCATATACAAACCCTTTCATTACATCTTTAGCAAAGCAAGCACTGTCAAGAAAAGAACCAGCCTCTGATCTCCCAAGTGTGATTCTGAAAAATTTCATTAATTTTCAATTACACTAATACAAGCCCCATTTTGAAACATAGGTAACACAGTAAATTATTATGCCAGTAAGTCATATTATTAATATATAATCATACTATTCTTAGGTAGTTATTTATAATTTGTAAAGAAACAAGAAATTATATCTTGAACATGTATACTATTCAAAATGGGAAACCAGTCAACCCTTCAGAAAAGTTTTAGATTTAAAAATGTAAATAAGCTGCCTAGTCCAAGTTGTATTGGCAATTTCACCATAAACCTCATCCTAGCTATTTGCAGAGAAGAGAATGCACAGGCCCAAAGGTATACTGATTATTCACATTTCCACCATTTATGAAAAAATAACCATCTACAAGCAGACTAACGAACCAACAAGAGATAGCATACCAGTGTTAAACATTTAAAATTCAAGACAATTGAAAAACTAGAGACACAACCATTCACTTAGTCCTAAATTCTTAATTTCATTCTCCTGGCTAAATGTTCCAATATAGTAAACACTTGTTTAAAACTGTCAGCTGAGAAAATTCTGAGTTTACATTCTAGCATTTTGAAACATACTTATCTTGTTTACACCCAGTGTAAGGCCATTGACAGGCTGGACTTCTTTGAAATAAATACACTGATTTCTTTTTACATTCTCCTTTATAAGGAAAATTGCTTACCAAGTTTCTTTTTCATGGATGATCACCAAGTGCCTATGCACTAGCATTCACACCCACTGAATCCTACTGGGCATGCACCCTTCTGAGCTGACTGCTGGGGGCATATTGTCCTGCAGTTCATAAACACGCTTTGGTACACTTTTATTCCTACTGCAGCTTGATTTGGATTCTTCTTCTCTAGTATCTTGATTACAAGATTCTTGGGGTCTCAACAAATCAGGTCTTTTTTCAGATTCAAAACATAAGAGAAGTGACTTAGCTAGAGATTCTAGTTCGCTGTGATTAGCTTGTATTTTCTTCTCACAGCTGTCAACTGAAGTGGAGAGGTCCCTGAAGTCATTGTGAACATCACTGGCCAAGCTGCAAATAGTTTCAATACAATTCTTGAGAAGATGTACATCACTATGGCATTCTATGCAAAGGGAGAAGAAAAAGTTACTACCCTTTTCAGCTTTTGTCAAGTGTTTATTACTATTAGATGACTCCAGATACACCTTAAGGCAAAGTGACTCTTATCAAGACAATTACAAAGTATTCACTATGATTCCCACTAAAGTACTCATCTGCTCCATAAGCAATTATGTAGGCAGAAGTGCCCACATGTATATTAGGTCCCCACTTGATTACAGACGTTCCTGTGCTGGTCACTAATATCAATGCAACAGCACTAGGTGGGCTTTAGTTAGTGAGCTAGGCTGAGAAAGAAAAGGCAAGACATTTGAGACTCCTTAAAATATATTATTACTCTAGTCGCGCGGTGGTGCACCCCTGTAATCCCAGCAGCTCAGGAAGCCGAGTCAGGAGGATCACAAGTTCAAAGTCAGCCTCAGCAATGGCGAGGCGCTAAGCAACTCACTGAGACCCTGTCTCTAAATAAAATACAAAATAGGGCTGGGTATATGGCTCAGTGAGCAAGTGCCCCTGAGTTCAATTCCTGGTACCAAAATTAATTAATTAATTAAAAAATTAAAATATATATATTATATATAAATATATATATTATTCTGATTACAAATTCTACTTAGAGTATTTACCTCTCAAGGCAGAAATGATAACTTGAATGGTTTTGTCTAAGCAATGTTTTAACTTCAAGAATTCTGGGACAAAATTAGACATCTTCTTATAATCCTGGTATCCAGAATCTTCTTGTACTTGAGTTTTGAAAATTTTCTGTATAAATAAATAGTTTTAAAAATATGTAACAGGTTAGATGGAGGTATTTTCAGAATATTATTAAGAAAGACATGTAATTTTCTTACCAATGCTTAACTCCATTTCTATAAGCAAAACCAAACCGCAGTATTACTATTTTTCAAAAGAAATAAGACTTTTCAATTAATTTTAAAGCAAAATCCCATCATCCAGTTATGCATGAATGGAACAAAATGCCAGTTCCATTCATGTGAAACTGGATGTGATTGAATTCATAACATGTTGTTATTGAATTCATAAAAGACAAACTTATTTAACTTTTAAGAATTCAACTTTACCCCACAGTCAGAAGGCTGAGGCAAGAGGATCATGAGTTCAAAGCCAGCCTCATCAAAAGCAAGGTGCTAAGCAACTCAGTGAGACCCTGTGTCTAAATAAAATACAAAATAGGGCTGGGGATGTGGCTTAGTGGTTGAAAACTCTGGGTTCAATCCCTGGTAGATCAAAAAAAAAAAAAAAAAAAGGCTCAACTTTTCGACTTTATATCCCATTTGTTTTATTGAAATAAAAAATTTCATGGCATAAAAATTGTTCTCCTTTTTAATATACTGATTACATAGTTAGTTTTTATTTTTCTGTTTTAACTATGACATGAGCATAAAATAATCTGTCCACCTCACGTGCATTTTTAAATCTTTGAGCACATTGACTTTTATTAAGTAATTTTTAGCCTGTAATGAATGACTATCCAAGCAAAAGCTGATAGTAGCTGTTAAGAAACAGATAAACTAATATTAATAAATATCTATGAAATCTATTTCTAAAACTAGCAAATTATTATATCCAAGAGAACTACATGTTTCAATTAAACATGTACAAAGAAGCTATCTTTGGCTAAGGAAATAATCTACAGTGGAGCAAAGAAAAATGATTAAGTATACTAAAATGAAATGAAGATAATTTAAAGCTTTTCTTACTATTTTCCATTCAGAAAAGATATTTTCAAGAGAGCTGATCAATTCCATGGCACAAGCTTTCATCTGTTTAGTAACCTGTGGAGAATATTAAAATATTTTATTATACAAATAATTATAGAGAAATATAAAAACTGGAATTGTATGGTACCAGATGGTGGAGGAAGTTCTAGTCTAGAAGCCAGAAAATTAAAATTCTATCTCTGAGATTGTAAATAAATAGCTTGAGAGTACTTAAATCATATAAAAGTGAAATTTTCTAAAAAATAAATTGCAAATTGATTTCTGTATTAAATATGGACAATCTCTGATGTCTGTTTTAGAAGAATTTGCCTTTTATTTAAATATTTATAAGAATAAAATTTCTAAAACTTCCCTTGGAAGGAAGTGAGGTAATTAACAAATCAAGCAAATATTCTCTAAGAACTTTCCAAATATTTTCTTCTTTGATTCTCAATTATGACCTTATGCTTCATATGGTACTGCCCTTATTTTACAAATGAGGAAAACAATCCTGGGTCTTAACTCCAAAGACTCAGATCCAGGATGGGGGCTCCAACCCAAATTCTAAACCTTTGCTTTTACATTTCTCAATGCTGCCCCCTAAGGTGTAGCTTAATTTCTGCAGGGGATTCTGTTTAAGTATTTAATTGGCTTTACCAATAGAACTATTCCCTAGGTCAAACACAGATTTTGTTCCATGTGGTTTAAAATAATAATAATAATAATCAATCCAAATTATTTTTTCCTCCTGACTGCAGCTTTAAAATGTGACTCTAGTGCCTTATATGTTTGTGCCCATTTCTTTGAATATTCTACTTTTTCTGTTGGAAGTTCTTTATAAATTTTAAGTATAAGAACATAAAACAAAATTTCACTACAAACAACAAAGTATAACTTTGGCAGAAGGTAGGAAAAAATGAGAAGTTGGATAGAATTCTGCATGAAAATGCAGATAATACAAATTATATATAAGATGGGCCTGATCCCTTTTCTATTTATTTCCTCAAAATAACAACTATACCTACCAATAAACACATTCACATACATTATTTCCTCTTTACTTTCATTAACTTATTCTATATCCTTTTGTACTTATTGATGGAAAAATTCTACAAACAGAATTCCAGTGATGCAAAATACACAAAGTGCAAGAGGAAGATAGAGAAAAAGAATGCATGCAAGCAGGATGAGTGACTTAAGATTTGCAAGGCATTATATTTAGCATTCTTGAATACAGTGCTTCTTATTCTCATATAATCCTCAGAATAATTTTATGGAATAAATATGATCATCCCCACCTTTAAAACAGAACAACTGAGGCACAGATAAGTTATTCAAGGCTAAATGGGAAGTAGAAGAACAGTTTAATGTTCTGATATAAAATCATTGATGTGAATGCCCCTAAAAAAAACATTTAGTTCAAGATAATTGGATCAAAAATGTTTGTTTCCCTTCACAGAAAAGGAAACAATTAAAAGTATGAAGTGAGACCCTACAAAATGGGAAGAAAATCTCTGCTAGCTAGTCTTCTAACAGAGGATTAGTATTTACACTGTTTAAAGATCTCAAAAACTTCACAAAAAAAAATCCCAAATAACCCAATTAATGAATGGAAAAATGAATTAAAAGAAATGACTCAAAAAAAGGAACACAAATGGTCAAGAAATATATGAAAAAAAATATTCAACATCATTAGCAATTGGGGAAATGCAAATCAAAACTACACTGAGATTTTCTTACACCAGTCAGAATGTCAGACATCAAGAATACAAACAATAATAAATGCTGGAGAGGATGTGGATAAAAAAGATTACTTTTACACTGTTGGTGGGATTATAAATTAGTAGAATCACTATGGAAATCAGGATGGAGGTTCCTCAAAAAACTAGGCATGGAACCACCATATGACCCAGCTACACCCCTCCTCAGTATTTACCCTTAAGAATTAAAGTGATCATACTACAGTGATAATGTATACCCATGTTTATAACAGCAAAATACACAATAGCCAAACTATGGAACCAGCCTAGGTGTCCATCAACAGATGCATGGATAAAGAAAATGTGTGGTATAAATACATAATTTATCCATAAAGAAAAATGAAATTATGACATTCGCAAGAAAATGGATGGAGCTAGAACCATTATGTTAAGTAAAATAAGCCAAACTCAGAAGGTCAAGGGTCATGTTTTCTCTCATATATGGAAAGTTGAGAGGAAAAAGGAAAAGAAAGGTGGGGGAGCAGGGATCTAATGAAAATCAAAGGGAGATCAGTACATAAAAGGGATGGGAGAGGATGCTGTGGAAGGAAGGGGAAAGAACAAGGGAGGATACTGGCGAAATTATATTGTTATATTGTATGCATGTATGAATATGTAACAACAAATCCCATCAGTATGCACAACTATAAACATGCACCAATAAAACAATGTGGAAAGGAAAAAAAAAAAAAAAGAAAGAAATGCTAGCTTCCATTCTTAGGTAGAAGAGTATAGAACTAAGTAAGGAAGAAAAAGACAACCAGAGAATAAACACTAGGTGTCACTACCATACTCCACTCTGCTTGGGAGTTTGTCTTCAGACTGAACTCTCATTGCTAATAGCTGTGACAGAGCTAGCAAAAGATTAAGAGGCTGCAGCAACTCAAGAATAACTTGGGAAAAGATCATCAAGACATAATGATATTATCAGCCTCTTCAATTAAAAAATAATCCACACAAACTAAAACATAAGAATTTATAAAAATCAAATTCACTGCATTAAACTATTTTTTATTAGTTGTTCAAAACATTACATAGCTCTTGACATATCATATTTCATACATTTGATTCAAGTGGATTATGAACTCCCATTTTTCCCCCGTATACAGATTGCAGAATCACATCAGTTACACATCCACGTTTTTACATACTGCCATACTAGTGTCTGTTGTATTCTGCTGTCTTTCCTATCCTCTACTATCCCCCCCTCCCCTACCCTCCCATCTTCTCTCTCTACCCCATATACTGTACTTCATTTCTCTCCCTTGTTTTTTTCCCCCACTTTACCTTCACCTCCTCTTATATGTAATTTTGTATACTGATGAGGGTCTCCTTCCATTTCCATGCAATTTCCCTTCTCTCTCCCTTTCCCTCCCACCTCTCGTCCCTGTTTAATGTTAATCATCTTCTCATGCTCTTCCTCCCTGCTCTGTTCTTAGTTGCTCTCCTTATATCAAAGATGACATTTGGCATTTGTTTTCTAGGGATTGGCTAGCTTCACTTAGCAGAATTTGCTCTAGTGCCATCCATTTCCCTGCAAATGCCATGATTTTGTCATTTTTTAGTGCTGAGTAGAACTCCATTGTGTATAAATGCCACATTTTTTTTATCCATTCATCTATTGAAGGGCATCTAGGTTGGTTCCACAGTCTAGCTATTGTGAATTGTGCTGCTATGAACATCAATGTAGCAGTATCCCTACAGTACGCTCTTTTAAGGTCTTTAGGGAATAGTCCAAGAAGAGGAATAGCTGGGTCAAATGGTGGTTCCATTCCCAGCTTTCCAAGAAATCTCCATACTGCTTTCCAAATTGGCTGCACCAATTTGCAGTCCCACCAGCAATGTACAAGTGTACCCTTTTCCCCATATCCTCGCCAGCACTTGTTGTTTGACTTCATAATGGCTGCCAATCTTACTGGAGTGAGATGGTATCTTAGGGTGGTTTTGATTTGCATTTCTCTGACTGCTAGAGATGGTGAACATTTTTCATGTACTTGTTGACTGATTGTACATCCTCCTCTGAGAAGTGTCTGTTCAGGTCCTTGGCCCATTTGTTGATTGGGTTATTTGTTACCCTATTGTTTAATTTTTTGAGTTCTTTGTATACTCTGGATATTAGGGCTCTATCTGAAGTGTGAGGAGTAAAAATTTGTTCCCAGGATGTAGGCTCCCTATTTACCTCTCTTACTGGTTCTCTTGCTGAGAAAAAACTTTTTAGTTTAAGTAAGTCCTTTTGGGAAAACATAACGGCAGCAGCACCCCTGAGAAAAACCCCAACATGGTACCTAACGACCCTCTTTCTCCTCTTTTTTCTTTCACTGGCGCGAAACGTTCCTGTCGGCGCCAATGTTCAAATCCTGCGGGTGGGAAACCTTAACCCCAATAAGAATTAACTTCTTGGGCTCCGGAACTGACATATGGAAGAGCTTGCCAATAAATGGGCAACCCGTTATCTACCTCAGCCCTGCTACCTCTCCTTAGATCTATATAAAAACACAGCCTTTTGTAATAAAGCGGAACCTCTCCGGTGATTGGTGTCGTGTGGTCTCTCCCATTCGTAGTGCGGTGCGGCGTCTTACAGTAGTGCCGAAAACCCGGGAGACGGTGTGCTCGACAAACCGAGCCGTCTCCGCCACTGCCGTCACCAACGACACATTTCGCCCTTGTCTATCTTTTGGGCGCTGGCTCCCTGCACTCACCACTGATCAGGTTTAGGTAAGTTCCCCCTACCGGGCTCGCCAACTCCCTTCGGGTTCCCTGTGGAGCGCCCCACCGGAGCTGTGTTCAGCCCGGAGCTGAACTTCCGGCCTGGAGCTGCGTTCTGCTGGGGCTCTGTCCCTTCCTTCCTTGACTCTCTCTTGTTCCGGTGGAAAAATTTTCCTGACGTCAGGTTGCCCATGGCCTCGACCCTACAGGGTCACACAGACTGCACTTCATAGGTGACTACCGAGCTGTGCACTCTGTGCCTACTGACAGTGGACTGGTCACTTCGGGGACGCCCACGTGATCCTCCATCTGCTCTACGCTTCCAGGAAGCCCCTACGGCCCGGGTTAATTCTTTTTCTCCCTTTGCTGTCCCTTCCTCCACTCTTTAACTATGGGTGCCTCCTCGTCTATACCCAAAAACTCACCACTCAAGTGTCTCCTTAAGAATTTGGCTACTCTCTCTTTCCCCGGATCTCAAGCCCAAAATTCTTATCAGATTCTGTACCCAAGATTGGCCCGCATATCCGTTAGATAATGACAATCATTGGCCTCCAGAAGGCTTGTTAGATCCAAACATTCTTTTCGGGATCTTCTTAACTACTGCCTGCGCCTAAAAAAATGGAGAGAGGTCCCATACATTGAAGGTTTAGCTTCTTTCCCAACACGCTGCCCTCTGCACTTCCTGCTCTCCCTCTCAGGTACTCCTTGCTTGTAAACTCCTTCCCTTCCCCTACTTCTTCCCCTGACTCCGCAGATTCCTCCTCATTTGACCCAGCAGATGAACCTCCACCTTATCCCCCAGCCGCATCCACCCCTCCTCTCCTGCTACACCCTCCGCTTCTTCCGCCTGATTCCACCGATCCTCAGTCTTCCGTTTCATCCCCCTCCCCACCCCCCTTCTTCCGCCAGTCCCACCTCCTCCACCGCTGAGACATCCCCTTCCCCTCCCTCTACTTCCTGTCCGCCCCCGACTGCCTCTTCAGTCCTCCTGTCACCAGGTCTAAGGGACCCCCTCCTACTCCCATGACGATTGCACCCCTTCGTGAGGTAGCTGGTCCTGAGGATGTTATTAGAGTACATGTGCCTTTCTCCATGTCGGACATTACTCAGAGAGGAAGTTAGGTTCGTTCACCACTGATCCTACCACTTACATTCGGGAGTTCCAATGGGTCCTGCAGGCATACAGCCTTACCCATCACGACATCTACATGCTCCTGGCCAATACACTTCTCCCTGAGGAAAGGCGACGGGTCTGGGAACTAGCCCAAGCCCATGCTGATGAAAATCATAGCACCAATCCCAACCACCCCACGGGCCCTCATGCTGTCCCAGAGCAGGATCCTCTATGGGATTATAATACCCCTGGAGGCTTACAGTCTCGTGACCTTTTTGCTTCCTGCCCCTTGGCGGGCCTAAAAAAGGTCACTCGCAAGGCCATTAATTTTCAAAAGGTACAGAAGGTCATTCAAAAGAAGGAAGAAACACCTTCAGAATTCCTGGATAGACTAACCAACACCCTCCAGCAGCACACAAACCTCGACCCAGAAAGCCCTGATGGCCGTCATGTCTTCATGACATATTTCCTGGCCCAAAGCTACCCTGATATTAAAGCCAAGCTTAAGAAGCTTGAACAGGGCCCTGCTACTCCTCAGACCGAAATCCTCGCGGTCGCTTTCAAGGTGTTCCATAGTAGAGAGGATGAAAGCAAACGTCGTAGGCAGAGGGCTGAATACGCCAAATTCCAAATGTTGGCCCAGGTCATTCAGAGAAAGTCATCACCACGCCGTCCCAATAAGACAGCCCCTGGAACTTGCTTCAAATGTGGTAAGGAGGGACATTGGGCCAGGGATTGTCCTTCGCCGAGGATACCCTCCACCCCCTGACCAAAATGCCACCAAAGGGGACACTGGGGGGTAGACTGTCCAACAACCCGGAGAGGAGGTTGGTCAGCCGCCCCACAACTCCAGCCTCTCCTGGGCTTGGCAGAGGAGGATTGACAGAGCCCTGGGCCTTCCCTCCCAACAATTACCATCAAGATGCAAGAGCCTAGGGTCACATTTCTAGTGGATGGACGCTTCATTACTTTTCTCTTACACACTGGTACCACATTTTTGGACTTGAGGGAGTATTGGGGTCCTACCACACCCTCAAAAACTCCTATTGTCGGGGTAGGAGGTAAACAGATTTTCCCTCGAAAAACATCCCCCTTATCATGTTATATGCAGGGATCCCTTTTGTCCTTCACACACTCCTTTCTCGTTATGAGCCATTTCCCCATTCCCCTTCTGGGAAGGGACATACTCTCATTATTGAAGGTCACTATTCACATATCACCCCTCACTTCCCCCACCTCTCATTTCCTCATGATGATCCTAGGGACAGATACACCTCCATCATGCACTCTCCCACGACTATCTAAACCAGTTAATCCTGAGGTTTGGGACACAACTACACCCTCTATGGCTAAATGCAGTCCTATTCATATTGTCTTACGGGACACTTCAAGATATATTAGTCAACCACAATATCCACTCACAACCACAGCCCTTCTCGGATTAGAACCCATCATCCATGATTTATTACGGAAGGGATATCTTGGGCCTACACACTCTCCTTTCAACACCCCCATTCTGGCTGATAAGAAACCTAATGGGTCCTACAGGCTGTTTCAAGACCTTCGCCTCATCAACTCCTCTGTGGTCCCCATCCACCTGCTAGTGCCCAACCCCTACACCCTCCTCTCTCAGATCCCTGCTACTACCACCCACTTCTCAGTCCTAGATTTAAAAGATGCCTTCTTTTCTATTCCCTTGTCCTCAGAATCTCAGGATATCTTTGCTTTTACGTGGACTGACCCTCATACCCGCCATTCTCATCAGCTTACCTGGACCGTCCTCCCGCAGGGATTCAGGGACAGTCCCCATCTCTTTGGCCAGGTTCTTGCCCAGGACCTCACATCCTTTCACCCCACCTGCCCTGACTCTACTCTCCTTCAATATGTCAATGACCTTCTTCTATGTAGTCCCTCTTGGGAACACTCTCAATCCCACACGCCCAGCTTCTCAATTTCCTAGCGGATAAGGGATATAGGGTGTCTCTCCACAAGGCCCAGGTTTCCCAGTCTTCTGTCACCTACCTTGGTTTTCACCTTGCACCAGGAAAAAAGGAAATAACACTGGAGAGGAGGCAACTCCTCTCTAATCTTCTGGTGCCTCATACGAAAGCCGAAATACTATCATTCCTAGGACTAGCAGGTTATTTTAGGGCCTGGATCACAAATTACTTTCTTCTAGCTAAACCCCTGTATGACCTAGCAAAGGGACCCCCTGGTGAATCTCTTGCCTCCTCCCCCCGCTACCACTTTCGCAGACTTCAGCAACTCCTCTTAAAGGCACCCGCCCTTCACCTTCCCGATCTGTCAAGACCGTTCCACCTATATGTCCATGAAAAGGGGGGGGCAAGCACTTTGGGTCTTGGGTCAAAATTATGGGCCTACATTTGCACCTGTGGCATATTTGTCCAAACAGTTAGACCCTACCATCCGTGGGTGGGCCCCTTGCTTAAGAGCTCTAGCTGCTGGACAAATTTTACACAAAGAAGCCTCTAAGCTGACTTTCGGGGCCCCTTTAACTATCCACTCCCACATCACTTGAAGGATCTTTTAGCTTATAAGGACCTTCAAACCCTTCCTCCATCCAGAGTCCTGTCGCTCCTCACTTCCTTTCTGGAAAACCCTAATATTACGTTCCTCCCCTACTCTGCACTGAACCCTGCCTCACTGCTCCCAACGACCCCCACATCTGAAACACCAGCTCATAATTGCTTGGAAACCTTGGATGATTTCCTCCCCTGTCATTCTTCCATTTCTGAGGGACCACTCACCAAGCCTGACCTTATCTGATTCACTGATGGCAGTTCCTTTAGGCAGAACGGCACTCATTACTCTGGATACGCCGTAGTTTCAGCCACTGAGATTATAGAGGCCAAAGCTCTGCCTTCAGGAACTACCAACCAGCAGGCCGAACTTGTAGCGGCCACTCGTGCCTGTCTCCTAGCACGGGGCAAATCCCTCACCCTTTATACTGACTCAAAATATGTCTTCCATATTCTATTATCCCATGCTGCAATATGGAAGGAGCGAGGCCTACTTACCACTAAAGGTAATGCGATCACTAATTCGGCTCTTATAACCAATTTGATAGAGGCCTCCCACTTACCCACCCAGTTGGGAGTTATCCATTGTAGGTCCCATCAGAAGGACGGCTCTCTTATCACTGAGGGCAACGCCAGGGCTGACCAGGTGGCACGAATGGCTGCTATCACTTCCAAGTATGACCCCCCTGGGGGACATATAATGGCCGCTTTAGACTGTCCATCTGAAGCCCCTACTTCTTCCAGTAAGAACAGGGATCTTTTTGAGTTCCTCCATACTCTATTCCATTCCAATTCTCAGTCTTTGACCCTCTTTTTACAGAGCTGCTTCTCCCTCAACCCCTCTGACAAAGCCATGCTACAGAATATAGCCTCTAATTGTCAGATCTGTCATCGAACCAACTCTCATACTCCTTTAAGGCCTAAACCGTTTCCCTCCCACCAAGCCCGGGGACACACTCCTGCTGCTGACTGGCAGGTAGACTTCACCAACATGCCAGCAGTACGGCGCATTAAATACCTCCTTGTCTTTGTGGACACTTTCTCTGGTTGGGTTGAGGCATTTCCCACTTCCAATAAAATGGCTTCCACTGTAGCTTCAATCTTACTGACAGACATCATCCCCAGGTTTGGTATGCCCACTTCCCTACAATCTGACAATGGCCCTGAGTTTATTTCTAGGATCACACAAAAGGTCTCTCAAGCCCTCTCCTTCAAGTGGCATTTCCACCGTCCATATCGCCCCCAGGCTTCAGGGAAAGTGGAAAGGGTAAATCAGACTCTGAAGGAAGTCCTTACCAAATTAACAATGGAATTAAACTTAGACTGGGTCAAACTCCTTCCCTTGGCTTTGCTTCGGATCAGAGCCCTCCCTAAGAAACCATCTTTACTGTCTCCCTTTGAGATAATGTATGGAAGACCTCTTATACCCCCTGGGTTGGTCATTTCACAAGGACCTCTCACACGAGATTTGTCTTTACCTCTCTTGTTTCATCTCCACTCAGAACTCTGGAAATATCAAGACTGGTTTCTTCTGGACCCAAACTCCTCTCCAAACACTCCTCCCTTAACACCTGGGAATTTAGCCTATTATAACACTCCAGAGGACAAAGGGCCTCTTGCCTCAAAATGGGAAGGCCCCTATCCTGTCATTCTCTGTACCCCCATCGCCGCCAAACTTTCCTTACCAGGCAACCGTCTCACCCCCTGGATTCACATTTCTAGGTTGAAGCCATATTACCAGGAGGCCCCATCTGCTGACGACAAG